>NW_028270207.1:0-346198 GCF_037043375.1 Chiloscyllium plagiosum | reverse complement strand
CAACGGGCTGAGCTCAAACACAAGACGCATGCTGAGCCGTCACTTTCGCGATATTGGATCAACAATACGGCTTTTACAATAAGTTTATGTAATGAACTTTCAATGTACGGAACATTTGAGAGCATTTCACACCATACTCGCCTGGTTATTACCAGATGCTTTAACTGACAAAGCCACATACGGTGTTCTTCAAATCCATATGTGCATTTAATTAACTATTTGATCACAGTAACTCAGACTTCCTTGCAGTAGTAAAGCTGCTCGATGAGAATATATATCAACCTGTGCTTATGCAGGAAAGAACAGTTCACAGCTGGTCTTCCTTCAGTGGAAATGCACCGAAAGAGGAAATCTCTTCTTGCTTTGCTTTCAAACTATTGCCTTCCCCTCTGTAATCTGACAGGATAAAAAGGATGCGTTCATCCTCTCGGGGCCGATAACACGCGTGAATATGCACAGAGGGAATCTCATACCAAAAGATCAGGGTAATTGTGGTGAATTTACCAGGAGTGGTGTGTGAGTCGGTGTTAACAGTGGGTAGTAAGGGCTAACCCATTAGCACTGACATTGCGCCTTGCATCAACAGCATCAAACTCAATTCTTGCCTCACGTCTCCCAGTCATCATTGACTTTCAGTTTATCCGACTCCCCCTTCGAAACTTCTCACTTTTTCCCGAATACTTCCGTGTTTCTACTTCGAAATTGCAGCCGTTTGAAACGAATTTCTGGAGTATGCACGTCAATCTTTGGGATCAGCTGCACTGCCCATCCATAATTACTCCAGAGCTTGCGATAGTAAGTTACTTTACAGAATCGTGGAAGTACTCAGCACAGAGATGCATCCATGATGTCGGTCGGGAGGGAGTTCCGAGAATTATAACAAACGACGTTGAAGGAACAGTGATATAGTTTCAGCTGAGAAAGGCGAGATTCTTAGAGGCGATTTGCGGTGACAGGTGTCTCGTGTATCTGCCGCAATGATCCTTCCAGTTGGATGCAATCAATTATCCTTCTCGTTGGATTGATTCTGGCAGATCCGCGTCTGTGCGCTGTGTGGAAGCAGGAAATAGTTTTCATTCAGATAAACCAAAAGAAGAGAAATAAATCTTTATTTCCTGAATGCGAATTGGATCCAGGTCTGTGCGATTCAAACTCAGACTCTGAAGCAGGGACTCCACTGATGCTGACAATAACCCTTGAACTAACCTGTCCAAACCTTTGTGTCTATTTTCTTTCTCCCCACATTTTGAAGCACCAGTCCTTGCCGTGAGTGGTGAAGGAGCTATCTACACCCTCGCAGAAAAACATTTGGGGCCAGAGACCCGTATATCTGTCCCGCAGCAGGTATTGCTTTGCTCCGAACAGACGGGGTTTGCTGTGTGGGACTGAAACTGTGTTCGATCACACACAGACGCAGTGTATCAGCTGCCAGCAGATGTGGAGAAGTTTGGGGCGGATTCAGACCCATTCTGGGAAATAGACTGGATCAGGAATTCAGGGGAGCTTAGTGTCACAGACAGAAGGCTGGAGAATTGGGTTGGGAACAGAAGATGGGACTGAGTTCCTGGATCAACCAGCTCTCTGTTCTGTGGGCGTTTGAATTCCCCGTTCGACTAGATCACATCTCAGCCACGCGAAAACCTCACTATCCTGCCCCACCCCACCCCTGTTACTGACAATAAACTGTTCATTACGTAAACCCACGTGCACGCAACAGCATCATTTTTCGAGTGAATTGGGAAAAGTTTAGGGAGAGTACCGTTCGGTTTCATTCAGAGCATTCTAAATCAGTTACTTTTGTTTCAGCACTATTTGACATGGAGCAGTCACTCTCAATCCCCCGAGCTTGTGGCCGTTCGCATTCCACGGCTCTGGATATTTTGGTTGGTGCATGGTTGGAATGGAACCTCACGTTTTGAAAGGGACATTGTTTATCGTATATTCGGCTGAACTGATAAACGTGTCTCTGGCACCTCTGGTACAGTGGAAACAATTTTCACTCAGAAACCAACACATGATCAAAAACAGTGGTAACAATGTGTCAACAAAATCTCCAACAGCGAGCGAATGCGCTCTTGTGTGGGATTGCAACATTGCAAATTGAATGGAGAGTTGTGAAAATATTAACAGATAAAAGTGCCCCTACATGAAACTGCATCTGCCAAGACTTCTCCACTCACTCATACTATCGATACCTGTTTGCAAAATTCCACATCCTTATCACAATATTCTCACCCACCTATTGCGTATCGCAGCATTTCACTCTGCCACTTCCTCCAAGTCATTCGGTCAGATAAAACATTAAATCCGATGACTAACCAGTTTGGATTTCACTAAATATATCTTTCCAACTTGAAAACTGCTCATTAATCTTGATTCGGTGATTTCTGTTAAATAGACAATGGACAGACAATGCTGCTTTATGACCCAACACCGAGAACTCCTATCTTGTGCAACAGACTTTTATATAGCCCCTTATTGATTGCTTGCTAAAATTCAAATGAACTTTACTGAGCATCGGCCTGCACCAAGTCTGCAGGTCATGCTACCAAAGAAATCTGTCAGATTGTCATTGTATGTTTTTCCTTTCAAAAATGATGTTGACTCAGTGTGACTGTAATCTTCTCTTCTAAACTTTCTGCTGTTCTTAATTTGCAATGGTGGTTCACATTTTCGAAATGACAACAAAGACATTCGAGCAGATGGAAGCAATTTAACCCATCAAGTCAGCGACAAGTTTCAATGAGATCACGGCTGATTTGGTTAATCCTCAAATCCCCTGTCGGCCTCATCTCTGTGGCCCTCGTTTCCCGAAGTGACCAAATGTCTATCTTTCTCAGCCTTGCATGTATGCAGCCTTGACAACCCTCTGTTGCAAACAACTTCACAGATTTGCTACCCTCTGAAAGAGAAAATATCCTCCACACCTAAGTCTTACATAATTGGCCCCTTCCACTGTGAGGAGGCCTTCTGGTGCCACATTATCCCAGGTGAATATCAGAGCAGAAAAAACCCTCAAGGTGGGTCTGCACTGTCCAGTGCCAGCTCTGAGAGTTTTCAGCATTGTCTTTTTTTGACTTTTGAATGAACAAACAGACTTTAATCTTCGTCAAAAACACTTCATTGACTGTAATTTCGCTGGCAGTGTGGTGCGCTAGAAAGTCGAGTGCTTGATCACAAATATATCACTCTCAAAATGTTATCTCTGTTTCTCTTTCCACAAGTACAGCTAGATCCGTCGGTTTTCTGCAGTATTCTGTGAATTTACTGTGTATAAGTGCTGCATTTTATTAAATTCCTTCAATCACAGTCCTCTGGACACTGAGCCTGTTCAGTGACAATACTTTCTCCTGCTCGTCAATGTGCCAATCCCAACCGCTCCCTCCCGCATCAAGATAAACAGCTGCAGAACAAAACCTCTCCATCTCCATTAATGATGACCGACTTGACCCTGACATTTTTTACAAACCCACCGACTCCCACAGCTACCTGGATTACACCTCTTCCCACCCTACCTCTTGCAAAAATGCCATCCCGTATTCCCAATTCCTCCGCCTCGGCCGGATCTGCTCCCAGGAGGGCCAGTTCCACCACAGAACACACCAGATGGCCTCCTTCTTTAGAGACCGCAATTTCCCTTCCCACGTGGTTAAAGATGCCCTCCAACGCATCTCGTCCACATCCCGCACCTCCACCCTTAGACCCCACCCCTCCAACCGTAACAAGGACAGAACGCCCCTGGTGCTCACCTTTCACATTACCAACCTTCACATAAACCAAATCATCCGCCGACATTTCTCCCACCTCCAAACAGACCCCACCACCAGGGATATATTTCCCTCCCCACCCCGTTCCGCCGTCCGCAAAGACCGTTCCCTCCATGACTACCTGGTCAGGTCCACGCCCCCATACAACCCACCCTCTCATCCTGGCACTTTCCCCTGCCACCGCAGGAACTGTAAAACCTGCGCCCACACCTCCTCCCTCACCTCTATCCAAGGCCCTAAAGGAGGCTTCCACATGCATCAAAGTTTTACTTGCACATCCACTAATATCATTTATTGTATGCGTTGCTCCCGATGTGGTCTCCTCTACATTTGGGAGACTGAGCGCCTCATAGCAGAGCGCTTTATGGAACATCTCTGGGACACCCGCACCAATCAACCACACCGCCCCGTGGCCCAACATTTCAACTCCCCCTCCCACTCTGCCGAGGACATGGAGGTCCCGGGCCTCCTTCACCGCTGCTCCCTCACCACCAGACGCCTGGAGGAAGAACGCCTCATCTTCCGCCTTGGAACACTTCAACCCCAGGGCATCAATGTGGACTTCAACAGTTTCCTCATTTCCCCTTCCCTCACCTCACTCTAGTTCTAAACTTCCAGCTCCGCACTGTCGCCATGACTTGTCTGGACTTGTCCTACCTGCCTATCTCCTTTTCCACCTATCCACTCCACCCTCTCCTCCCTGACCTATCACCTTCATCCCCTCCCCCACTTACCCATTGTACTCTATGCCACTTTCTCCCCACACCCACCCTCCTCTAGCTTATCTCTCTGCACTTCAGGCTCACTGCCTTTATTCCTGATGAAAGACTTTTGCCCGAAACGTCGATTTCGAAGTTCCTTGGAAGCTGCCTGAACTGCTGTGCTCTTCCTGCACCACTAATCCAGAATCTGTTTCCAGCATCTGCAGTCATTGTTTTTACCATCTTCAGTTAACTGTCTTGGTTGCAAAGAAAACCTCAGGAATCTCTCCAAATGCCAGGACATCTCGACCCTGGACATGGTGCAAAGCAGAGGAGTGTTAAAGAGATTTTAGGAAAATATTTTCAATTGACAGGTGGAAAAAATTTTAAAGAGGCAAACCATTTAACCCAGTTTCCAACATTGTGTATCTTCAGAAACTCTGTGAGAAGAGAAATCCAAGGAGAATGGAGAAGGGTGAACTGCCCAAATGAGCAGAGACAGTCAAGGCAGCTTCCCCTTCTTTAAGAGGACAGACCATTAACTTTGATGTTCTCGGGACATGAACTGATCTAAGACATTGAAATAATTCTCGTTCCTCTACATGTCAAATACATACATCATCTTGAATCCGGGACAATGAAAAAACTCGGGACCACACAAGGGACTAGGAGGCTCGAAGGGAGATGGTCCCAGTTGGAGGAGAGTTGGTGCTCAGTGACATGGGTGTGTCTGTCGTGGATGGGATAAGACTGTTCCCATGCCTCCACAATGAATGTTCCAGACTTTATTTTGGAAAAATAAAACTGGTAAGAGGACACTTCTCGGTCTGGGAAGGACAGACTGAAGTCTGTCACAGCCTGCTTTAGATGTTCGGGCAAGGTTTTAGGTTGGACGTTTCAGCGTATTCGACTATTAAATGAAAGGCTGGTGGTTCAAGATCTCCAAAGGCGACAGCGATCGTTGTTGTTAAAGCATCTGTTTTCTCTGCTGCAGTGTTTCTTGTTTCTAATGGGGGCAGGAAAATGTTCCTCAAAAGGAAAATTTCCGTGTGAAGAAACGCAAAGAACTTTCTGCAATGGTTTAAAGGTTAATGTAATGAACTGTTGCCTCTGGGAATCAGAAACAAAATCAGAAACTGCTGACAAAACTATCTGGTTTGGCAGTACCTGTGGGAGATTATTGAGTTCTGATGAAATTGTAAAATATTGTCCACGATTCTCTCTGCATGGATGCTGCCAGACCTGCTGAGTTTTGTCGTGGAAAAAGTATAGAGAATCACCAGGAGACGTAGAGAGTTCTTCATGAAGTCGGTCTGTTATTTGCAAACGAAAAACCGTGACACCGAGAAAGCAGATTCTCGAATGCTCTCGAACTTCATTGTCCATGGTTTTTTATAATTTTTTGCCATGCTTTGCTTGCTTATCAGCATGTCTAAATATATTAATCAAAGTACCTCACACTCGCTACACAATAAAAGTGTGATCTTAGTTCCCATCATCTCTTTAATTGTTCATTCTACTTAACGTTATTCTCATGTGATGGTTTGATATTTAATGTCAAACTTTCGCAACAATGGTCTTTCATTCCAGACCCTACTTCATAATTTCCCAATGCCATAATTAGTTATTTATCGTCAATAATCTGAATCAGGCTGACTCTATTAAATATTATTTAGATATTTAATGCAATGTCCCAAATATTTATGTTCCCAATCGAGTCATAATGATACTTAACAGGAAGCCTAACTTTATTAACTGTAATCTAATCTCACCGTCGAGACCTTTCAGCGTCAACCTTTCTTTGCTATTTGGTGTAAGAGAATCCCACTATTCTTATCTCATCCTGCATTCTACAGACCCCTTGCAACAGATCGCCAGTGGGGTTCATGCTTTTAGCCTTCCCTTGCTTTCATGCTATAAACCTTCCCTTACTTTCACGCTGTTCATTTTCCATAACAACATTTTGTCATTCTGACCAATGGCAGTCATTCCTGGCACTGGATATACTGACGTTGAAGGGTCAGCGATCAGAGAGGACTGTCCCTGTAGTTCTGCTACCGACTCTCCACCTCCCGCTCTGTTAATAACCTCTCAGTCTCCTGGAAAATGCATTGTTCCCAATTTTGCCGGAGTCCAGACCTTTAACCTTGGCTGAGCAATGATCTGAGAAATATCATTCCCAAACGTCTCATGTCCGAGGTAATAACAATGAATAACGATGTCTATGTATCCTCCTCGAATCTGTGAAAATCATTGTTGCGGACTGTAGGAACATTTATTGACCGAAATTGAGGAGGTTTTGAACCAGATCAAACACCTATGAGTTAAAAAGATGGTCTCAGTCCCTTTTTCTTTTCTCCTGAAGGCAAATGTACGGCAATGCAATTCAATTGGTGAAACTTCCAGGCTTGAACCGAAACATAATTTACTTCGCACTATCGTTGTAACACAAACCAAAAAACAAAGTGTGGACTAACCCAACTCTATTGGAAAACTGAACGAAATGAAACATCATTTAACTACGAAACAGCCAATGTTCGAATATCATAACATTGCATAAACCACACAAATCTGGCCTTCCTGCTACCGGAATGATATTGTGAAACTTGAACGGATGAGGAAAAGTTATAATGTGATGTTTGTAATTCTTAAGCTTCCAAATGGTTTTGAGGTGCGAATGTATTTTAACCTTGAAGAAATTTGACGCATTTGAACCTCCTTCCTGTCCACGATAGAAGCTGTTGAATCTGTTCCGAATTTCTAGCGTCTTCTGTAATTATTTAAGGTTTCTGACGATAGCAATCTCTCACTTTTCCAACAAAACAAAACGAACCTTATGTTGCGAACAATATTCAAATAAGCAATGGGCAGCAGAGAGGAAAGCTTTCGAGCAACGGTGCCCGGATTGTCACGGCAATTAACAGGAACCATCGCCATGAAAACCCGAAAGCAACCTGACAAATCCATTTCGCCACAGAATGCAACGTTGGTGCTCAAGACCTTTCCTTGCAAAACCACAGGAAAAGCCACAACACTGCGATGGCCGGGAATCGAACCCAGATCAACTGCTTGGAAGGCAGCTATGCTCACCACTACACCACCACCGCTCTAGCAGCTCAATTGTCCCTTTTCCCAAACACACACAACAAGGCCATGATAGTCACCAACTGAACTGGGGCTGAAAGCAAAACAAGAAATTGCTTGTAAAACGTCAACAGGTCTGAAAACACCAGATCAGAAGCCTTCAGCTCTTAAGAACAATCACTGGATCCAAAAGGTTCACTCCCCACAAAAACTGACGGACCTGCTGAGTTTCCCAGCAATTTTTGAGCTGTCTCTCAGATCTGCAACATCTGCAGTTCTTTGTCAGATAGAAAACAAACGTTGACCCATTGAAGGGGATATTTGATCAGGTGATAGTCCTTTTCATCCACAGATAAAGATGGGATGGAGCATAGGATCATAAAATTCTTACAGTGTAGAAACAGGCTATTCGGCTCATCAAGCATCCCACCAAGTCTCACCCTCTACGCTATTCCTGTAACCCCGCATTTCTCATGGCTAACCATATAACCAACACTCACCTGGACACTACTGACTATTGAGCGTTGCAACTCCAGCCTAACCTGCGCATCTTTGGACTGTGCGACGAAACTGGAGCACCCGGAGGAAACTCACGCAGACACAGGGAGAATGTGCAAACTCCACCCAGACAGTCTTCAATCAGACAGGGATCTGGGTAATTGGAGAAGTTTCAAGAGGGAGTGCAGACTGGTTTGTGAATGATGGGCCGAAAGCCTGATCTCAGTGCTGTAAAGCCTCTACAGTAACGTGATTCCCTACATCCAGCATTCAACACAGTTTGCATTTTGTTTTAATCCGTCCTGTCATTGACATTATTTTGAGTGAAATGTATAGAGAGAGGTTGTTTGTGCATTCACACAGATCTGCGTTTTGATGGATCAGGAGCAACATACAAAACAACAACTGGCGGAGGGAGAATTGAATTCCCCTTCCGAATCTGCCGAGGACATGCAGGACCTGGAACTTCTCTATCACCACTCACTCACCACCCGCCGCCTTTTGGAAGAACGCCTGATCTTCCTCCTCAGGAACCTCCAACCCCAGGGCATCAATGTGGCCTTTACCATTTGCCTGATTTCCTCCTCCGACCACCTTATCCCAGTTCCATCCTGCCAGCTCGGCACCATCCTCATGGCCTGTCCTACCTGCCAATCTTCCTTCCAACCTATCCGCTCCACCATCCTCTCCAACCAATCACCTTTACCCCCACCTCCATCCATCAATTGCGCTCTCCGCTCCCTTCTCCTCAGCCCCACTCCCTCCCATTTATCTGTCCACGATGGACACTCCCAGCCTCATTCCCGATATCGGTGTTTTGCCTGAAATGTCGACTCATCTGCTCCTCGGATGCTACCTGACCTGCTGTGCTTTTCCTGCATTACTCTAATCTTGACACTGATCTCCAGCATCTGCAGTCCTCACTTTCACCTCGCATGACTGAATTCCTGCCCCTTACAGATCGAATTGGGTCTCGTGTTTTCATCATGAATTTCATTATGTTTAATATATTTTATTTTAAAAATCATCACAGTATATTGATGCACTCATGAGCATGTAATGCATTTGGACAGAACAATGCCTCCTTTCTCTGTGAACAATTAGAATTAAAGGAATCGTTTTGGGGAATGTTTTCTCTCACAGAAACAGGAATAGGGAGTTATAATTCTCTCTGAAATAAACACAGGCCATTCAGAGGAATCTGATAAGGTCATGCAACATCTGCCGAGAGAAGGGAAAGGTTAGCTCATGTGTTATGAGAGAAGGGGAATTCAGCAGAGCGGTAGGAAGTTAGAAAAGTAATAATTACTGAACAATTGGAAGGGGGATAACTCTGAAGAAAGAATGAGAGGTCTATACAGCCTGTTTAAAATGTTCAGTCTGTTCTAGTAGTCAATCCAATCAAAGCTAGACTTAGATTTCATATCCAGTTTCCTGTGCAATCCACATATCCCGTGACTCCCTGAGAAACCAGCAATCTGTGTCTTCCAATCTGAAATGCACTCAATGAGGGTGCATCAACAATCGTCAGGGACAGAGAATATTAAAGACTCAGAGGCCTTAGAGTTAATCGCTCTCTCCTCATCTCATTCCCAAATAAACTGACCCTTACACTGAGGGTGCTGTCAATAATACCAAAAGATCTGTAAATTGTGTAACTTTAACACTGACTTCTCTTCACAGATTCTGTCAGACATGCTAAACTTTTCCGCAACTCCTGAGACTGCGTTATCGTGTTTTAGATGCCCAGACCCACAGGATCAATTTCTCAACATCTACCCTCTGAAGCCTGTTCAGAATTTGATGCATTCAAATGAAATCGTATTTCAATTTTCTCGAATATGGACACAATTTATTCAAAAGCTCAGCATTGGAGCACGTGGGTTTCAAACAGTGACCTTTATTTTGTGGTTCATTAATGTGTTTGGCTCATTGCCCCTGGGTTACCACGTATTATTCAGATATAATTGTTCTGGCGAAGTTGACGATGAGTTGGCGTCTTGAACTGCTGCCATTCATTTTGTCCATATAAACCCATAATAATGTAAGGGAGGGAGGTCGAGGATTTCCAACGAATGGCACTTGTGGAACTGAGACGATTTTCCGAGCCAGGGTGGCGAGTGGCTTGATGTGGCATTGTCAACTGGTGTCCCGTGTATCTGCTGTGCTCAGTGTTCCACGCGATAATGCCGTGGTTCTGGAAGCTGCTCTGTGAGGAACTTTGGGTAATTTCTACAGTGCATCTTGTCAGTGGTATATTCCATTGGTACTGAGTGTGGATGGTGGAGACAGAGAATGTTTGTGACTGTGGTGCTGAGCAAGCTGCAATGCAAGTTAATTCCAACTAATTATGGGGAATATAACTATTTGCCATCATCATCAATCCATTTCACAGCTTGACATCCAGTAATTACACGGATGTGGTGTACAAGTCTGTCAGTTGCTCAAATGAACATGATCTTTTCACTAGATTCACCTTTTCACGGGAATTATGCTGAGAGACCTCACGCGACTGTTCCACTTTCTCATCAACATTTCATCTGTAAAAACTGGGAACGAGCTGATGGGACACAGATGGTGCTGCAGATGGTTAGACACAGCGCAGTGTCAGTTACTGCACACTGAATCTGTTTGGCTTTATGCATGTGTTTCTCTGAATGTGTGTGTATTATCGTGTGTTCCTGTCTTTGTGATTCTCTGTGTGTCTACCCATCTATCTCTGCCTGAGTATCTGTGCTTATGTGAGTGTGTTTGTGTCTCATTGTGTGTATGAGTGTGTGTCTCCATGTTTATGTATCTCTGGGTCTGTACCTCTGTCAGCGGGCTCTCTGTTATTTTCGGGATTGTAACAATTGAAATGAGGTTTAAACCTCAATATATCTGTACCTCTGACTCTTCCTCTTGGGCGTGAAGTGATACATTGCTTTTTGTTATGTTTGAATGTGTGTGTGTGTGTGTGTGTGTGTGTGTGTGTGTGTGTGTGTGTGTGTGTGTGTGTGTGTGTGTGTGTGTGTGTGTGTGTGTGTGTGTGTGTGTGTGTGTGTGTGTGTGTGTGTGTTTTGTGCCTGTCTGTGTGTGCGTGTGTGTGTGTTTTGTGCCTGTTTCTGTGTGCGTGTGACAGATGGAAATACATACAAATACACAGACACAATCACATATACAGAGAGATGTGCAGAGGCTCCTACAGACAGAAGCACACATATCGACTTAAAGAGACACACGTGCACATACAGTCACACAGCCATACACACACAAGCGCACAGATGTTGATGGAGACAGCAAAAGTGATACTATTAGGATTTCCTTCATAAAACTAAATGAGAAATTAATAGATTTTTGGATTGTTTGATTTTACAGGAAATTTGTCCATAATTTTGTCTGGACAGCTGCACCTTTAACAAGTTTTTGAACAAAGTAAGAGAAAGGTGGTTTAGTTAGTAGAGTGCGAGGTTAATGTTGAAAGGATGAAAGCAATTTGAATTGATGAACCTGTTTTACCATACCTGCGTTTTCCAGTCTTTTCAAAATGGCCGCTGATGCTTCTGAATTGGATCGACGTACTGTCTTGTTCCAGGATGATGAATTAGGAATTGAGAACCTGGAGGATATTTCTATTAGAATCAATGCCGATAATTGGAAAAGTCCTCTTCCATAGGAAAGGGGACTTTGGGATTGCTGTTAGATCTTCAGCACTTCGAAGACCACCCAACAAAGAATAATGAAATACAAAATTACACAGATTGTAATCCACTGGACTTCTTTAAAAGTTTCAAATTAACAATGCAACATATTTTGATGGTGTCGTTTGTTGTAACCATTTTATTATACACATCACTAGAAAACCGAATGTGAATTCAGATATATTGTCCTAAAATACAAATGGTGAAATACGTAAAAGCTTTAAGAAATGTGAAGGTTGCATAACATTGCAAGAAGGGAGAAATAATAAATAGACTGCACTTTTTAAAAAAAAAAATGGGCTTCATGTATTTTGCAAGTAAATGCGTTTTTGAAATGGAATTTTAGTTTTCTCAGGGCGAATACATGTAAAAACATTTTTTTTTAAAATTGAGTGTAATTGTGGACTAAAATGTGAAAAGAGCGACCTTACAAACAGATCGAAAGTGGAGGATAGCTGCACGGTTTGACAGCAATTTACCTGATAGTGACCCAATTATTAAAATGTGATTGGAGAGGCTGAGGTGGAGGTCTTTCCTGTCCGTTTCAGCCTGCGTTTTCTCCCCAGACTAAAGATGTATGGCTGACGTTCTTTCGTAGAAGAACTGAGAGAGTCACTGTCTTTAATGGTCCTTCCAAACAAACCTGCTGCTTGTGCAGTGACATGGAGCGTCCGGAGAGAATGTTATTACTTTACTTTAAACACAAGAAGGAGAGACAGACAGTGAGAGAGTGAGGGGGAACATTTTGATTCCCATTTCACGGGAGTTACTCCCAAAGAACAGACACCCAAATGCTCAGAGATGCTGAAGCATGAGCGCGCGCACACACACACACAAACACACACACCATATTCGCGCAGACATATGGAGATATTCAGCCCTTCATAGAACATAGAACATAGAAGAATACAGCGCAGTACAGGCCCTTCGGCCCTCGATGTTGCGCCGATCCAAGCCCACCTAACCTACATTAGCCCACTATCCTCCATATGCCTATCCAATGCCCGCTTAAATGCCCATAAAGAAGGAGAGTCCAACACTGCTACTGGCAGGGTATTCCATGAACACACGACTCGCTGAGTAAAGAACCTACCCCGAACATCTGTCCTATACCTACCACCCCTTAAGTTAAAGCTATGCCCCCTTGTAATAGCTGACTCCATACGTGGAAAAAGATTCTCACTGTCGACCCTATCTAAACCCCTAATCATCTGTACACCTCTATCAAGTCACCCCTAAACCTTCTTTTCTCCAATGAAAACAACCCCAAGTGCCTCAGCCTTTCCTCATACGATCTTCCTACCATACCAGGCAACATCCTGGTAAACCTCGTCTGCACCCGTTCCAGTGCCACCACATCCTTCCTATAGTATGGCGACCAAAACTGCACACAATACTCCAGATTTGGCGCACCAGAGTCTTATACAACTGATACATGACCTCAGGACTCCGGAACTCAATTCCTCTACCAATAAAAGCCAGTACGCCATATGCCTTCTTCACCGCACTATTTAACTGGGTGGCAACTTTCAAAGATCTGTGTACATGGTCACCAAGATCCCTCTGCTCATCCACACTACCAAGCATCCGACCATTAGCCCAGTACCCCATCTTTTTGTTACTCTTACCAAAGTGAATCACCTCACACTTAGCTGCATTGAACTCCATTTGCCACCTTTCTGCCCAGTTCTGTAGCTTATCTATATCCCGTTGTAACCTGCCACATCCTTCCTCACTGTCTACAACTCCTCAGACTTTCGTACCATCCGCAAACTTGCTCACCCAACCTTCTAACCCCTCCTCCAGGTCATTTATAAAAATGACAAACAGCAATGGTCCCAAAACAGATCCTTGCGGAACACCGCTAGTGACGGCACTCCAAGATGAACCTTTGCCATCAACTACTACCCTCTGTCTTCTTCCAGCCTGCCAACTCCTAATCCAAACCTCCAACTCACCCTCAATGCCATTCCTCCGTATTTTTGCAGTAGTCCACCATGGGGAACCTTATCAAACGCCTTACTAAAATCCATATACACCACATCGACCGCTTTCCCCTCGTCCACCTCCTTAGTCACCTTCTCAAAGAATTCAGTAAGGTTCGTGAGGCACGACCTACCCTTCACAAAACTATGCTGACTATCCTTGATCAGATGTTCATAAATCCTACTCCTTACAATTCTCTCTAAGATTTTGCCCACAACAGAAGTGAGACTCACTGGCCTACAGTTACTAGGGTTATCCCTACTCCTCTTCTTGAACAAGGGAACCACATTTGCTAGCCACCAATCGTCAGGCACTACTCCTGTAGAAAATGAGGACATAAAAATCAAGGCCAATGGCTCTGCAATCAACTCCCTTGCTTCCCAAAGAATCCTAGGATAAATGCCATCAGGTCCAGGGAACTTATCTATTTTCACCATTGTGGGCGGCACGGTGGCACAGTGGTTAGCACTGCTGCCTCACAGCGCCAGAGTCCCGGGTTCAATTCCCGCCTCAGGCGACTGACTGTGTGGAGTTTGCACGTTCTCCCCGTGTCTGCGTGGGTTTCCTCCGGGTGCTCCGGTTTCCTCCCACAGTCCAAAGATGTGCAGGTCAGGTGAATTGGCCATGCTAAATTGCCCGTAGTGTTCGGTTAGGGGTAAATGTAGGGGTAGGGGTATGGGTGGGTTGCGCTTCGGCGGGGCGGTGTGGACTTGTTGCGCCGAAGGGCCTGTTTCCACACTGTAAGTAATCTAATCTAATCTAATCTAATCACCCTGTCCAGAATTTCCAACTCCTCTTCTCTACATACCTCAAAGCCATCCATTCTACTTAATTGTGACTCAGTATTCACATCGAAAACAATGTCTGTTCCTGAGTGAATACTGACGAAAAGTATTCATTCAGTGTCTCCCCAATCTCTTCAGCCTCCACACGCAACTTCGCACTACTATCCTTGACTGGTCCTATTCCTACCCTCGTCATTCTGTTATTCTTCATGCGTGCCTTGACATTCCGTGGCTGATCTGAACATGGCCTCACCTTTATTTCCACCTGGGAAATAACGAAGGGCAAGGGACTTTCATGTGAGAATGAGGGCATTTTGGACCGGTGAACAAAATTATATTAGTTTGATAAAAGTCCTGAAAAAGGATATACCCACTCCACAAGTTTATGTTACAATATGTGCAAGAGTAATTGTGAAGGAACTGGACAAAAACTTTCAAAAGATGATTGGGGGAAGCTGTTGAAGGTGAAAGGATTTCAGGGAAGTGGGAGTCATTCAAAAGTGAGATAGTGAGACTTCAGGAATTACATGTTCCTGTCAGTGTGAAGGGAAATGCGAACAGGAGTAGGGCACAGGATATGTCAGGGGATATTGAGGCTTTGTACAAGGAAAATAGAAGGCATATGTCAGGAACAGGCAAGTGCTATCAAAATAATCCCCTGCGCATACGGAGTGTAGGAGAACACTTACCAAGGAAATCGGGAGGGCAAAACAGGTGCACGAGGTAGCTTTGGCTATGAGGTTAAGGAGATTTGAAAGAGATTCGACAAAAGAGAAACTGGAGAGACATTAGGGCCCCATAAAAATCAATCAGCCATCTAATGTTTGGCTCCACGGGAGATGAATAAGAATTATTAGGTCTAATATAATATGTACTCACGTGAAGACAGTGAAAAGTTTACAAGTCGCCACATGTGACACAATCTTAGATACAAAGCTACCCGTCACTCCTCCCTCCCTCCAAAACCCCGCCCCTCCCGCCCCACCCACCCCCCCCCCCCCCCCCCCCCACACACACACACACACACACACCTCCAAGATACAAAATCTTGGTAGAAATCAGAAAAATAAAGAAAATAAAATTAAGTGTAAAACATTACGGCATTTCCTGCAGTGGTCGAAAAACACAGAAAATCAGTTCATTGTTCAACAACAGAGTCCATAAGCGTCTGGCCATGCTGGGTTCACACTCTACATCAGGACTCGACCTCCCCACTCCGCTGCCTTATAGCCTGTTTCTGCTCGAAGGGTGAGGTCCCACACAAAAACCTCACGTCGGTATTTACTCTAGAGGAAAATGCGGAAGAGAGGAAAGTCAGAGAAAAAAAATAAGTGATCTTTGAAACGAGACCACGTTACAGTAGCGGAAGAACTGACAGTCTTAAAATGCATAACCACAGGTTAAAAACCCGAGGCATGTTCAAATGTATCCCGGAATCACTGCAGGAAGCTGGGGAAGAAACTGTGCTAGCACGGGCTGAGATGTTTGTATCATTCCTTAGAGTTCTGGTGAAGGGTTACTGGATTGTTAATTCCGTCTTCTCTGCACAGATGTTGCCAGACCTTTTGAACTTTCCCATAACCTTCTGTCTTTCTTACTGATTTACAGAATGTGCAGTCCTTTCAAATTTTTTTTATTTGTATCATTGACAACCACGGGTGAGTATTTGAAGGCATCTAATGTGGTAACATTATTTTTAAAAAGGCTGCCAGGAACTGCAGACCAGTGATTCTGACGTCAGATGTGACTAAATGTGTATAGGAGCTTCTGGGAGACAGGATTTACATGCATAGGGAAAAACAAGGACTGATCAGAGATAGTCAGCATGGCTTTTTGTATGGGAGAACTGGTCTCAAAAATAATTGACAGAGGTGACCAAGAAGATAGATGAAAGGCAATCAGCACACATTGTCTAAGTGGACCTTAGCAAGCCCCAACATTTGGGAGAGCTAGCCAATTTGATACAGCAATGTCTTAACAGTCGGAGGCAGAAGGTGCTGGGAGAGATTTGTTGTTTCTACTGGTCGCGTGTGACCAGCGGTGTGCCACAAGGAGCAGGATGCTTCTTTTCATTGTTTTTGTAAATGATTTTGATGGGAATGTAGGAACCTTGGAACGTAAGTTTGCCGATGAAACCCCCAAAATTATTTGTTATAGTGGGTCGTGAAAAAGCTTCCAGAAAAGAACAGTGGCTCAGTGGTTCGTATTGTTGCCTCAATGCACCAGGATCGCAGGTTCGATGCCAGCCTCGGGCAACGTTCTGTGTGGAGTTCGCACATTCTCCCCGTGTCTGCCTCGCTTTCCTACGGGTGCTCTGGTTTCCTCCCACGATCCAAAGATGTGCAGGTCAGATGAATTGGCCATGCCAAATTGCCCATAAGTTAGGAGCATTAATCAGAGGAAATGGGTTGGGTTGGGTTAACTTCGGAGGGTCGGTGTGGACTTGTTGGGCAGAAGTGCCTGTTTCCACACTATAGGTAATCTAATCTTGATCTACTGGGCCAGTGGCCTGAGGAATGGCAGATGGAGCTTCTTTCTGTTAAATGTGAAATGTTGCATTTTCAAAGTTTGTGAGAAGATTTGTAGCTCGGGTGCTCGTTGTTGTGGCTCTGTTCGCCGAGCTGGTAATTTGTGTCGCAGACGTTTCGTCCTCTGTCTAGGTGACATCCTCTGTGCTTGGGCGCCTCCTGTGAAGCGCTTCTGTGATGTTTCCTCGGCACTTAAAGTGAATTGACCCTGTCGCTTCCGGTTGTCAGTTCTAGCTGCAGTGGCAGGTATATTGGATCCAGATCGATGTGTTCGTTGATGGCAGACTGAGGGATTATCCCCAGAAGAAAAAGATGCAGATCGTGGTTGAATATAAGTATGCTTCTGCTGCTGCTGAGGTCTGTAGCACCACATCAGCATCAGGAATTCGCTCTACCATGTTTCTTGAACGGAACTAGTTCCATTTTTTCTGCTTTTGGCACATACTCGGCCAAATCTTTCCTGTACACGTACCCATCCAATTGTCTTTTAAATGTTGTAATTGTACTCAGCAATACCAGTTCCTCTGATAGCTGGCTACATATACATACAACCCTCTGTGAGAAACAACTGCCCCTTAGATCCGTTTTAAATATCTTCCCTCTCACCTTAAAACTATCCTCTCTGGTGTCAGACACACTTACAGTGGGAAAAAGGCCTTGGCCGTGCATCTTATCTGTTTTCCTCATGATTTTATAGACCTCTGTAGGGTAACCTCACATCCTCCTACGCAAAGGTAACAAAATCACAGACTTGTCATAGGACATGTTTTATAGGACTACTTTTATAGGACAAGCCAAACAGAGAACAGCCAGGGAATTCCTAGAGGCATGGCACTCATCCACAGATTCAATCAATAAGCACATTGTCCTGGACCTAATATACTGGCAACTGCAGCGGACAGCTAGAACTGACAACCAAAAGCGGCAGGGAGAAATTACTATACGCGCCGAGGAAACAACACAGAAGCGCTTCACAGGAGGTGCCCAAGCACTGAGGAAGCCCCTCTACAGGGGACGAAATGTCTGCAACACAAATTCCCAGCTCGGTGAACAGAACCACAACAATGGTTTTAAAAGTGCTTACCGTTAGCGGGCAGCGGTGTTTTTTTTTTCTCTTTCACTCTCTCTTCACAGAAAGAGCGGGAGCACCAGGGGGAAGTGACGACGACCAGAGGGGCAGCCGAGACCCGGAAGCAGTTAGTGTAAGCTTACCTGGGTAGGTTTTTTCCCCTCTTTAAAAGCGCGAAGGAGAGGAACCCGAGGCACTACACGGGTAGTGCCTCCCACCCGCCCTCCTCCTCTAACCTAATAATAACACCTGTTTTGGTAAGTAGGTAAGTGCTGAATTTTGCTTGTTGTATTCTTTAGACCCAGTTTTTTTTTAAAATAAAAGTTAGCTTTAGAGGGATGGCAGTGAAGGCAGTGCAATGTTCCTCCTGCAACATGTATGAGGTGAGGGATGCCATCGACGTCCCTGCCGATTACACTTGCAGGAAGTGCACCCATCTCCAGCTCCTCCAAGACCGTGTTAGGGAACTGGAGCTGGAGTTGGATGAACTTCGGATCATTCGGGAGGCAGAGGGGGTCATAGATCAGAGTTATAGGGAGGTAGTACCTCCAAAGATGGCAGATAGATGGGTGACAGTGAGGGGGACTGGGAGGAAGCAGCCAGTGCAGGGACCCCCTGCGGCCGTTCCCCTCAAGAACAAGTATACCGTTTTGGATACTTGTGGGGGGGATGACTTGCCAGGGGTAAGTAACGGGGCTCAGGTCTCTGGCACGAAGCCTGTCCCCGTTACTCAGAAGGGAAGGGTGAAGAAGAGCAGAGCAGTAGTAATTGGGGACTCGATAGTTAGGGGCACAGATAGGCGGTTTTGTGGGAACGAGAGAGACTCACGTTTGGTATGTTGCCTCCCAGGTGCAAGGGTACGTGATGTCTCTGATCGTGTTTTCCGGGTCCTGGAGGGGGAGGGGGAGCAGCCCGAAGTCGTGGTCCATATTGGCACCAACGACATAGGTAGGAGGAGTGCCGAGGATGTTAGACAGGCTTTCAGGGAGCTAGGTTGGAAGCTCAGAGTTAGAACGAACAGAGTTGTTGTCTCTGGTTTGTTACCCGTGCCACGTGATAGAGATTCGAGGAATAGGGAAAGAGAACACTTAAATGCGTGGCTACAGGGATGGTGCAGGAGGGAGGGATTCCGGTGTTTGGATAACTGGGGTTCTTTCTGGGGACGGTGGGACCTCTATAAACAGGATGGTCTACACCTGAACCTGAGGGGCACCAGTATCCTTGGGGGGAGGTTTGCTAGTACTCTTGGGGGGGGGGGTTTAAACTAACTCTGCAGAGGCATGGGAACCCAGATTGTAGCTTCAGGGTGCAGGGCCTGGAGTGTAGGGAGGTTAGGAACATGGCATCAGTTTCCAAGGAGGGTGTCTGTAAACAGGAAAGTGGCTTGAAGTGTGTATACTTCAATGCAAGAAGTATACGAAATAAGGGAGGTGAACTTGCAGCGTGGGTTGGTACCTGGGACTTCGATGTTGTGGCTATTACGGAGACATGGCTAGAACAGGGACAGGATTGGCTGTTGCAGGTTCCAGGATTTAAATGTTTTAGTAGGGTCAGAGGTGGGGGTAAAAGAGGGGGAGGTGTGGCATTGCTTGTCAAAGATAGTATTTCAGAGGTGGAAAGGACGATGGATGAGGACTTGCCATCTGAGGTAGTTTGGGCTGAGGTTAGGAATAGGAAAGGTGAGGTCACCCTGTTAGGAGTCTTTTACAGGCCTCCTAATAGTCCTAGAATCATTGAAGAAAGGATAGGGAAGGTGATTCAGGAGATGAGTGACAGTAATAGGGTGGTTGTTATGGGGGACTTTAACTTTCCTGATATTGATTGGGAAAGCTATAGATCAAGTTCGTTAGATGGGTCAGTGTTTGTTCAATGTGTGCAGGAGAGTTTCCTGACACAATATGTAGACAGGCCAACAAGAGGTGAGGCCATACTGGATTTGGTTCTGGGTAACGAACCAGGCCAGGTGTTAGAATTAGAGGTAGGTGAGCACTTTGGGGATAGTGACCATAATTCGGTGATTTGTACTCTCGTGATGGAGAGGGATAAGTGTGTACTACAGGGCAAGAGTTATAGCTGGGGTCAGGGAAATTATGATGCTGTGAGGCATGACTTAGGATGTGTGGCTTGGAAAAGTAGACTCCAAGGCAAGAGTGTAAATGATATGTGGAGCTTGTTCAAGGAGCAACTATTGAGTGTCCTTGATAATTATGTACCTGTCAGGCAGGGAGGAAAGGGTCGTGCGAGGGAGCCGTGGTTTAATAAGGAATTGGAATCTCTTGTTAAATGGAAGAGGGCGGCCTATCTCAAGATGAGACGTGAAGGTTCAATTGGGGCGATTGAGAGTTATAGGGTAGCCAGGAAGGACCTGAAGAGAGAGCTAAGAGCAGCAAGGAGGGGACATGAAAGGTCCTTAGTCGGTAGGATTAGGGAAAACCCTAAGGCTTTCTATAGGTATGTTAGGAATAAAAGAATGACTAGGGTAGGAATAGGTCCAGTCAAGGATAGTAGTGGGAAGTTGCGTGTGGAGGCGGAAGAGATTGGGGAGACACTGAATGAATACTTTTCTTCAGTATTTACTCAGGAACAGGGCATTGTCGTCGATGTGAATACTGAGTCACAAATAAGTAGAATGGATGGCTTTGAGGTATGTAGAGAAGAGGTGTTGGAAATCCTGGAAAAGGTGAAAATAGATAAGTCCCCTGGGCCTGATGGCATTTATCCTAGGATTCTCTGGGAAGCAAGGGAGGAGATTGCAGAGCCATTGGCCTTGATTTTTATGTCCTCTATGTCTACTGGAGTAGTGCCAGAAGACTGGAGGACAGCAAATGTGGTTCCCTTGTTCAAAAAGGGGAGTAGGGATAACCCTAGTAACTATAGGCCGGTGAGTCTCACTTCTGTTGTGGGCAAAGTCTTAGAGAGAATTGTAAGGGATAGGATTTATGCACATCTGGATAGGAATAATGTGATCAAGGATAGTCAGCATGGTTTTGTGAAGGGCAGGTCGTGCCTCACAAACCTTATTGAATTCTTTGAAAAGGTGACGAAGGAGGTTGATGAGGGGAAAG
The DNA here is from genome assembly GCF_037043375.1 of Chiloscyllium plagiosum. NCBI lineage: Eukaryota > Metazoa > Chordata > Chondrichthyes > Orectolobiformes > Hemiscylliidae > Chiloscyllium > Chiloscyllium plagiosum. The sequence goes on along the minus strand of NW_028270207.1, from coordinate 325,035 downwards.
CGGTAGATGTGGTATATATGGATTTTAGTAAGGCGTTTGATAAGGTTCCCCATGGTAGGCTACTGCAGAAAATACCGAGATATGGCATTGAGGGTGAGTTGGAGGTTTGGATTAGGAATTGGCTGGATGGAAGAAGACAGAGGGTAGTAGTTGATGGCAAAGTTTCTTCATGGAGTGCCGTCACTAGTGGTGTTCCGCAAGGATCTGTTTTGGGACCATTGCTGTTTGTCATTTTTATAAATGACCTGGAAGAGGGGTTAGAAGGTTGGGTGAGCAAGTTTGCGGATGATACGAAAGTCGGTGGAGTTGTTGACAGTGAGGAAGGATGTGGCAGGTTACAGCAGGATATAGAGAAGCTGCAGAGCTGGGCAGAAAGGTGGCAAATGGAATTCAATGTAGCTAAGTGTGAGGTGATTCACTTTGGGAAGAATAACAAAAAGATGGGGTACTGGGCTAATGGTCGGATACTTGGTAGTGTGGATGAGCAGAGGGATCTTGGTGTCCATGTACACAGATCTCTGAAAGTTGCCACCCAGGTAAATAGTGCAGTGAGGAAGGCATATGGCGTACTGGCTTTTATTGGTAGAGGAATTGAGTTCCGGAGTCCTGAGGTCATGATGCAGTTGTATAAGACTCTGGTGCGGCCGCATCTGGAATATTGTGTGCAGTTTTGGTCGCCATACTATAGGAAGGATGTGGAGGCACTGGAACGGGTACAGAGGAGGTTTATCAGGATGTTGCCTGGTATGGAAGGAAGATCGTATGAGGAAAGACTGTGACACTTGGGGCTGTTTTCATTAGAGAAAAGAAGGTTTAGGGGTGACTTGATTGAGGTGTACAAGATGATTAGGGGGTTAGATAGGGTTGACAGTGTGAACCTTTTCCCGCGTATGGAGTCGGGTATTACAAGGGGGCATAGCTTTAAATTAAGGGGGGGTAGATATAGGACTGAAGTTAGGGGTAGGTTCTTCACTCAGCGAGTCGTAAGTTCATGGAATGCCCTGCCAGTAGCAGTGGTGGACTCTCCCTCTTTATGGGCATTTAAGCGGGCATTGGATAGGTATATGGAGGATAGTGGGTTAGTATAGGTTAGGTGGGCTTGGATCGGCGCAACATCGAGGGCCAAAGGGCCTGTACTGCGCTGTATTCTTCTATGTTCTACATGGAAGCTGGGGAAATTAGGGAAATAAATCGGTGCAGTGATGTTTTGGAATGCGGCTACATTACAGAAAAGGAAGTGCCAGAATTTAGAAAATGCACAATGTTAGATAAACACCCAGGACCTGTTCAAGCATAGGTTTTTCTACGTGAACCTTCGTGAGACCCAACAAGATGCCACATGGTAGCCTGGTTAATAAGGTTAGATCACAGGGGATCAGGAACTGTTTCTAAATTAAAGTAGGAGACAGATGGTGCAGGGAGAGATTTGTTGTGACTAGCGGTGTGCCACAGGACCAGTGCTGGGGCCACTGTTGTTTGTTATTTTGAGAAATGATTTGGATGAGAATATACAAAGGATGGATGGTAACATTGCAGATGACACCAAATTGCTGGTAAAATGGCAGTGAAGATGGTCATTTAAAAGGAAAATGAGATCATGATTAACTGCGCCAGTAGGACGAGGATGGACAGGTGGAGCTTCCTGCCGTTAAATATGAGGTGTTGCCTTTTTTTTTAGAATAATCAGAGCTGGACTTACACGTGGGCAGGGTGGTGTGGAAGGCAGTAGGTACGATTACCTTCATCAGTCAGAGCAGTGAATATAGTAATTGGGACATGATGCTGTGCCTGTACAAGAGGACAGTAAGGACAAATTTGTAGTCCTGTGTACAATTCGTGTTGCCCTGATATACGAAGAATGTTATAAACCAGAAAGGGGGCAAAATATTTGCAATGATGAGAAAGTGACTGGAGGTCCTGAGGTGTAAGAGTAGCCTGGATAGAACAAAGAGAACAAAGAAAATTTACATCCCTGGACGCCTTTGCGCTCCAAGCCTGAGCCGATCCAAATCCACCGTGTAAACCTGTCGCCCAATTCCTAAGCATCTGTATCCCTCTGCTCCCCATGTACTTATTTATCTGTTGAGACGCATCTGAAATGAATCTAACGTGCCTGCCTCTACTAACTCTGCTGGCAACGCGTTCCAGACACCTACCACCCTCTGTGTAAGGTATTTGCTGCGAGTATCCCCCTTAAACTTTTCACCTCTCATCTTGAAAGCGTGACCTCTCATTACTGAATCCTTCACTCTAGGAAAACGCTTATCTCGATCTACCCTGTCTATACCTTTTTTGATTTTGTAGACCTTCTAAGGTCTCGCCTCAATCTCCTTTTTTCAAATGAAAACAATCCTAACCTACTCAACCGCTCTTCATAGCTAACACCTTCCCTACTAGACAAAATCCTCATAAGCCTTGCCTGCACCCTCTCCAAAGCCTCCACATCTTTTTTGCAAGGTTGAGTCCAGAAATGTACACAGTATTCCAAATGCGGCCGAACCAATGTCTTGTACAATTTTAACAGACATGGCAGTTCTTATACTCAATACCCCGTCCGATGAAGGCAAGCATACTATATGCCTTCTTGACCAATCCATCCACCTGTGAGCGACGTTCAGGGTACAATGGACTTGCACTCCCCGATCTCTCTGCTCATCAACTTTTCACAATGCTATTCCGTTTACTGTATAATTCGCTCTAAAATTACACTTCCCAAAATGCATCATCTCACATTTGCCTGGATTAAACTCCATCCACCACTTCTCTTCCAACCCACCAGTCTATCGATATTCGCCTGTATTATTTAACAGTGTCCCATATTTTTTGCTCCTGCACCAATCTTCGTGTCATCTGCAAACTTGCTGATTATACCAACAGTGCCCTTTTCCAGATCATTTATGTACATCACAAACAGCACTGGCGACAGTACTGATCCCTGTGGAACACCACTCGTCACGTTTCTCCATTTTGAGAAACTCCTTTCAACTACTACTCTCGGTCTCTGGTTTTTCAACCAGTTCTTTATGCACATATCTAGAGCACTCTGCACACTATGTGACTTCACTTTCTCCGTTGGTTTACCATGGAAACCTTATCAATCGCCTTGTCAAAGTCTATGTAAATGACATCTACAGCCCTTCCTTCATCTATCAAGGCGTTGACTTACTCGAAGAATTCGAGTAAGTTGGTAAGGCACGATCACCCCGTACAAAACCATTTTGCCTATCACTGCTAAGTCCATTCTGTTTCAAATTTAAATAGATTTTACCCCTGAGAACCTTCTGCAGCAACTTTCCTACCACTGACGTCAGTCTCACTGGTCTGTAGTTAACCGAAATATTCCTACACCCCCTTTTGTACAGGAGGGCAACACAAGCAATTCTCCAATCCTCCAGCACTTCACCTGAGTTTAAGGATGCTACAAAGATAGCTGTCAGCGCCTAGGTATTTTCTCTCTTGCCTCCCTCAGCAACCTGGGATAGATCCCATCCGGTCCTGTGGATTTGTCCACCTTAATAAACTCTATCCTACCAAACATAAGTATCTTACCTACTTATGTGAACGTGATCCAGAGTAATCAAACTTCTATCTCTAATTTAAACATTCATCATGTCCCTCTCCTCAGTGAACACTAATGCCAAGTAAATATTCAGAGTTTCACACATCTTCTCAGGTTCAAAATGCAGCCTTCCTTCCTTATCCTTTAGTGGTCCAATCCTTTCTCCAGTTACCCGCTTGCTTCTTATATCTTAACAAAAGGCTTTGGGATTCTCATTAATTGCGCTCACTAAAGTTATTTCATTACCACTTTTAATGGAACATTGAAAATAGAAATGTAGGCCTTTTGGTCCAGGACGTGGTACCGAGCATTAATCCCAATGTAAAATCAAATAACTTAAGCTACACACCCCTCAGCTGCCTGCTATCCATTTGAATGTCCAGCAGTCGCTTAAATGTCCCTAATTACTCTGCTTCCACCATCACCATTGACAACGCATTCCATGCATTCACAACTCTCTGCGTCAGGAACCTTCCTCTGACATCCCCTCTATACCTTTCTCCTAATATCTTAACTACTACGAGCCCTCGTACCAGTCAATCCTGCACTGGGGAAAGGTCTCAGGCTTTTGACTCTATCTATTTCTTCTATTACCTTGCATACCTCGATCAGGTCACCTCTCTTCCTCCTCTCCAGAGGAAAAAGTCCGAGCTTGGTCAACCTCTCTTCACAAGGCAAACCCTCACAAGGCAGCATCCTGGTAAACCTCTTTTGCACCGTCTCCAAAGTCTCTGTACCTTTCCTACAATAGGGGGACCAGAACTGGACACAATATTGCTTGTGTGGTCTCACCAGTGACTTGTAGAGCTGTAACAAAACCTCGTGGTATTAACCTCGATCTCCCTGTTAATGAAAGCCAAAACACCATATGCTCTTTAACACTCCTATCCACTTGGGTAGCAACTATGAGGGATCTATATAATTGAACACCAAGATCTCTCTGCTCCTCAACACTGCGAAGAATCCTGTCTGTAATCCTATATTCAGCTTTCGAGTTCGACCTTCCTAAATGTATCACTTCATATTGTTCTGGTTGAACTCCATTTGTCATTTTCACCCCAGCACTACATTTTGCCTATGTAACGCTGTAGCTGCAGTATCCCTTGATACTATAAACGGAACTCCAACCTTTGTGTCTTCTGCAAAATTTACTCACCAACCCCTCAACCTCCTCATTTATAAAAAGTACAAAGAGCAGAGGCCCAAGAACAGAGCTCTGGGGGATCCACTCAACACTGACCTCCAGGCAGAATTCTTTCCACCAACATGCACTCTCTGCCTTCTGTCATCCATTCAATTCGGAATCCAGATAGTCAAGTCTCCCTGTTTCCCATAATTCCTGACTTTATGAGTGAGGCTATCATGGGGAACATTATCAAATGCCACATTTACTGCTCGACCTTTGTCAATCTGCCTTACACTTCCCCAAAGAACACAATAAAATCTGTGAGGCATGACCTGCCCCTCAAAAGGCCATGCTGACTGCCTTTAGTCACGCTATGCTTTTCCAAATAGTCATAAATCCTATCCCTCAGAATGCTTTCCAAAACTTTGCTGACCATTGACATAAGGCGAACTAGTCTGTATTTGCCAGGGATTTCCCTATTACCTTTCTTGAAAAGTGGAACAACCTCATTTCTCTCTTCCCAGAGTAGCTTCGGATAAATTTGGCCTTGCCCTGGAGACTCACCAATCTTAATGTTTGCCAAAGCTTCCAGCACATCAGCGTCATGGAGTTTGATCGAATCAAGCTTGTATACGAGTTCCTCAAAGCTCCCATTCGAAACAAGCTCCATTTCCTTCGTCATGATCGAAACAAAAGACTCATTTAGGGCTTCCCCTGTCTGTTCAGACTCCACCCACAAGTTCCCTACGCTGTCCCTGATCGGCCATACTTTATCCCTGATCATTCTCTTATTCCTCACATATGAGTTAAATGCCTTTTTCATACCCACTCCTGACTCTCGTCAGTCCATTTCTGAGCTCGTTTCTAGTAAGCCTGTGATCCTCTACGTAATCTGCCTTCTTCCTATGGATGGGAAGTTCATCTGGTCTCGTCCTCCAAGGTTCCTTAAGCTTACCCCTTCTTATACATCTCAGAGGAACAAATTTTTGCACCACTCGCAACAACCTCCTGCATTCCTGAAGAAGGGCTAATGCCCGAAACGTCGATTCTCCTGTTCCCTAGATGCTGCCTGACCTGCTGCGCTTCTCCAGCAACACATTTCCATCTCTGATCTCCAGCATCTGCAGACCTCATTTTCTCTTCAAAGTAGTAAACTGGGCCAAGGCCAATTGTATAAAAATTAGGCAGGAGCTGGGAAATGCGGATTGGGACCAGCTATTTGAAGGGAAGTCCACATTTCATATGTGGGAGGCTTTCAAAGATAGTGTAAAAATAGTACAGAATAGGCATGCCCTGTTGAAAGCAAAGAATCATGAAGTTAACATTAGTCAGGGAAAGAGGAGGCAGAGAGCAGATGAACGCAAAGAACTGGTGGCCTCAAGTGCATATACTTTCATGCGAGGAGTATAGTGGGGAAGGCAAATGAATGTAGGGCTTGATGGCGCCTGGAATTATGTCGTTATTACAGTCACAGAGACTTGGTTGAAAGGAGAGCCTGATTCGCAACTAAATGTTCCAGAATATAACGCTTCAGACAGGACAGGGAGAGACGTAAAAAGGGTAGAGAGGAGTTGCATTGCTGGTCAGGGATGATATCACGGCTCTGCAAAAGGTGGGAATTATGGTGGGCTTTAGGAGTGAAGCATTATGGGTGGAACTGAGAAATAAGACGGGTGCAGTAACATTGTTGGGGCTGTATTACAGGCCTCCCAACAGTGAGTGTGAGGTAGAAGGACAAATACGTGAACAGATTATGGAAAGATGTCGAGCCAACAGTGACGTGGTGATAATTTTTTTTAATTTTCCCAACATTGACTGGCAGACAATTAGTGTCTGACGTCTGGATAGGATAGAATTTATAAGAAGCGGCTAGGAGAGTTTTCTGGGGCAGTATGTCAATAGTCCAACGAGGGAAGAGGCCATATTGGACCTGGGGAATGATCCAGGCGAAGGGGTAGAAGTTGCGTTGGCGGGTTTTTGGGAACAGTGACCACAATTATGGAGGTTTTAGTATACTCAAAGACAAAGATTAGAGTGGTCCTAAGGGAAGAGTAGTAAACTGGGGTGGAAATGTGTTGCTGGAGAAGCGCAGCAGGTCAGGCAGCATCTAGGGAACAGGAGAATCGACGTTTCGGGCATGAGCCCTTCATCAGGAAGGTTATAATCTTACCCCTTCTTATACATCTCAGAGGAACAAATTTTTGCACCACTCGCAACAACTTCTCCTTAAACAGTCTTCACATGTCTGCTGTGCCCTTTCGGTGGAACAATAGCTCCCATGTTGTACTTCCCAAGTCCTGTCTGATAGCGTCATTATTTCCTTTTCCTCAATTAAATATCTTCCCTACATGTAACTGCTGCTTTCCCTCTCCAATGCTTTGATAAATGTGAGGCAATTATGATGACTGTCACCAAAGTGCTTTCTCACCGCGAGATCTGGCACCGGTCCTGGCTCATTTCCGAGCACCGAATCCAAAATAGCCTCTCCCTTCATCGGCCTGTCTACATACTGAATAAGGAAATCCTCCTGAACAAACTTGACAAAAACGGCTCCATCCAAAAAATCTTATCTAAGGAGATTCCAGTTGATTTTGGGGAACTTGAAATCACCCATAACAACAACTTTGCTACATCTGAATTTTTCCAAAGCCTGCCCGCCAATGAATTCTTTAATCTTATTAGTCCGCTTAATTCCTCGTTTAAGAATGGTCCTACTCTCCCGATATTCCATCAAGGCCCGTTCTGTTATTAGCTACCTGAGCATTATGTACGCTTCAGGAGTGTTATAATAATGATGGACATGGACAGGGTGAATAGCCAAGGTGTTTTCCCCAGGGAAGGGGTGTCCAAAATCAAAGGTACACGTTTAGGGTAAGAGGGGAGAGATGTAAAACAGATCGAAGAATTAGTTGTTTCGCACAGACTGCTATGTATATGTAATAAGCTGCCAGAAAAGGCAGTACAGGGAAATACAATTACAACATTTAAAATACAATTCAATGGATACATGAGGAGGAAAGATTTGGAAGGCTATATGCCAGATGCAGACAAATAGGATTAGTTCACATTAAGAAACCTGGTGAGCATGGACACGTTGGGCAGAAGGGTCTCTTTGCATATTGTGTGAATCTAAGACCCTATGATATTATAAATCTCTTTCATCACCAATGCTTTGCTGCTCTCAGCTCATTTCTAGGACAAATATCCACTTCAAAGATCGTGCTCCTCTTACGTTGAAAATAACATTCTTAACATTGATGTAGTAACCAAGCCACAGCAGCAGCAGCAAAATGGTATTGAACCACGACCTCAAGCCTTTTGCCCGGTATACTCCCTCAGTCTACCATTACCAACGAGCCGATCTATGATTCAGCGATGAGTGTGTTACACATGCTGGTTAGAAACGTGTGGACTGAAACCTGATCACAATCTGTTAATGTTACTGGACTGGACTGGTTGCATTCCAAACAGCAGAACTAACATCTGAAAGAGAAGGTGAAATGCTTTCAAGACCAACAGATCAGATCGAAACTCTTCAGTCCTGCCCCATACATTCGTAAATGGTGATGGAAAAATAAACAGCTTACTGGAGGAGATGCCTCCACAAATATCCCATTATTAGGAATGGAATAGCCCTGCGCATCAGGATAAAAGCAAAGCATGCAGTATTTGCACTATCATCAGCCAGAAGTGTTCAGTCGATGATCCACCTCACCCTCGCCTTGATACCTACAGAATCAAAGATTCCCGTTTTCAACCAATTTGATTCACTGCACCTGACGTGAAGAAACAGCGGAACATAATGGGTATAACAAAGACAATGGGCTGTGACACCATTCCTGGAATAGGACAGAAAAATTCTGTTGCATGTTGTCTCTGGGAAAACTGTTTCATTCCAGCTTCAACTGTCACAACTCCCTAACAACGTGAAAAGTTATTTAGCTGTGTCCTATCCACTAAGAGGAGAATAATTACAATTTCACCAATACCACCGCTTCAGTCCCATCAAGACAATAATATTGGTGGGAGTTCTTTTTGACAGAGCTGTCAAGCTGCTCAGAAATAACCTGCTCAGTGTGTTTCTGATAGGTTCCCAGGTTGAGATGGTGCTGTTGTGGAAATGTTATTGGATTACTAATCCAGGCCAGGCTAATGCTCTGACAGCTGATGGAAGTTAAAAACAATTAATGAAATACCGAGATCTAAAGTCTAGTGTCAGTAACAGTGACCCTGAATTCAGCGTCGACTGGAAGCACCACTTTATTCCCCAATGTACTTTCAGGAAGCAAATCTCGCGTGCTTTCCTGGTCTGGCCTAAATATGACGTCAGACACACAGACATATGCTGAACTGTTCAATAGTCTCTGAAAGGACCAAGCAAGACCATCAATTGTACCACATTGCTCTGGGGTCTTCAAAGACAGGATAGCACATCCATCACCAGGCTCAGAATCGGAAAAAAGCATCCGAATACACAGTCCTGTAGACCTTCAGAGCCCTCCCTGCGAACACGTGGCTGCTTGTGACAACATTTTCCGAGCTTTCCCACAGACTGAACAGAAGCATCGGGAAAGGAGTAGGTCATTCAACACATTGGGCCTCTACCCATTCTAGTTCATTTGAGAATATCTCATCAATACACTTTGCCCACACAATGTGCATATTCCTTAATATGATTAACTATTATAAAACTATAAAAATCGACATTTGATTGATCCCTTTGGTTCATTGAGTTTTCTACCATAATCCAAAAATAATGGCTGATGCTCTATCTCCACAACATACACCTGTTCTCTCCCTCTCGTGTATAGAAATCCTCATTTACATTCAGTGCCTTGACTTCCACAGGCACATGTGCAAGACAGACCCCAGGTTCACCAGTCTCTGAGCACAGACATTTATTGTCATCTCAATGCAGAGTGACCTGTCTGTACCTAATCCTGTGGGCACTTGTTTTAGACGTCCCAGCCAGGGGAATTATCATCCCAGATTCCAATCGGTCTCACCCTGTCAAAGAATTATATATGTCACTGAGATATCCACTCATTTTCCTAAACCCCAAGGAATACAGGCTCATTCGCCCCATATTCTACTCCCACACAATCCTGTCATCCCAGAAATCAGTCTGGCTGTACTTCGCTGCTCTCCCTCAATGTCTGGTTTGTCGTTTGTTAGTTAAGTAGTCCAAAACTTCACACAATCCTCCACAATGTTCGAGAGGAGGTATCACCAAGCTCCTGTACAGTTGCAGTGAGATACCCCCACGGCTGGACTCAAATCGCCTGGAAATGAAGTGCAACACAACATTTCTCTTCTTAACTGCTTTCTGTTCCTGCAATATTGCTTTCGCTGACAGTAGTGAAAAGAGATCCAGATCCTTTTCTGTGCTACAGCTACCCATGTGGGTCTATATACACTGGTCAGCGTGCCAATGCCATTCCCAGTATTGACTTCTGGCTTCAAAACTCACTATCCTGCATGATCCTCGGAGGGGTTTGCGGCAGGAAACAGGAAAATGATCATAATTCACCTTATTCTAACAACATTTTTCACCAATGCATTTTCAAATGGTATTTTGTCATTCTATTTTTCCCACCAAAGAGCACAACATCAAATCTACACACAATGCTCTTCATCTGCCACGTATTTACCTAGTCACTCCACTTGTCTCAATCACCTTGGAGCTTTATTACATCCTCCTCACCCACTATCATCCAACATCGGTTAGTGTCATCAGCAGACTTGGAAATATTGCATTTGATCCTCTCAAACAAATGCTTGAGATGTACTGGCAATAGCTGTGGCCGAAGTACCACTGTCTGTGGTATCCCATGATGCTTCTGATACAAAAAAAGGATATCTTCAAACCGATGCACTGCTTCCTGTCAGCTTGCCCATTCTAAAACCATGTTCATGTATTAGCCCCATTACCACTCGGTTTGATTTTGCATTCTTGGCTTGGGACTTTATGAAAAATATTCCTAAAATCTCAAATGCACTGCATTCATTGTTTCTCGAAACTGCATCGGACAGTCATGTTAACTTTGTCGATAACTATTACTTGCAACACAAAAAGTTTCTCGCAAACTATTTATTCACAAACATCATTGTGTTGTCGAGAATGTGTTGCTGGAAATGCACAGCAGGTCAGGCAGCAACCGAGGAGCAGGAGAATCAATGATTCAGACATCAGCCCTTCAGCCGGAATGAGGCTTGTGGAACAAAGCTGAGAGATAAATGGGACGGGGTTGGGGTTGGGGGGAAGGTAGCTGAGAAGGCGATATGTGTTTTAAGGTGATGGAGAAGGTGATAGGTCTGAGGGAGGAGGGATGGACAGTTCTGGTGGGCGGTGTCGAGTTGGAGTCTTGGGACTAGGATAATGTATGGGGAGAGGAAATGAGGAAGCTGTTAAAATCAACATTGATCCCGTGTGTTTGTAGTGTCCCAAGGCGAAATATGAGGCATTCTTCATCCAGGCGTCGAGTAGCAACGGTTGGCTGGACCTGTATGTATTTGATGTAGAGGGAGCGGGCGCTGAAGTCTTCAGCAACAGGGCGGTGGGGTTGGTGGGTGCGGGTGACCGAGAGATGTTCCGTGAAACGATCCACAAGAAGGGAAGACAGAGCGTCTTGTCTCTCCTTATAGATTCTGCTTGTCTCCCTGAGTGTCTGAGGCTGCTCACAGTACAACCTCCAACATAACATCTCCAGCACCTGCACTAACTTTTCAATAACAGGAAACAGCCAGAAGTCCCTAATATGCAAGATAGATGCTTGGCGCTTTAGAATAATACTCGAGGGACTTCCTCGTGTTACTGACAGCACAATCAGCTGAGAGGGATAAACAGGCGGTCCGTGGACAGGCACAGACCAAGATACAAAGACATAAATCAAAGCTGCTGAATGTCCTATGTCCAACATGGAGCACCATATAGGACACACTGGGAAGTGAACAACGACCCGACACACACCATTTCATTTTGTTCTGATGTTCAACATGCCAACACTCAGCACAATGGGGAGTCAAAAGCCAATGTCAGGGAAAGACACAGAAAGACAAGTGATTAATTAACGGCTAACATGTTGTGAACTTATGGATAAAGAGACAGTAGAGTAGAACTAAGTGGAGAAGTGAGACAATGGTTGGCCCAATCACAAGGATGAGAAAATTCAATAAAGACATTGTCAGATCAGTAGAAATGGTTTGTCACATCAAATTCTGAATTTGCCTCATAGAACCTCCCCAGACCTACCATTAACGGGGCAAGGTTCCAGCCAGAATGGAGAGCTGTGCAGACCGTTCTACTGCAGTACCCCATAAATTGGGCTATCTGCCCAGCATGGGGAACATTGCAAACCATTGCAGTATATCACTCATATGCTTGCATTTGAGAAATGCGTTGCGTTGCATGGGGGGATATGCAATCCATCGAGTGACAGTAAATGAACTCCCATAAATGTGTGGTTCTGTATCTCATTTGCACCAGTATAAGGTAATACATTATGTGCATTTGTGTGGGTGTGTTTTTGGTTATCGAAATGAAAACCGTTTTTTGAGATAGAATACACACGGAGGAAATCATTTTTAATGTGAACAATTGGCAAAGGTTTGAGTAATCAACATAGAGATATTAAGCACCGTGTTATAAACAGAGAATGTTTCTTTTTAAATGTTTTTGCGATTTACATATGAAAGAAATAATCTGGATCTTTTTCAATATATAATTTCAATTACATCACACTGTAAACTTTTGCTATAAATTCTGATGGACTATAACTTGGTGACTTTTAACTTTGTACATCCCAGTCCAACACAAGCGTCTTCAAATCATGACTGAACAAATGGGTTCAGTTAACCCCTTCTTTACAGAATTTTTATATCATAATAAAAGGGAACATTTACTCGGTCTGGATGGAATGGCCTTATCCTATTCGTCTGTAACAGGCTCAATCGGCTGAATGGTCTTCTCCTAATCGTGTGTAGCAGGCCGGAGGCATTACATTACGCAGCAACGCATGGATGATGAACAGCCAGTAAACAGTATTTGCTGGAGCTCTCACCCTTCTCAGTTACAGAAAAACAAACAACACTATTTACTCCAGGTGTCATTTCATTAACACCTCGTACAGCTGCAGCACCACTTCTCTACGTTTTGACCCATTCCTTATGCCAAATGTGCCAAATTTTAGCTTTCCACCTCTTTAAGTGGTATAAGGCCCGTGTGGGCTGAATAACCTCATATCCCTCTGTTACAGGCACATGGTGTCAGATTGGTTTTTCCGAGTTCCTGTGAAGCAGTCTCGGTGCTCTGAAAGATGTCTCAATGTTCTGAAAGGCCTTAATAACTGGGCATTAAAACTTGGAGCAGCATTGCACAAAGTCAGTGAACAAGAAACATTTTACGTTGCTTTGTGGCCGCGAGACATGGCCCCATCAGACAGTTTATACAGCTGGTCTTTTGTTTTATCTCTGTCTTGTTTTATAAACAGGTTGGGACATATACAACTCTGCACTGATCTGGCACTATTCACAAATACAAGGATTAAAATGATTGAAAGAATTATGATCTCTCCCTCACCAACTGTCATCCATTCCGTTGTTGCAACACGGCGGTAAAAGCTTCTGCTAATTAAACGACGCATACAGCAAAGCTCATCTTGCCTCGTAATCTGTTAAAGCGTGGGTGACAGAGTACGAATCAAAATATGACTGTTTAACGAAAACAACTTAAAATGCTATTCTTTAACTCCAAAAGTTATCATTACATAAGAAAATATTTCAACTCCGAGCCTCCTTTGTATTAAATATTTAGCTAACTTCTACTCTGTAACAATATACTGATCCAATATAGCCCCTATTAAATTTACAGCCTATAATTTTCAAAACCAGCTAGCAGTGTTGATCCTCCTCTGCAGGCCCCGGGTCGCCTTCAGCCTACTGCTACAGATTTTTTTTAATATATGGTAAAAAGGTTCCTTTTAGAGAGAGTTGCAGTCGTTCCATGGCAGAAGGTGCTCTTTTTATTGCTAACTGTCGGTAATGTTGGCGTTTATACCCCAAAACACTGGATCGTCTCATTGGTTTAATACTGTCAAAACAGTAAAATTCAAATTCGATTGCCTTTTAGAGGATTGGGACATTATTGGGGCATAATTTAAACAGGTTGGTTGAATTCGAAATGCTATGAAAACAACAAGGCAACAAGGTTTCTTACACAACAGCCAAAATGTTTCATTTTCAAATTGTTCAGGACACTTTGTGCCTGCAGTCAGCCACATGACAGCTTTTCAACTTTCTCTTAAAGGTATTCTTTCAACTTCATGCTTTCAACCTCATCACTTTATAACTTCTCCAGAGTGGGTCACCAAATGGTCTAAGCTTCTTGAATGTACACAGCAGCTTAAAACACAACTTCCAAGGAAACAATCCCCAGCATTTCTAGTAAATTTTCAATAACCGAATTAAATTGGATGTCACTGAATGACAAGTTAGAATCCTACTCTGAATCAAACACAGTTGAAGGGATTCGTCATGCAACTGAGCAAATGATCAGCAAAGTGTGGTTATCACGGGCTTTCAGTAAATAGGCTCAGCACAAGTTACAAAGACGTGTCTGAAAGCTGCTGAAATCCCACTGTCCAATATGAAGCACTGTGTAAAACAAAGAAACCGCAAGCTATGTTTTTTAAAAAATAAACTTTTCCTCAGCTTCTTAAAAGTGGAATCACTAGGGTAAGCATCACTAAAGGCCATGGAATGCTACAGGACAGTTATTTATATTAAAACTGAATGTCAGTTTGATTAACAACAAATGTGAGGGTTTGGAAAGTAGACAGCGGGAGAGACACTGGGAGAGAGCATTGTCGAAGAATGTGTTCACAGGTTTCAGTATGCTGAAAATAAGACATTTCAACAGAATTTTGCAGTATTTCCAGTAATGATGCATAAGCAGAATTTTGGTGTGAGCTCAGACAGAGTCAGAGAGTCATGGAGATGTATAACATTGAAATAAATCCTTCTATCCAACTGATCTCTGCTGAACAGATATCCTAAAACAATCTAGTGACACTTACCAGCATTTTGCCAATATCGCTCTAAACCGTTTGTAGTCATATACCTATCCAAATGCCTTTTAATTGTTGTAATTTTACCCGCCTCCACCACGTCCTGTGGCAGTTCATTCCAAACACACACCACCCACTGCATGAAAAAGTTGCTCCTTAGGTCCCTTTTAATTGTTTTTCCCTCTCACCTTAGATTGTAACCCTCTAGTTTTGGGGATAATACCTTTGATATTCACCCTATCCATGCCCCTTACGGTCCAAGCAACGTAGCCCCAAACTAATCAACCTCTCTCTAAAGCTCAATTCCCAGCAACATTCTTGTAAATATTTTCTAACCTCTTCAAGTTTCACAGTTCTTTCCCACAGGAGAGCTAGAATTGAATGCAGTATTTGAAAAGTGATGGAACTACTGTCCTGTACATGACGTCCCGATTCCTATAGTCAAAACCCTGACAAATAACGACAAACATACCAAAGCCTTTCACAATCCTGTCTAACTGTGACTGCATTTTCAAGGAGCCATGAACCTGCAATCCCATGTCTCTTTGTTTATTGACGCAGGACCTGCTCATTGAGTGTATAAGTCTTGCAATGATTTGCCTCTCCAAATATAGCACTTCACATTTGTGTATAGTAAACAACATCTGCCACTCCTCAGCCTATTGGCCCATGTAATCAAGATTCCATTGTATTCTGAGGTAACCTTCTTCCCTGTCCACTACACCATAAATTTTGGTGATATCTTCAACTTTACCAACTGTTCCTCCTATGATCACATCCAATACATTTATATAAGCAATGCAAACTAGTGGAACCAGCATCAATCCTTGTGGCACACCTCTGGTCACGGCCTAGCAGTCCAAAAACAACTCTACACCACAACCTTCAACTCCTACCTTCAAGCCAATTTTCTAATTAAATGGCTAGTTCTCTCTGTTTTCCATACTAATCTTGTTAACCGGTCTACCATGTGGAAAGTTGTCAAATTTCTTACTGAGGTCCATTTCAACAATGTACATTTCTCTGCCTCAATGAAGCATCTTAGTCACTTGTTCAGAAATCTCAGTCAAGTTAGCGAGACAGGATTTCCCATGTTTAAATCTGCGTTGACTATTCCTAATCAGTCCATGCCTTTCAAAATCGATGCAAATCCTGTGCCTCATAATCGTCTCCTAACAACTTGTCCACCACTGGCGTCAGGCTCACCGCTTTTACTTACCACCCTTCTTAGATTCTTTTAGTAATGACACCACTTTAGCCAACCTCCAGTCTTCAAACACCTGACCTGTGACTATCATGATTTATATATGTCAGCATCGGGCTCAGCATTCAGTTCCCTATCTTTCCACGACTTCTCGGGTACATCTGATCAGGTCCTGGAGATTTTTCCAACTTTATACGTTTTAAGAACTCCTTTGTAATCCAGACACTTTCCAAGATGTCATTGATCATTTCGGAATTCTCTAGCTTCAATATCCTCCTGCACAGTCAATATGATACAAAGTGCTCTTTTAATACCTCCTTCATTTCTTGCAGTTCTGCACATCGGCAACGTTGTTGATCTCCCGAGTTGCTATTTTCGCTTTAACGCATTTCTAGAATGCCTTTGGATTCTCCTTAACTTTACTTGCAATAGGTACCTCATGTACCCTGTTTGCCCTCCTGATTTCCTTCCGATGTGCATTCCTACTGCCTTTAGACTCCTCTGGTGATTCACTTTAAATCTGGAATTAAGAGTCTAATGACGATGATTAATCTATTTTCAATTGTTCGGAAAATCCATCAGATACACAAACGTCATTTAAGGAAGAAAACTGCAATACTTACCTGGTCTGGTCTACATGTGACTCCAGACACACAGCAATTTGTTTAACTATGAACTGCCCTATGGGAAATTAGAGATGGCCAATAAATTCTGCCTACCCAATGACACCTTCATCCCATGACTGAACATTGAAAAAAACTGGATTCCTGCTGTCTATATCTGACATTTGATTCCCACTTATCCAGGAACAGAACCTCAACTTCTCGAGTCATCCGGCATTTCTCCCACCTCCCACCTTTACCCTTCACACTAACAGGAGCATACTGACTCGGAACTCTTGACATCTCGTTTTTGGAGGCGTCCCCCTTCCCAGCTGGCCACTTACCTGCCACTATAAGGTCCAATCGTATTTTCAAAGTTCGTGCCGATTATCATCAAATTTGACCTTCCTCCAATTTCGAACTTTACCTTTTAGATCCAGTTCGTCCGTTTCCACCTCTATTTTAAAACTCATAGAGTTATGATGACTTGCCACAAATAGTGCCCCCCCCCCCCCAAAGTTAAGTCACGTTTAGCTCCTTCTCTGTGACAGCGAGTAATGGACTAGCAGCTGCAGCTTTGAAACGGGGGGTGGGCTCGTTTCAAAGTCTAAGTTTCTTTGGGCTGAATCTAACAATACTTTGTCTCAGTCATATTTTCATTGAGTGTGACAGGGAATCGAGGCCTCGCTAGTTTCCTTTTGAACTCACTTCAGCAACTACATACACACTCCATGGTGTCCTTCTCATTCAATGACAGTTCACATCTCCTACCCATAATGGCTGATGATTCTCACCATCTCCCGGATGATCCTGAATATCCCGCAATCCCTGGCTCTAGCGCTATCCTTAAAAGGACAATGGAGGTTTCTCAGTTGGGAGCTATCCTGCACAGTTTATCGTGAGCATTCCTGATAAGCGGCAATTACACAAAGCTTTGTCGACGGGGGCACATAAATCCTGGTGGATGGGCTAGTATAGAAGAGGACCATTCTCTTCCCATAGGGGGCCACACCACTAGACCCACCAAGCATGGTCTGAGCTTTCCACCCAGCCGAGTGCAGTATCTGCAGTCTAAAGAAATGCCCAGCAATACAAGACAATCATCAACGACCTCCAACGTATTCGCTCTGCTCCCTCATGCTCACTGTATATCTGTTATAGCACCTGCCCCGTGAACAACTCATTCTCCAGCACTCTGCATTGCATACAGCATCTTTCCTATCTCTCTCTCTTTTTCTCTCTTTCTCTTCAATCCCCCAACAACCTTCTGCTATCCTCCCACATTAATAGTACTGCATGGATTCAACACTGCGGACTGACTACGTATCGACACTATGTCAATTCATATTCCAACACAAATAGCACGGCCACCCACTCCCACCCTCACCCCCTCCTTTCCTATCTCCCATTCCAGGAGAAAAAGCATGGAATAAGACGGAAAGTGCCAAGCCAAGTGTAGGAGTGCCCGATATCTGTGTCCTCACCCCCTTCCTGCCACCATGTGGAGGGGACCCTGGTACAATTTGGAGAGGACTAGGATGCCTCGCGTGGAGATTCGGAGATATCCACGCCCTACAATTGAGTCAGAAGCAATGTTCATTGAGGGAGAATTCTCACTTTAAACCCACTGTCAGTTCGTTTACCACGGAATACCTCAGAAGGTGTGGCCCTGATGCCATCTACCTTGTGTGTCGAGTTGGTACAAATGGAATGCCTCCTGTCTCAGTGGGCACGAGGGTGTGCTCATAACATATTGTCTCCAACAACTCCCAGGAAGGAAGCACGTTGTAACTCTCTTGCGCATCCTACTGTAAACAGTTCAGAAAATGAAACGTATCTGTGGTATTTACTGCTCTCCCTAACTGTCCTGGAATCTCCAATAATCTGTGCTCATATAAACCCAGGACCCTGTGCTCTTGGACCTAGTCGAAAAAGATACAGTTTGTTTTATGTTGTCTTTCAAAGTCATTCCTACCAAAGTGCACCAACTTCCACTGCTCTACTTTGATCCTCATCTGTCACATATCTGCAAGCATGGAAATTGTACTATATCGTGCTCCACGCAAAAGAACAGACAGACTGACAAACTCAAACATCTGAGTAAGTGAAATAGTGAGAAAATAACCGAAGATCAAAAGATATACTGACAGATTCCCTACGTCGGTATAAATGTCAATGCATTATTGTGTATGCCTGTGTTTCTGTATTACTGTTTGTGCATCTGTTTCAACGTGTTTAAGTGTAGGTACATTTATATGTGTATTCGTCTCTGCGAGAGTCTGTGTGGGGGTGCAGGTCTGGCAGACTCGGTGATGCTAAAAGAGATTCAACGTCACACACAGCGACAAGGGCAGAGGGTGATAAGCCTCAATGATTCAGTCTGGGATGCAGAGAGGGAGGATTGCAGGTCACAGCACCATCCAACCTGACAGCACGTGCGCGTGCACAAACACACGCACATACGGAAGAATTGCAAAGAGACTTGGGTCTGTTAGAATAGAACTGTGCACCTCCGACTGAGCCATGTTTTCAGGGGATGAGATAATTTATTGCACACTCAGTAACTTGCAATGTTTCTAATGCTTAAACAATGTACGAGAAAGTATCGAAAAGTCTAAAAAAAGACTCAATAGTGGTCAGAATATCGCAGGAAAAACATCGCTTACTATCGGCAAAACTGCTCTGTGCTTCCAAATATACTATTTGGAAAACCAAACACCTGTTCAACGTTAGAGATTCACATCATTTGGTGACTTCTCGAAGAAAAACTTCCACTCATGCAATCGTGTGGGGTCGCCAGCAGAGTGTGTTGTGGTATGAATATATTAAAAAACGGACAGAGAGAGAAACTGGAATTACTCGGAAAACAAGACTGCAGAGATGCAGACAGAAGTACACACAAGCAGAGACACTGACACGAATACACAGAACACATGCACAAAGAGGTACACACAAATATGGGCGCAGACACACAAACACATGAACCCTCCCCCCCCCACCCCCCCATTGCGCACCCACAAACACACAGGGTATATGTATGTATATATAAATATAGATAGAAATATGTTTCTCTCTTTCTCTCTCTCTCTCTCTCTCTCTCATATATCAATAGGCAGAGAATTAATTTAGTTCAGTTGGCTGAATTGTTGTTTTCAGAGCAGAATGACGCCAACACTATGGGATCAATTCCCATTACCGGTTTCAGTTCCACATGAAGGACCCTCCTTCGCCTCCATTTCCCTCACCTGCGGTCTGGTGGCCTTCAGGTTAAATCACCATCAGTCGTTACTCGCTAATAAAAGAGCAGACCCTATGATCTGGTAAGGCTAAGAGTACACAACAATTAATAGGCAATCAATAGTCAGTCGGAGAAGGCAGGTGAATAACATTTCGGCAATGATGAGTCTAATAGCCTAATTCTGCTCCAGTTTATCATTCGCATACGAACTTATGGTGTACAGAATTGTCTTTCTGTGAATTAAGTGGAGGCTAAATTTGGAAATCATTTGAGTGAAGAGCATTAATGTGAGTGTGGTCAGGTTTGAGGGGCTGAATGGTCTATATCTGTTCCTAATTGTTGTGTTTCAAAAGGGCAGTGTACGGTTTGAAGGGAACAATCTTTGAGAATAAGGCATTCCCATTTCAGACTGGGATAGAGATACTGCTTTCTCTTTAGGATTGTGCAATCTGTGGTGTTCTCATTTTCAATATGCTGTGAGGACTGAGTGACTGAAAACATTCAAGGTTGGGTTCCAGAGAGCTTTGATGAACAAGAAGACAGGCTTAAAAAGGATGTTCAGCCACATTCACATCAACAAAGAGCATTCTGAATGGTGCAGCAGGCTCGACGGAATGAAGGGATAACTGCTTCTCCTAACCCATATGCACTTATCATGGCTGTTGAAGCGGTAGGTGAAGGTCCTTTCATCCATTCTGCCCTCGACGGATTTACACAAGAATGGATTGAAATAATTCAGCCCTTTAATTGTATTACAGAGTATAATACAATGGGATGGGGGGGGGGGGGAAACCAAAGTTTCTACTCAGTTGCCCTGCAACAGGTGAGCCCTGGTGAACACTAAGGGAAGAAATATTCACTATAAATGTTTATTTTCATGATGTGAAGTGGTGACGTAGTGGAGTGCCTCAGGAATCAGTGTGAGGCTATCAACTATTTATAATCTATACCAATGACGTGAATGAGGGGATTTATTGGATTAGAGCTCAATTAGTTCATTCACTAAGATAGTCATTTAATTGGATATGGAGACTCTGCAATGGGTAAAAAAAAAGACAGGGGAGATTAGTGAGAAAATTTTCGTAAGTAAAGGCATACCAACGATTCGTGCTATGACGGACGTACCAAATTATATTAAAATGCTTAAACGGAGAAAAAAACGTAATATTCTGTGGTACTCAGGGATTTGTATGTTGCAGGACAAGAATCACTTCAACTTAGTCAGGAGATTTAGGAAGTGATTAAGAAAGTATATGCAATGATGCAGTTTCATACAAAGGCAATCAGGAATAATCATGGGGATGTTTTATTGCATTTGTATATGGCAATGCTTAGATTATAAACTGATGCATTGTGTGTAGTTCTGAACCCCTATACTGTTCGAAAAATATGCAATTGATTTAGAAGCTTTTCAAATATGTTGCACTTTACTCGTTACTAAAATGAAGGCCTGATGGATGCATAGAGTCACACAGCTGGTAAATAGTCTATTCGGTCCAGCTCATCTGCACAGACCAGATATTTCAATCTGATGTAATTTAATTTGCCGCATTAGGCACATTATCGTCTAAACCCTTCGTATTCATATATCCATCCAAATGCCTCATAAAGTTTGTAAAAGTATCCAACGCTACCACTTCCTCTGGCAGCTCTTTCCATACGCACACTACCCTCTGCATGAAAATCTTGCTCCTATCACCTTAATTTATGCCCTCGAGTTTATAGCCTCTGAAAATAACTTTAGCTGTTTACCATATCTACATCCCTCGTGGCCTACACAAGTCTAGGACAGTTCAGGTATGAAAGTGGAGCATATTCGTATTGAACCATCTAACCTGAAGGGAATGCATCAGAAGCATAGCCGATGGATGAGAAAATTAAACTAAGGACTCAATTTTAAGAAAACAATACATTAATTTTATGACAGGTACTATGAAGGCATGCATTTATTGTGAATAAATTCATGCAGGCACATGTAAACATGTATTTTCATTTTAAACTATGAATCACTCCTAATTTGACAAGAGACCAATGATGGAGTCATGCAGTCAGGGGAACTTTCAACGAGACTGTACATGTTTCAGGTTGATTTTCACGTAACAGCAACATACGAGAGCCGAAATCCAATCAGACATATTTTTCACTTCTGTCGGATCCCTGTTGAGGATACAATGGAATATGTCTACTGCCTGCAGCAAAGGAAATTCAGCTAAATCAAACTGTTCCAGGAAGACACCCCAATGCTAGTAGCGTGTGTGAACAGAATAACTTCAGAGGTAGAATAACAACTGAGACAATCGCAATTTTCTTTTTGTCATGAAATTAATTATTATTTGGAGGAAGATCTTCTGAACTAATATTTTGCAGGATTGTGCACATTTCTGTGTCTCAGAAAAATAAATATTGATGCTCATATTATTGATGTCCAAACTGTTTCTCATTTATCTTTCCATCGTAGCTCGAAAACTTTGTTTTAGAACTTATTTTTTTTTTAAATTTAACAATCTGCATAACTTGCTAGTAACATTGAACCTGACCCAGTCTGAGACCGATATCAACTACCACAAGACACATTTGGTCACATATCGAATTTGTTCGGATCTATGGAGAAGTGGGACTAGAAAAGGAAACAGTGACTCTCCAACTACAGTAGGAAGAGGAATCAGGAGAAATTCTCAAAGGGACGTTTGATGGGAATTCTCTTCTCCACAAGTCTATGATACCTGTGTGTGTACATTCATTCAAAGCTGTGCGTTAGTTAAATATTTTTCGGAAAAGTGACTCGATGATATAATGAACTACAGATGGGAAAGTGAAGCCAAAATTTGATCAGCCACAATCTTTGTGACAGGTGGAACATAGAACAACTCCTGCTCCTCAGTTCTACGTCACCTCATTTCAGTCAGCTCCTTAAAATTGCTAGACAGGAGCAGTTAAAGACCACTTTCTCCTTGTAACTGATGCACAGAAAAAAAGCGGAGAAAATTCAGCCCCTGCTCACAGTAAAGCATGGTTTGATATGGATTGGAAAACGTTCTTGGGGGAAGAGTAGGTGTTACTGTGAAACATTCCCCTCGTTTCGTTTCTTCTTGCAGAAGTTCCCCTGCCTACATTTATTAGCCACGTTATACACCCAGATTCACTATGAATACATGCCTGATGCCGCACCCAGACATTGCTCGTAAAATCGTTCGGTCTCTCTGACTGCAAAATTCCTTCACAGGACTTCTGGGAAAATAAAAACAGTGAAACCACTAATAACAGAATGAAACAACATGAGATGCAGGTGTAGGTCACTCAGCCTCTAAAGCCTAACATTCCCTTCAATCAGACCATGGCTGATCTGCTTTCGGCCCCAAATCCTGAACTGCCTGACATGTCAAACATCTACCAATACCTGTCTTCCAAAGTTCGCAGTGATCGATCTCCCCTAACTCTCTGGAGAGGAGATGTCCCGTCCGGCACTACCCTCTGTAAAAACGAAACACTCACCGCACGTACACCGTGACCTATTGACATGAATAAAATATATGCACACAAGGAAAGAGTGTCAGGTTCTTATATCAAGCAAGAGTTAACTGAGGTTGGTATAAAGAAACTTGAAGAAAATTGAACTTAATGGCAGCCAGGAATAATCTCCCCACTGGTTGGAGTGATTTAGAGCACGAAGGAAATGTTTGTGGTTCGTGGACATCTACCATCTCAGTCATGGGTCATTTCTGCAGGCGATCCTCAGGATAGATTAATCGACATAAACATCTTCAGCTGCTTCATCAATAAGTTACGCCCATCATAAGATTAGAAGTGCGGATGGCCACTGAAGATTGCACAATGTTCACAACAATGTGCCCCCCTCATCTCCTGAAGTGGTGTATGTTCATGTGCGGCAAGATTGGACAACATTCAGGCTTGTGCTGTTAAAGTGTGAGTAAAATATATGTAATAGTACTGCTAGACAGTGCATATTTCCCCAGAAAAATTAAGGAAATCATTGAGCACCTCAAGATTGAAGTTAATCAGCCTCCCAAAATATTAGATAAGAGGGATAGCCCATTTTCTCCCTCCTGCTGTTTAAACAGGAAGAGAAAGAAACTAGTCAAAATGTTGAGCTGTTAAACAGGAACCAGCGGTAGCCAAATCATGTCCTTGAGCTTCTTTAATTAGATCAGGAGGCTTCAGTCTTTCAGGACCCACAAATAGGAGGATGATATCAACGCCCCAACATGACAAACCACGAAGCAAAGACTAGACGGACAGACTGCTCCACGTTGTTCCTCCTGGCTCGAGTGTTAATGGTACATATGTGGTACTTTATAGTGGTTTGCTGATGGTGAGGAATGACAGTTGGTGTTTTGTGCCGAGTCTTCAAGTAGGCAACTTCCATCTCCAATAAGACAGGCTGGTGTTCTGTTTGGTGGTCAGAAGCTGGTGGGGCTTGCTACCTCTTTCAGCAATAAGGCATTATGGCTGCTGACAGATTTATGAACAACATGATGTTCAGTGAAGAGTCACAAGCCAACTGCACATTGAGATATTGAGAGTGTATTCAGAGCCTGGAGCTCTGTCTCGCCTAATATGGCGGCCCCACAGAGATACATAAACTATCAGGCAAGTCATTATCGCGAAAATGCAATTTCTTATGCTATCAATGTCTTTCACTCGACATAATGAGTGTTAGTCCATAATCTTCAACATTTAATACCATCATCTCTTATTCTGTCAGAGTGCTACAAATTGAACACTTAGTTCCTTCACATTCTCCTCACAGTATCATCAACCCAGGGATTAGTCTGGTGAAAATCCTTTGCACTGTCTCTGTGATGTGGAGACTTTTGCTTATAAAGAAGCGAATCTCTGTCCAGAATACCCCAAACACTGCTTCAAGAACTCTCTACAGCTGTACGAAGGTGCCTTTACTCCTTGCTCGATTCATTTTGTAATGAAGGATAGCATATAATTCACTGTACTGATTCATAGATGGCCTGCATGAATTCTGTTAGTGACTTATAACCAAGGGCATCAAGGTCCGTTTCGAGAAAAGCGCTTCCCTACTTCTCACCTTCGAAGAAATACAAAACGAAAAGGACTGTATACGATGGTCACATCATTTGTTGTTCAAATCATTTATTTGCGTTGTGAATTGTGGTGTTTCAACGACTCATGCATGCGATACCAATGAGTAGTACCCTTCAGAACAGAACAGGGCCCTGCTCTCAGTATTCTCTCCATCATTCAATTCTAAATGCATTTAGTATATTCCCCCTTACCCTACAGGCTTACTTTCTTCACTCACCTGTGCGCAACCATGTGAAAATATCTTCTCAGAATAAAATGCACGAACCCCACTGCTTCGCATTCGTCGATGACACAACCAACATCCTCTATAAACTCCAGTATTTTTAGCAAAAATAATTTCCCGGTCATGAATCTCGGCTGACTCTGCTAAATCATATCATTATTCACCAAGGGTCTGGATATCGTTAATTACAAAAAAATGCGAATATTTTCCTCATACCCGACGTCAGGTTATCGATCTGTTGTCTTTCTGCTTTTCCACTTTGCGTTCAGACAGGTTACTTTGCAGTCTGTAGGATGCTTTTCCATCATCTAAAGTGTTTTGATGAACTTTTTCCTCCCTCATAGAATTAAGGAATTGACAGTGCAGAAAGAGATCATTGAGCACCTCAAGATTGAAGCTAATCAGCCTCCCAAAATATTAGATAAGAGTGTCTCCACCAGGTCCAAAAAGTGTTATCCATCGAGCTCAACTCTCCAACGCTATCTCTGTAGCCCTCTAAATTCATCACTCATCTTGTCAGCTTACCAACCTTCATTTCCATGAACTTTTCCAATACATAAACTTTCATATCTCCAGTTTTTTGAAGTTCCTCACTTTCGCCAGTCACCCTGTACTCTAAAATTTCCAAAAGATTAGAACAAATAGCCCTAGCAACCATCAAACCAAAAATCTGGATCCGCTACGTAGATGACACTTTGTCATCACAAAAGGAAACAAGATAGAAGAGACATGTAGCATCATCAACACCCTCACAGGCATAAAGTTCTCTCAGGAGGAATAATCCGACAACAAACTCGCATTCCTGGACGTCACAGTCAAACGATTGGACAACAGAGAACTACAAACCTGTGTGTACAGAAAACCGATAAACACTGACCAAATACTTAACTACACCAGCAACCATCCCAACACGCACACACAAAGCTGTATCAGAACATATTCCAATGAGCCACCACACACTGCAGCACAGGCAAACTTCGGAAAACAGAGGAAAACCACCTATACAAAGTATTCAAAAAGAACGGATACTCAAAAAATACAGTCCGCAGATTCCTCAGGAACAAACCACGTCAAGCAGACCTAACACAGCCAGAAACCCTAACCACCTTACCATACATCAAAGAAGTCTCAGAAATGATAGCCAGACTACTAAGACCTCTCGGAATCCTGATAACACAAAAACCCACCAACACTCTCAAACAAAAGCTAACAAACTTAAAAGACTCAGTACAACCCATGGACAAAACCAACATCATCTACAAATTTCCATGCAAGGACTGCCACAAACAGTACCTAGGACAAACAGGAAGAAAGTTAGCCACCAGGATACACGAACAACAGCTAGCCACAAAAAGACACGACGCTCTCTCCCTCGTAGCCCTACACACGGGTCAAACAAAATACCATTTCGACTGGAACAACACATCTATCCTGGGACAGGCTAAGCAAAGACATGCCAGAGAATTCCTAGAGGCCTGGCACTCCAACCACAACGCCATAAAAAAACGCATAGATCTAAATACCATCTATCAACTCCTCAGAAAACGAACAGGAAATGACATCACCGCAAATCCAAGGAACCCTATCCAGGACAAACATGCAAACAGAAAGCAGGAGACAATAGCTTCGCTTCACTTGGCGGTCGTTACTGATGATGTTACCTAGCCAGGCAATGAAACGTCTGGATACCAAACCTACAGCTCAGCGAGCAAACCTACAACCCATTTCCAAAAGATTTTCTGTTGCTTCCTCTGTGGAGACAGAACCAACATTCTTACCTCGAACAGAGATGGCCTTTGTCACGTCGCGAATACGTGAGAGGATGAGACTGTGGCATATTGGATACATCACTCCCACATTTTCGGATTGTTCTTGAATCAAAGCATTTGTTGGGTAATGTCACTACAGTCTTCTATCTGGTATGGAACTACAGGTTGTGCTGAATGAGGTTATAAAGCTCTGTGACCTCCACTTTGGTCCTGGATAAGACACAACATTGGGAAATAGCTAAAATGATAGTGGAGTGCCTTGGCCCTCCGTGTGCGGTCTCTGCAGACCAAGACAATTTGTAATTTCAGTACCTGCACGTTGTTCATTGTGGGGATACAAGACCCTGAGATCACCCTGAAGAATCAGAGCAACTGACAACACATCCAAGATTACCATCCAGTGAACTTCTTCTGAATTTCCAATAAAAGGAACAAGTAAAATCTTCATGTACATGGTACACCCGCTCAGTGTTAAAAATGCCATCCTCTCATTAGTTTGCATTTTTGGCTAAGCACTGGCAGCCTGCAGTGGTTCAATAAGGCAGCTCACCAACACCTTATCAAGGGCAACTGCGAAAGGGAAACATATACTGACTCAGAAATAACACTGATACACCACTAGTGAATAAAAGGAGATGACCGCACTCAAGGAATAGAAACAGAGGGAACATAACTCACTTTATACAGGGATATATACTGACCTGGGCATGATACTCAGGAATATGGGAAAAAGTGAAAAATCAGTGATATTAATTTCATATTTTAATTCCATCCCAGATAATTATCAACAATTCCTTTGCTGATTCCTTTTTCTTTCTCTCTATTTCTTCATATATTAGATCACTCCACCAAAACGCATTACAGTATTTCCCAAATAATTTCAGACCTGACCCGTGATCAGTGTACTCAAAACTCTGTTTATTAGATTAGATTAAGATTACATTAAATTACAGATTAGAAACAGGTACTTCGGCCCAACAAGTCCACACCGACCCGCCGAAGCGAAACCCACCCATACCCCTACATTTACCCCTTACCTAACACTACGGGCAATTTAGCATGGCCAATTCACCTGACCCTGCACTTCTTTGGACTGTGGGAGGAAACCGGAGGAAACCCACGCAGGAGAACGTGCAAACTCCACACAGTCAGTCGCCTGAGGCGGGAATTGAACCCGGGTCTCAGGGGCTGTAAGGCAGCAGTGGCTAACCACTGTGCCACCGTGCCGCCCAAACTGCCCCTTTTCCCCAGCACTCTGCTTCTTTCTGTTTCAGATCTCCGGTATCTTTCTTTGTTTGGTTTACACTTTATTTTGTTACTTTATGGGATTTCAGCAAGAGCAGCATTTGATGACCATCACTAATATCCGTTGATTGTGATCGTTCCACAAGGCAGTATAGAACAAAGCACTTTGTTATGGGTATGAAGTTGGCACACTCTTAATCCAAACTCGGTAGCAGTGTCATATTTCATTACCAAAGGATAAGAGTAAAACGGATAGGTTATTGGACAAAATACTGCTGATTTTATGGTCACAGTTCGTGCACTTTGTTTTTTTTTTTAACTTCGGTTCTTATTATTTGAATTTAAGTTCTGCTACCAGCTGTGGTAGGACATTTAAACAGTGTCTTTCGTGTAATGACCTGTGGTTCTGATTTATCCATCCAGCGACTTTCCTACTCTGATACATTGTCCCCATTATGAAGTAAATTTGGAGACACGCACAAGTTTGTGATTGAAATATGTGAAACAGGATCAGTGACCAGAAGAAAACAGGAACTGTAAAGTCTGATGTTCACCTAATGGTTTATTTAGCAAACGCACTGACGCAGATTTGGAGATTCGGGGTATTATGAAACAGGTAGTGGAAAGGTTTGGTGATGGAAGATAATTCAATATATAGCTTAGTTCAAGACAAAAACGGTGCTTGCTGTCTTGTTCTCAGATATTTGTGAGGAAAGGTTCTGAATTATGCCGATAATGAATGGAGTTGTTAACGAAACTAAATACAATAGTTTGTATATTTATCAGATATATAAAACAGAAAAAAAATCAACATGGTTTCTGTAATTAATAAATGAGCAGAATTAGTGGGACTTACCAGGAACACCAATAATAGCGAGGACTGGATAATAACCTGCCTGAATAATCAAGAGTACACATAGTATCAGTCTTGGTAAATCTGACTTAGATCTGTGGAACCAGTAAAGACCTTCGGATAAACGCCTGTGCGTAATTGTAACATTCCAGGCCATTGTTCTCAGATTCGGATCGATTGTCGGAGCATTCCAGTCGAATCTTCTCAGATTCTTATCTCTCCTTGCCCTGTCTCTGGAGCTGCTGAACTCTGTTCATGACGGAGTTAATGCATCTCTTGCTACAATGGCGTAACACATTGAATGAAGCCCCGTACTAATAGGAGAGAGAAACCCTCCAGTGACACAATTAGGATCCATGGAGGCTGATATCAATCACAGTCTCTGAACAAACCGTCCCAGTTAACTCATTAACTACAGAACTTCCAGCTCACATTAACAACTGGACTAGATTGGATGTCAATATCAATAACTATTGAGTTAATCTCCTATCATTCAGAATGTTGTCCATTTACAATGCGGCAACTGCTTGCCTCCCTAAAAATCACACATTCAAGTTATTGTTACTGTGCTGTTCTCTCCTGCGCTGCGACAAATGCCAACCAAACGATTGTCAAATGACAGAGTTGCCCTGCATTTCAGAAGGAGCTTGAATTTGTCTGGACGTTCCTCTCACTGCCCTCAGAAGGCCACGTTGTAATGTCAACACACAGTGCTGGTCACGATACTTTAAAGAAAATGTAAGCACCTTATTGCTGAATTACTCGTTGTAAAACTATAATTGACTTTTCTTGACTTCAGACCAAACTCAAACTTGGCATTAAAAACCATGGATTCGTGTATCAGGGACAGAGTGGATATACTATTAACTAGGAAACAGAAAGAAATGCGAACAGTGGCTGTGGAGATATTGCCCCAGTCATTTTCTCTCTTTCTGCCAGGTAGACTAATGCAATGTGAACCAAACTGGATAGGTTTAAAAGGAGAGAAGAGTATGTTATGTAGAAACTTTAATCACTGGATATACAGATCGATAGGGTTGAGCATATATGCATAGGATATTCGGAATTAAAATCACAGACACAATGCGCAGGGCCATGTGAGAAAACAGAACAACAACAGTCAAGAAATAACTCATTCCGAGCTGGTGCAGAGATGATGGTCTCAGTAACTGCCGCCTTTGTTGTAAATTTCACGTGGAATCCTAAATTGTAACAGTGAGATATTCGGCCCATCGAGCCTACACTGACCTCTGAAGAGCACTGCACCCAGAACCACCTGCTACCCTATCCATGTATCTCCTATGGCTATTCTGCCACGTCCCCTATCCCTGTTCCTCCCAGAGCCAACTCAAGTAGCTGCAGATGAGCAATTTAACATGGTCAATTCACTTAAACTTTACATGTTTTGACTGTGGGAGGAATCAGGAGCAGCTAAAGGAAGCACTTACAAACAAGGGAAGAATATGAAAGCTCAATGCAGGTACTGGACTAAGGATACAATTTTACCAAGGCCCATAATGCTATAAGACAGCAGCGCTAACCCTTGAGCCACCGTGCCACCGTGCCATGCTCCCAACTGCGTTACTGTGACAAGGAATACTGGGGAACATGGAAATCTGAAATGCAAACAGAAAATGATGGCGAAATGCATCAGATGAGTCAGGATCGAAGAGTGAAACAGAATTGGCATATTGTGTCTGATGTGACTCTGTTCTGAAAAACTCATATTGGTCTCAAAACGTAAATTCTGTTTCTCGCTGCTCAGATGCTAACAGATGTGCTAACGTTTTCCTGCGCTTTCAACTGTCTTTTTTCTTTTGGACTGGATATATATCTGACCTGAAAGGAGATGGTGAAGCTGCCATTTCAGTTGACTCGCAAGCATTTGGTTAAGAATTTGAATGTAAAATTTAAAAAAAAATGTTTGACAAATTTCTAAAAATCGATAACGTCATGGACTGTCATAATTCGCCATGAAAATGTTGAAATCAGTGGCCCTGATGTCGTATTATCAACCCTCTGACAGTAATCGATTGAAGTAAAAACCCAGACCCATATTACCTCAATGTCATGTTGTTTTCTGATGTCACTGGGGTCGCACTCATCTAGCAAGTTCTCAAACTTTATGAAACATAAAATATCTTGGCATATTTATACAGGACACATTCATCCATGAGTTTTGAACGCACTAGCATTGGAAGATTGTATTTGACAAACCGAATAATTCTGCAGAAGGTGACAGAGAGCTGTCTGAATGAATCTCTTCTCTCCAAGTGATGCACATACACACATTTCAACATGTTTTAAGAGACATTTCAACATGTTTCTAACAACTGATAGTGAATTAACAACAAATTAGTCGCGAGACAGAATGACATGCAACTTGGAAGATAACTTGCTAAAGTTGTTTTTTTTTTCACTATTCCCATTACTAGTGCAGAATATTCTCTAAATCGGATTTGTCATAATTTGGTCAGGGTCCTTGATGCTACCATCCGTCAAGTCTTGCTTCGATGGAAAGGGAGTTTACTCTTATCTCACCTCAAATTACACTGGAAGATCCATTGAAAGAATTAAGAGCAAAAGATGAGAGAACTGTTTTATTTAATAATGTCCTCAAAAGTTTCAAAAGTAAATTGCGTACGGACTTTTAATTCTGTCTGAAGATTTCTGTCCTATTAGTAATAAGACTCCCTGGTTAAGCTTTGTGAAAGAGGGGCGGAAAGAAGCTCCACTTTGTATCAGTATTGACCAAAATCTTCAGTTCACGGTGCAGCAGTAGTTGGAAACATATTATTGTCTGTAGCTGTTGGAAATTGATCATTCCAAACTCATCATTCACTGAGGACCTGCAGTACACAGAAATCAGCAACTTTCAGCAGCTAGTTGAGAACAAAAGCGAAAGTGATAGTCAGGGAAAGTGGGAGTAATAGGGGAAGTGGAATGATATACAGTGCAGGAAGTGTTCTGGGAAATGGTCATTGGAAGCGTCTGTAGCAGCTGAAGGCGCGATGCAAGGGATGTAAGTGTTAAAGGAAAGTGTAGGAAGGCGAAGAGGAAGTGTGGCTGTAAAAACATCAGTGGCAAAGAAAAGCCTGGATTTGGAAAAGTGAGATTAATGGACAATCAAATAGCACTGTTCATGAAATCTGGGGTCTTGTTTCCTTTGAAACCTAAGAAAAGATTTATCCTACTTTTACAATTAACACTAGATTCTTGTTCATATTATGCATTCACTCTGCATTTCTATATGTCTGTCAAGTGCACACAACATTTTCTTTTCTCCTAAATGCATTATTTCAACATGACGTCACTTTTAAACACAATATTCAGAACGGTGGTTGTTTCTTCTATTAATTTGCTTCCAACTCAACCTAGGGATGAGAACGAGAAAATTGATCTTCTACAGAGTGTTTAACTGTAGAATTTAATGCAACCTTTATTCTCATCGCTCTAGCTCTTTCAAGCAAACTTAACAAAAGAGTCTGTTTCCATCCTGCAGATGAAAAAAGATCTTCAGATCTGACTATTGCAGTGAATGACATAAAGAATAAGCTGCAGGTGCGCATAAAACAGAAATGTTACAATGCACAGTGCCAAAAGCTTGTCTAAAAGTAATGATGTACTAGCCTTATGCACAATACATTAGATTAGATTACTTCCAGTGTGGAGACAGGCCGTACATCCCAACAAGTGCATAACGACCATCCGAAGAGCAACCCACTAAGACCCATTCCCCAACATTTTATCCCTTCACCTAACACTACGGGCAATTTAGCATGGCCAATTCGCCTAACCTATACATTTTTGGACCGTGGGGGAAAACCGGCTCACCCGGAGGAAACCCAAGCAGACACGTGGAAAATGTACAAATTCCACACAGACAGTAGCCTGAGATGGTGAATTGAACGCTGGTCTCTGGTGCTGTGAGGCAGCAGTTCTTACCACTGTGCCAACGCGGAGCAGAGTATAAAGGCAGAATTCTGCTCCATGTGCAAAATACTATTTGTGGCTCCCTCACAAAAGACCTCAACGGCAACACGCTACAAATTCCAGAAGGGAGAAATATAAGGGAGAATGGAATTCTGACTTCTTCCTCTGTAACAGCTTGTGCAGAACAGGAAGAAAATCAAGTTTTGTTTCTGATATTCATAAATGTTGATGGTTAGAATGTGCGCGATGGAGGGGGTGTTGTAGGATTATAAACAATGCCGTGGATGACACAATGTTAGCCGGGTCATTCACAGTGAGGAGGGCCGTGTTAGGTTACAGGATGGTACAAACAGATTGTTCCCATGGCCAGATCAATGACCCAAAAAGAACTTAACGCTGGAATATGTGAATGCTGCACTTTGGAAGAAAAAAACAGATAGAGGGTACTCAACCATGAAGTTAAGCTAGATTTGCTTTTTGAATAGAGAAGGTTGAAGAATGAACCTGACAGAGATCGTGAGAGGTATGGATAGAGTGAACAGACAGTAACTGTTCCACTTAGTAAATGAGTTGAAAACTAGGGGACACAGGATTAAAATGAAAAACAAGACATTGTGAAAGTATTTGTGGAATCTGCTTTCAACAAAGAGGATGGGATGTAGCCAGAATGCATTGTCTGGGAGGGTTGTTGAAGAAGGCAACATTATAAATCCTGTAAAGTACTGATCTCATGAGGGACATAAGGAGAAAGGATGTGTTGGGTACGCTAACTGATAATACGGTGGACAAATCCCCAGGACTGGATGGGATCAATCCCAGGTTGCTGATGGATGTGAGATAGGAAATAACAGGGGCTGTGACAGAGATCTTTGTCGCCTCTTTAAACACAGGTGAAATTCCAGAGGACTGGAGCATTATTAATGTTGTTCCCCTGTTCAAGAAGTGTTCTCAGGATATTCCAGTTAACTACAGACCTGTGTGCCTGATGTCAGTTGTGGGAAAGTTGGTGGAGAAGGTACGGAGGGATAGGATCCATTTCTATTTGGTAGATAATGATCTTAACAGTGAAGGCAACATTGTTACCCTGAAAGTGGCTGCACAAGCAGATAGAGTGGTCAAGAAGTCATATGGTATGCTCGCCTTCTTCGGACGTGGTATTGAGTATAAGAGCTGGCACGTTATGTTAAAATGTACAATACATTGGTTCGGCCGCATTTAAATACTGTGTACAGTTCTGGTCACCATATTACCAAAATAATGTGGACGACTTGGACAGGGTGCAGAGAAGGTTTACGAGGATGTTGCCTGGTATATCTATGAAGAAAGGTTGAGTAAGTTAGGTTATTTTCATTAGAAAAAAGGGATTGAGGGGGGACCTGATTAAGGTTTACAAAATCATGAAGAACAAAGACAGGATGGATAGAGACAAGCTTTTTCCTAGGGTGAAGGATTCAATAACTAGAAGTCACGCTTTCAAGCTGAGAGGTAGAAAGATTAAGGGGTTTTCAAGCGGTAAGTTATTCACACAGAGTGTGGTGGGCGTTTGGAACGCGTTGCCTGCAGAGATGGCAGAGTCAGGCACGGTAGATTCATTTAAGATGCGTATGGACAAATGCATGATTAGGTGGGGAGCAGAGGTATACAGAAGCTAAGGAATTGACCGACAGGTTTGGACAATACATTTGGATCGGCTCAGGCTTGGAGAACCGAAGGGCCTGTCCCTGGGCTGTAAGTTTTCTTTATTCTTCTTTGTTCTTTGTTCTTTGCAATGTGGAGATGTGACATTTTTGCCATTACAGAAATGTGGCTGAGGGAGAGCAGGACTGGTTACTCAGTATTCTATTGTACAGGAACCAAAGCCAGAAGAGAAGAGGGGGTAAATCTGGAAGTGGATTTGTTTATTAATCATGGAGTGAGTTACTGATTCAAGGAGGGATGATATCTTGGAAGAATCTTCAAGCGAGGCTTTGTGGTTGGAGTTTAGGATTAAAACGATGACAGACAACTACTGGGGATATATTATTACTCACCAGATGAATGAAAACACAGGAGCAGATATAAACACAAATCATTGAGGTGTGTAAAACAGTAATATGATGGTTATACTGAGATAGTTAAAATCCCAACATTTATTGGGGCCGTGATATCTTTTTTCAGAGTAGCCAGATGGTTTGAAATTTATTGCAGCGAGTTTCTTATATTAAAATGTAGAAGCCTCAACAAGGGATGGTGGAATACTGGGACCTCATTGTGGGGAGTGAAGCCAGTCAGTTATTCTAGGCAGGATTTGGAAACCATTTTAGGATCAGAAACCATGTCTCATATATTTTCAATTTGTAGGAAAAGTCAAAACAAAAGGGCTGAGAAATAGGATGTTTTTGGATTGCGGAGGCAGATTTTATTATTTTTAAAATGACAGGGGCTAGCGAAAGTGCAGTTATATCTGTTTAACATTGCAGCAGAACAGCGTGAGATGGGATCACATGATTTAAATGGAAATGATGACAGTGCCGGCCCAACATGTTACATTGAAGCTGAAAGTTTGGAAAAACAGCACAGAGACCCTAGAATGTCGACAAATTTTCAAAATGGAATAGAAGATATAAATGAAAGCTGAAAGCAGGTATAATGTGAGCAGATCAGTGGAGGTACAAGAAGAGTACAGAAAGTGTGGGACTGAAAGTAAGAAAGTGAGTAGAAAAGCAAAGAAGTGATGTGATAAAACATTAACAGGTAAAATTAGCAACAATCCAACGATATTGCATCGGCTTGTGAAGGGGAAGAGGATAACACGTGAAAGAATTGGTGGTATTAAGGACCAATGAGGCAGCATGTGCACGGAGTTCGAAAATATGTTAAACACGCAATTCATTTCTGTCTTCACTTTGGAGAAGCCGTGACTGAATTAAGGGAGAATGACAGTGCGATCCTCGAACAGACTGATGCAAAAGCTGAGGAAGAATTGGAAGTTTATGCGGGATAAAGAGTGGGCAAATCCACAGATCTGGATGAGCTGTATATTCGGACGATGTAGGAGATGAGTGAGGAGATTACAGTTTCTTGATTTTTTTTTCCTTTTCGTTTTGCCTCTGGTCACTGAGGGGATTTGGTAGGACAGGATACATCTAATGCAGGTTCAATTTTCAGAGTGTGAGAAATACGCCATCGGAATAAAGACTATCAATTCTGTCGTTAGTGGTCAGGAAACAATTGAGAAAATTCTGAAGGCTGTTCAGTTTGAATCCCAAAGAAAAGAAAGACCACCTGGGTTGGGATTAGACAATCATGCCTGACGAAGGTACTCAGGAAAAGTACCACAGAAAAAGAGCGAGCCTATAAAGTGGACGAGAGCACTGGGAAATCAGAAGATTATGAAGGCTACAAAAGCAAATAGAGCATAACAAATGCAGAAATAAGGAAGTAGAGGATCAAAAATGAAGGTAGGCTAGCCAGTAATATTCGAAATTAAATTTAAATATTCTTTCACTACATAAGAAACAAACGAGAGTGAAAAGTTGAGATTGGCCTCTCCAAATTGATGCAGGAAGGCTAGTGATGGGAGAAAAGGGAATACCTGAAGAACTTTATAAATACTTTATGTCAGTCTTCGCAGTGGAAGACATGAGTAATATCCCAACAATCAAGGAGAGTCAAGGGGCAGTGTTCAGTATGGTGGCCATTGCAAAGGAGAAAGTACTTATAAGCTGAAATGTCTAAAACTGAAAAACTGGTCTGGATGGGATACGTCCTAGAGTTCTGAGAGATGTGGCGGAAGAAATAGCGGAGGCATTGTTTTTAATCTTTCAAAAATCACTGGATTCAGGGAAAGTCCCAGGTGGTTGGAAAATCGCTGTTGTTACCCTCTTGTTCAAGAAAGGATCAAGACTAAAGATGGAAAATTATAGGCCGATTAGGCTAGTTTCGGCTGGCGATAACAAATCTAGAATCTATCGTTAAGGCTGAGATTTCAAAATTATTGGAAATACAGGGGCGAATTAGAACAAGTCAGAATGGATTTAGTAAGGGGAAGTCGTGCCTGAAAAATCTGTTAGAATTCTTTGAAAAAATAACAAATAACTTAGACCATAGAAACCCTGTGGATGTTACCGAACTAGACTTTCAAAACGCCTTTGGTAAGGTGCCTGATTGGAGGCTGATGAGTAAAGTGAGGGCCATGGTGTTCGACGTGAGCTACCCAGAGGGAGGGCCTCAACTGGGACATTGGGTTGATGTCACATTACAGGTGACCACCATTGCAGTATACACACACACGGATACTCCTACACACACACTGTCACACACACAGGCAATCCTATACACACATACACACGGACATGCATACACACAGACGCGCACACAGAAACCCACACACACCCTTACAAACACACACACTCCCACACTCACACATGCGCCCCCTCACAGACTTAAGACACTCTGCATCACTACACACACACATACACTTTCTCACACTCACAACCCCCAACCTAGACAGACACACACAAAGACCCACATGCACACATATATTTTGTGGGGTGAATTTGTACTTGCATGGTTGCATTGTACTTTGCTCAAAAACCGCATGCATTCATGTAGAACTCTGAGCTCAAAAACTGCATACATTTATGTAAAACTCCGCTATCACACCTTTTAGATTAGGATCAATCTAAACATCATAGCATAGACAGAGAACACAGGGGGCCAACACCTTCAACATATTGTCTAGCTATCACCATTGTTAACAGCTAACCTGAGAATGCAACTTTTATTATAAAAGATTTTGTGATTTACACATGTAAGAAGTGAAACTATCACTGCATTCTAACAGACAAAAGGCTTAACAGACAATCAATTTTTTCAATGCGTGATTTCAGTTACTTCATACTGTAAATTTTTGCTATCAATTCTGTGTTAGGATTGAGCCCGAACACAGGGAGGATCATCGCTCCGAAAGCTAGTGCGCTTCCAATTAAATCTGTTGGACTATAACCTGGTGCTGTGTGATTTTTAACTTTGTGCACCCCAGTCCAACACCGGCATCACCAAATCCAAACTACAAAGGTATTTAACAGTGCTTGTATAGGATTCTCGATAGGATGACTTGCAGGTTGAGTCCGTGGTTAAGAAAGCAAATGTAATGTGTCATTTATTTTGAGAGGGTTGGAATGTAAAAGCAGTGAATTGCGACTGATACTTTATAAAGCTCTGGTTAGGCAGCATTTATAATATTGTGACCAGTTTTGGACCCCCTCAGGAAGGACATACTGGCACTGGAGCGTGTCTAGCGGAGATTCACACGGATGGTCCCTGGAATGTTCGGCCTGACACATGATGAACGGCTGAAGGTCCGGGAGTTGCATTCGTTGGAGGGGAAATCTAATGGAAGCTTATATGATAATGCATGTATTAGAAAGGGTGGACACTGGAAATTGATTCCGTCAGGTGAGGTTACCAGGACTCGTGGGCACAGCCTGAGAATTAGAGGGGGGCAATTTATAACGGAAATTAGGAGACATTTCTTCAGCCAGAGAGTGGTGGGCCTGGAGAATTCATGGCCACAGAGCGCAGCGGAGGCCGGGACAGTAAATGTCTTCAAGGTAGAGTTTAATATAATGTTTAATCTCACAAGGGCTGAAGGGATACGGGGACAGTGCGAGTAGATGGCTTTGAAATGCCCATCAGCAATGATTAAATAACGGAGTGGACTCGATTGGCCGAATGCCTTTACTTCTACTCCTATTTCTTATGGACTTATGGAATCATTAAATATCATCAAGGCTGAGAGAGACATATTTTTTAAACAACGATTCCGGGTAAAATTGCAGGGAAGTAGAAAAGGGGATTGTCAGAATAAATACAATGTTATTGAAAGGAAAGTCAGGCCCAGTGAGGGGTGGGAATGCTATTGCTCCTATGCCTTTGATATTCTCTTTCCAATTCCCTGTGTTCACTGGAACATCAACTTCTCTCCATCTGGAGTGAGGCACAGTTTGGAATGCAATCAACGGATTCAAGGAATTCATAAATGCAATACTAATAGCCAGAAAGGTCCA
The DNA here is from genome assembly GCF_037043375.1 of Chiloscyllium plagiosum. Taxonomy (NCBI): domain Eukaryota; kingdom Metazoa; phylum Chordata; class Chondrichthyes; order Orectolobiformes; family Hemiscylliidae; genus Chiloscyllium; species Chiloscyllium plagiosum. Next base: position 286,093 of record NW_028270207.1, on the reverse strand, counting down.
GCAGAGGACTATGATGATGCAGATTGGTATGGAAGACATCAGGCAAACACGCCCCAAGGCCAAATAGTGACATGCAGTGTGCAGAAGAACATCCTGGGCCTTTTGTTGAAGAGTGCTGAATGTCCAAACACTACATCACTACAGTGTCTCCCTCCTTCCCAAACCAAATCTAAATGGACGAGTGGAGGAGTGGCGTTGTGGAGGGATGGAGTGATATGCTTTTGCTAAATTTTTTTGTAACATTGTCAGAAGTAATGTTTTGGTTCAAGAGATTTCAGACAGCGGCAGCTCAGCCAAAAGTACAGGTTAGCTCACGTAAATTCCTTTAAGCTTCCGTCTTACAGGAGTTGAGACGGCAATTAGAGCAGTTGCGTGTTCTTCCTGTTGAATGTAGGAACTCAGGGAGACTGCCACTATCCCTGATGACTACATGCATTTGAGGTTCACCCATCTGCAGCTCCTGGGAGAACGTTTTCGGGAGGTGGAGCTGGATGCATTCAGGATCATTCGAGATGCTGATCACTTCATAGATAAGAGATTTAGTGAGGTGATCACAGCCACGTCCCTCCTTTTGTAATGACTGTGGTACCCAGTCCCACATACCAATTCATGCCCTGCATTCATCAGACTTTTCTGTCAGCCATCTTGCATTGAAATAGATGCAATTTAATCCACCAGGTGTTCCTTGCTACTTGTCGTGTTCCAGGCAGAGAGTAGCTGGGTGACCACCCTGAAAGGCAAAGGGAGAAGGCAGAGTGAAGGAATCCCTTGAGACCATTCCCCTCATAAACAAGTAAATTTGTTTCAGATAATGTTAGGAGGATGACTATTCAGGAGAAAGCAGCAGTAGCAAGGTCGGTTTGCACTACAACTGGCTCTGGGGCACGGCAGGAAAGTGTAAAAGTAAGGGGTTTTGCTTAGAGATAGGCGACTCTAAAGTTAGAGGGGCAGACAGGAAACGTTGTGGTCGCAAATGGGAATCCACCATGGTGTGTTGCCTCCCAGGTGCCAGGGTACACGTCATCTACAAGTGGCTGCACAACGTCCTCGGAGGGTGTGGGTGTGGGTGTTGGGCGTGAGCAGCCAGACCCCATTGTACATTTGGTATAAATGACATAGATAGAAATATCGATGAGGTCCTGTGGAGTTACTGCAGAGAGCGAGGGAAATCGTTAAAAAGACAGGACCATGATAATGATAGTACAAGATTATTTCCAGTGTCACGTGCTAGTGAGGACATGAACAGGAGGATATGGCAGATCAATGCGTAGCTGAACAATCAGTGCAGTGTGCAGAGATTCAGATTTTTAGATCACTGGGATATCCTCTGCGGCAGAGCTGACCTATTCAAGACGGACGGTTTGTACCTGGATTGGAGGGAGGGGCCATATCATCGCACCGAGGTTTGGCAGTGCTGCAAAGGAGGGTTAAAACTATAATTGGTAGGAGAAGTGGGATCCTGAACAGCTGGGAAGCAAGTCCGAGCCAAGAAGGAGACATAGGAATCAGAAAATAGTAATTTGATTAGATTAGATTAGATTACATTACAGTGTGGAAACAGGCCCTTCGGCCCAACAAGTCCACACCGACCCGCCGAAGCACAACCCACCCATATCCCTCCATTTCCCCCTTACCTAACACTGCGGGCAATTTAGCATGGCCAATTCACCTGAGCTGCACATCTTTGGACTGTGGGAGGAAACCGGAGCACCCGGAGGAAACCCACGCAGACACGGGGAGAACGTGCAAACTCCACACAGTCAATCGCCTGAGGCGGGAATTGAACCCAGGTCTCTGGCGCTGTGAGGCAGCAGTGCTAACCACTGTGCCACCGTGCCGCCCATTTGGACATACAGGTCAGGCTGGAACACAACAGTGAGCAAGGAATGCCTGTTGGATTAAATTGGTTCTGTTTCAAAGGCTGACAGGTAAGGCCGGTAAACTCAGAGCGTGGACAGATACATTAGATAGGGATATCATGGCCATTACAGGAAAATGGCTAAGGGAGAGATAGGACTGACAACTTAATGAACCAGCGTACAGGTGCTTAAGGAGGGCCAGACGTCTAGGAAGGAGCAGAGGAGGTGTTGCATGTTTGGTTAAGGTGATCATCACAGCAGTGATCAGGGATAAAATAAGCCAAGGTTCATCCAGTGAGGCTTTGTGGGTGGAGCTAAGAAATAAGTAGGGGATGGTGACGTTATCGGGTTTGTACTGTAGGTCCCCCCATGGACATCTGGAATTAATGGAATAAATATGCAGGGTGAGAGGGGACACGTGCAGGGACAATAGGGTTCATAATTTCCCTAAAAGAACGTTAGATGGAGTAATTATTTGTTCTCTGGTAGACCTGACAAGTATTGCGAGATTTGAACACTTGCAAGTTCGTGCCCTGGATCTTTCAATAAAATTTAAGTGAGAGCAATTGTTTAATTTTTTGACTTGTGGTTGCTTCAATTAAAAGTGAGAGAAATGGCTCTTAAAATTGTGAAAGCAGTTCAAGAATTTGAAGATGGTTCTCAAATTATTCCAGAAAGTTTAGAAATAAAGAAAAAGAACATATTTTTAGATTTAACTAAGAAGTTCGATTTGTGTTCAACTAAAGACAAAGTAAAGTTGAAATTGTAAGTAAGTTAGACAAACAATTATGTGTGTCAGAGAAAGAGACACGTGCAGTAGAGCAAGAAAAAAACATAAATTACAATTGAGGAAAATGGAGTTAGAAGATAAACAAAGAGAGGGAGAAAGATAGAGAAAAAAGAGACAGAGAGAGGAAAAAGACGGGGAGAGAATTGGCTCTTAGTTGGGCAGAGAGAGAGAAGAAAGGGAGAAATAACGAGAAAGAGAACTCGAACTTGAGAAGTTGCAACTTAGTCAGCAAAGTCAAGTTAGCCGGTTGAAGATTAAAGGATGGTCGTCATGTATACAAATATGTCAAAACTCTGCCACATTTCGATGAGAAATACGTTGAAACCTTACTTATTGCACTTGAAAAATTGGCTAGGTTTATGGAGCGGTCAGAGGATTTATGAGTATTGCTAGTTCAGAATAAACTTGTAGGCCGAACGTGTGAGGTTTTTGTGGTGCTGTCAGATGAACGGTGAAGGCATTACGAGGAGGTCAATCAGGTCCTTTGAAGTGTTCTGAACTGGCAACAAACGCATATAGACTGCGATTGAGGAACATAAAGTAGGAACCAAGTCAGACTTATGTTGAGTTGGAAGGAATTAAACATAGCCAATTTGGTGGATGGGTGCGTGCTTTAAAAATACATAAGAACCTTCGAGGCTGTTCGAACGATTATACGTTGGACGGGTTTACAATCCCACTTGCAGAGATAGAAATAATTTCAGTGGAGGAACAGAAAATTCATGAAATGAAAACGACAGCAGAATTGGCAGATAATATAGTGTAATGCACAAGTCAATTTCTTGGGCTGCATTTCATCGTGTAATGGAAAGACGTGAGGAGAAAAGGAGCTCCCTCACTGCGAACAAAATGTAGAGAATACTGGTAAAGATTTATCACAGGATAAAAAAAAAACTAAGACTAAAAGTTTGGAATGGTCTCAGGTTTTGCCACTGTGGTAACGTCAGACACGTAAAGTCACAGTGTGGGGAGAAAGGCGCTGTGAGAAAAGATGTGGAAAACATAACGTAAGACAGTGGCATTAGTAAGGTAGTGAAGGAGACCCCAAGAAGAGCCGAGGAACTACAGGAGAGTGCACAGCTTCACCCTAGTAGGTAACATTCTCAGTGGTGGTCCGGGCAAAGCACTGTTGATAATTCTTCCTTTATATTTGTAAGTTTTTCTCTTTATTCTATTTGAAAGTAGATAGCAGGAATTATCAACAATGCTCTGCGTATGAAGTTAGTGCCTGATCTATACAAATATAAAGTTTATTCTAAAGAACGGTGGGAAATGAGAAGAAGTTATGATTTTGAGAGACAAAGGATCTAACACTGATAGTAAAGGATGAGTGAATTTGCGCTCTTTCTGATCTGTTGCACGATAGTGTGGCAATTTGTGGGATAGATGGACAGATATTTAGCACTCCCAATGTAAGATTAGGTTGGAGTACCAACTCAAGACTGTGCAAGTTACAGTACGAATCATTGACAGAGTGTCAGTTCCAGGAATTCAGTTCGTTCTTTGGAATGATTTGGCAGAATCCAAGGTTGGAGAATCAACCCTTTGCCGTGGAGAATCCCAAGGCAGTATACGAAACTGAGGAGGTAAAATAGAAATATCCTGGTATCTTACCAGACAGTGTAGTAACTGGTCCCACTATCATAAGTCACAGCCCGAAGCGAAACGTGAAGAGAAAGATAAAGGACATGAATGAGGTTTGCTCGCTGAGCTGGACGATCCATTCCCAGACGTTTCCTCACCCTACTCAGTAATATTTTCAGTGGCACTCTGGGCGAAGCACTTTCGATAATTCCGCCTTTCTATTTATGTGTTTTAAATTTATTCTATTTATAAATAGATAACAGGAATTATCAAAAGTGCTTCGCCCAGAGGCCCAAAGAAAATTTTACCTAATAGGGTGACGAAACATTTGGAAATGAACCTTCCAGCTCAGTGAGCTAATCTACATCCAGAACCTCAACCTGAGCTACAAATCTTCTCAAAACTAGCTGAAAGATGAAGGAGTTGAGTTTCAGTTAGCGAATATCCTGTTGACATTACGGTGCAGCAAAAACGAGAACAGGCAGAGGATCAGACAGAAGTTTGTCGTCCTGAAAGGCTAAGGACTTTGCAACAGCACGACGAGCCAATCAAAATTATTTTTTAGGATGTGTACTTCAGAAAGTTGGCAGAGAATATTCTGGAGAGTTATTAACTGAAAAATAAAATTCTAAGACAGTAATGGAGAAAACAGCAGTTCAGTGTAAAATAGAAATGGGCACCAGATTATTTTACTGGTCGGATACAGACAGGAGGTGTTTCTGATAGCACAAACACTACCTGTAAGAGATCACCCTGGAATTATTGCCCTGGAATGCATAAGGATGTGATTATCTTTTACGTACGTGTCATACATACCAAATGCTAGGTAAGCCAGAGTCAAAGACCAGCACCTTTGTTGCCCATTCCCAGATTTGAAGAACCTTTCACACGGGTGATTGTTGATTGTGTAGGTCCCCTCCCGAGAACTAGATGAGAAAACGAACTGGAGAAACAGGTATGAGTTGCTTCTCCGCACAGGGAGGAATTAAATCAAGATGATGTGGTTTTTGATTTGTCTCAAAATCGATTAAAAAACGAAGGAGTCCTTCAGGAGTAGGAAAGGTTAGTCAAGTATATGCCTCATGAGGATAAAACGCGGTTGAAAGATCTCTTACTGCATGAGAAGGACATATGTAAGAGTCAGAAGGTTAAGACTAATGCTGCCATATATGAAGTAGACATCGGGAATACTGCTCTGATAAAACAAGACCACTATCTGCATATTACTTTCAAATCTGGACAGATCCAGTTGGAGGCAGAGGTCTGCGCGATGAGGGCACCATTGAACCAAGCCTGAAAGAATAGAGTTTGGCAAAGAGCTTAGTTCTCAGACTGAAAAAGACTGAACAAATCTGCGTGGATTATCGATACATCAATACAGTGACAAAATCAGACTAATTTCCAGTTTTTAGATTGGAGGACAAACGAGCGTAGTTTCATTAAATTTTTAAATCGTCATTGAGAGGGACAAAACGGGTCCACATGTTCAAGTTTTAAATTCATGCAAGGTTAACTTAGACGGAATTAGACAGGAGGTTGTAGGGGTTGATTGAAGTGTTTGTTTGCAGGCAAAGGGCACTCGGGTGAGTCGGAGGCATTTAAAAGTGAGATAGCGGGAGTTCAGGGTCTATATGTTCCCGTGAGGGCGAACGGAAATGTTGGGAAGAATAGGGAACCATGGGTGACAGGAAAAATCGAGGCTTTCATCAGAATAAAGAAGGCATGGCTCAAGGACAGGCAGTTGAGATAAAGGGGAAATGTACAGGAGATACTGGAGTTCACTTTAGAAGGAAATCAGGAGGGCGGTAAGGGGGAACAAAGTAGTATTGGGTGAGAAGATTGGGGGATCCAAATAGGTATGTTAAGTATATTAATGAAAAAAAAAATAACTAGAGAGAGTAGAAGGTTAAATTCACACAACAACAGGATATCGTCCAACAGGTTCTATTGGAACCACACTAGTTTTCAGAGCATCGCTCCTTCATCAGGTGATAGTGGAGGACTCAATACTAAGACACAGAATTTATAGCAAAAATTTACAGTACGATGTAACTGAAATTATACATTGAACAATACCTTGATATTCTGGTGAGACTTTCATCTGTTTGAATACCATGATAGTTTTACTTCTTTCATGGTAAATCACACAACCTTTTCTTAAAAGTTACATTCTCAGGTTAGCGTAAAAATAGATGATAGCTAGACAATATGTTGACGGTATTAGCCCCTTGTATTCTCTGTCTTTGCCATGATGTTTAGATTGATTCTAATCTAAAAAGTGAGGTAACAGAGGATTACATGAATTCATGCAGTTTTTGAGCAAAGTATAACGTACCTCTGCAAGTACAAATTCACCCCGCAAAATATATGTGTGCATGTGGGTCTTTGTCTGTGTGTGTTTGCGCGTGTGTGCATGTGTGTCTGGGCTAGGGGTTGTAAGTGTGAGATAGAGTGTATCTCTTCGTGTGTGTGTGTGTGTGGTGATTTACAGTGAATAAGTGGCCGGGCAGAGGCTGATAGCTAACTTTGATACGCAAAGAGAGGGCCTCAACCGGGACACACACACACAGACATTCGTACACACACACACATTCTCTCTCTCTCTATCACACACGCACACACGCACACACACACACACGCACGCACACACATGCACAGACACGTACACATACACCCACACACACCCTTTTCGACACACACACACACACTCCCACATTCACACAGGCATTCTCTCAGAGACGTAGACCACTCTACACTCACTACACACACATATACACTCTCTCACACAATCACAACGTCCAACTCGGCATACAAAGACCCACATGCACACATATTTTGTCAGGTGAATTTGTACTTACAGAGTTACATTACACTTTGCGCAAAAACTGCATGAATTCATGTAATCCTCTGTTATCTCACTTTTTAGATTAGAATCAATCTAAACACCATGACATAGACAGAGAACACAAGGGGGCGAACACCTTTAACATACTGGTCTAGCTATCACACATTGTAACAGCTAACCTGAGAATGCACCTTAAAAAAAACGGTTTTGTGATTTAGACATGAAAGAAGTGAAACTATCGTGATATTAAAACAGATGAAAGACTCAACAGACAAACAAGATATTTTTAAATGTATAATTTCAGTTGCATCACACTAATTTGTTTTGCTATACATTCTTTGTCTCAGGATTGAGTCCTCCGCTATCATCTGATGAAGGAGCGACGCTCGAAAGCTGGTGTGCTTCCAATTAAACCTCTTGGACTATAATCCGGTGTTGCGTCATTTTTAACCTTGTTCACCCCAGTCCAACACCACCATCTCCAAATAGAGAGAATCGGACCTCTCAAGGATCAAGGAGGATATGTATTTGCAGAACTGCAGGAGATAGACAAAGTCCTCAATGCATATTTCTTCATGCAGAAAAACACGAAGACTTCGGAACTTGAGGATGTCCGTGGTACTATATTGGCGACAGTCCATATCACAGTAGAGGATGTTGAAATGCATGAAATTAGATAAATCCCCTGGCCTTGATCAGATAAATGCAAGATACACACTGCAAGTAGATAGACAAGAATTTGCAGGGGACTTGGCCAATATTTTTGCATCACTATTAATTACATGTGAGGTCCGCGGTGAATGCAGGGTAACAAATGTTGTTCCCTTTTACATGAAAGACTGTAAAAGGAAAAAAAAACAGCCTGGGAACCGTAGACTGTTAAGCTTAACATCGGTGGTAGGTACGCTACTTGAGAAGATTATGAGGGATAAGAGATATATGCATTTGGGAAGACAGGATTTGATTAGGAATCGTTAGCATGGCTTTGCGCATGGGAGAACATGCCTGACAAGTTTGTTCAAGTTATTTGATGAAGTAAACGGTAAAGTTGATTGGTAGAAGTCAAAAATTGCAGCGCTGGTAAAGCACAGCACGTCAGATAGCATACGAGGATCAGGAGAATCGATGTTCAGACATTTTGATGAAGTGTGAATACCTGAAATGACGATTCTCCTGCTTCTCAGATGCTTCTTGACAGGCTGTGCTTTTCTAGTACCACACGTTTCGAGTCTGACCTCCAGCATCTGCAGTCCTCACTTTCTCCGAGCATCATAGACTTACTCTATACGGAATTCAGCTATACCAGAACAGGATGAGGCCGTTCACCCCTGAATTCTGATATGCAATCACATTCACAGGCCAATCAGCGCCTCAAGCGTATATCACTGTACCCAGATTAGGCCATGCAGCACCACTACCTAGAGATACAGAAACAAGATCAGTCCATTCAGCTCCCCAAGTCTGTTAGACAAGAACAGAAAGAGTCCACAAATAGACTAGCATATGTGGTATACTGGAGTAACAGGAGACCCTTTCGCCCTTCAACCCTGCCTTCATTTTCAGAGACGTCAGGGCTGGTCTGCTATAGGCCTCGATTTCTCTTCCATCCCAGTTCATTGTCGCCCTCAACTCTCTGACGCGTCAAAAACCTCTTCCCCCCATCCCACCAAACATTTCAGTGATATAGCTCCTGTAACTGTCTGGGATAGGGAGACCACATTATTTAATAACTTCTGAGAGAAGGAAATGTTCCCCACACATATACCTTGGTGTATTGACATGAAAAAAGCTTTGAGCACTGTATAAGAATGACTGGTAATAACGTCACAGCAGGATTTGACTGAGCAAGGTGTCAAGGAATCCTGAACAAAAAATGAACATAATGGGAATTAGGTGTAAACTGGTTGGGTAATTCAGAACACAATGTGGCTGGTGGAGGTCAATCCTCTCAGTCCCTGGATATCGCTGTGGGCGATCCTCAGAGTGGCTTGTTTGGCACAAGCATCTTCAGTTGCTTCGTCAATGTCTTTCGCTACATCATACAATCAGAGTTGAGCATGTTCAGTGACTATCACACAATGTTCAGAACAATTTATCACCACACAGGTGCTAATGTGTCAAAACCTGGACGACATTCAAACGTGTGCTGTTAACGTGTAGCAAACAGGCATGTAACAGTACCGTTAGACCCTGCACATTTCCACAGAAAATAAAGAGAAGCGCATGCAGCATCTCAAGTTGGTTTCACAGGAATGTGAGAAAGCCCTACACATCGAAACTATTGGATAAGAAGAAGCACAACCCTTTCACTATCTGCTGCCTAACACAAGAAGACATTTGTTTTTAAACTGCAAATGTTAAATCCAAAGGAAACAGGCAGAAGACTGGAAGAAGACAACAAGCCAGACAGCAGCAGGAGGTGAAGAAGTCAACGCCTTGCATATAATGATTCTTCAAGACTGGGGGTGGTAGAATGGGAGTTCCAGATAAAGAGGCGGGTGAGGGAGGAGAAGGCAGTGTGGTGAGGTGTGGATTGCTGAAGACAGATCGTGTGTACCATCAGGCTTGTCGATGGGAGGACTGAATCTGGTTGGTGGCTGGAAAAAGGTTTGATCAGAGGAATGGAAGTAATGGAATGGGCTGGGAAAGTAGTCGGGGGATTGGAAGGGAGACTATTTAAAGTTGGAGAACTCACTGTTGATTCCTCCAGCCTGTAGGCTTCCCGGGGGAAGATGTAGTGTTGTTCCTCCAATTTGCAGTTTGGTTCGTTGTGGCAATGGAGGAGGCCAAGGAAGGCAGTGTTGGAAAGGGATTGGGAGGGAGAATTGAAATAGGCAGTGACTGGGAGGTCAGGTCAGCGCTAATGGGCCCAGCTGAGATGTGCAGCAAAACATTCCCCTCGTTTACGTTTGGTCTCCCCGATGTAGAGAAGACCACATCCTGAGCACCAGCTATAGTACATTAGGTTGGATCTTACCACCTTGCACATATTCCACAAGGGTCGTTCGCTTCGCTAATCACTTTGCCACACTCCTCACCCATTCCTCCAGTTTTCCCCACCCGAAACATCCCCTGCAACTGGAATAGATGCATCACCTGTCAGCACACCACTCCCCTCACCTCCTTACAGAGCTCTCCGTGTCTATCCAGGTGAGACAGAGTTTCACCTGCCTCTCTTCTATCCTACTTTACTGCATCCTGCGCTCCTGATACGATCTTCTCACGACCAATTTCAATCCCCCTTTCTAATCCCTTTCTCACATTACCATCCTTGGGCTCCTGTGTTGCCACGGTGAGTCAGATCGCAAATTGGAGGAACAACACTTCATCGTCCGCCTGGGCAGCCTATAGGTGGAAGTACACAACAATGAGTTCTGCAATTTAAAATGGCATTCCCAGCCATGCAACTACACCATTACAAGTCCACCTCCTCCCTTCCATTCCGCCTAATGACCCTTCTTTTCATTTACCAACCGGATTCTCTCTCATCGACCAACCATATTGCATCTATCACTTGTGTCCACCTATCCCTACTTCAGCAACCTGCTGTTCTTCCCACCACAAACATTTCCTTTTCTCTTTATCTGCAGATCCCCCAACTCTCACCCTCAGTAAGGAAGAACGGTTAGACCTAAAATGTTGACTTCTCCACCTCCTGATGCCGCCAAGCTACTGGTTTTCTTCTATCCTCCTGTTCGTCTGCTAATACACAGGAAGATAAGGAGACTACTCAGTACATCACGCTGGTAGGCAGGAACCACGAGTCAGCCATTAAAGTATATCATTTTGGATACTGCTGGTGGGGACAGCCTACCAGGAAAAAGCCATAGTTGTCAGGTCTCTGGCACTGAACATCGCACTGTGTTCAGAAGGGGGATGTGTGGGTAATAGGAAAACGTTACTGGTATGGGACTCAATACTTAGACGGATTGACAGTAGAATTTGTGGTCAGGAACGGGACTCCCGGAAGGTATGTTGCCTTCTTGGTGCCAAGGTCAGGAATGTCACCGATAGAGTTTACAATATTCTGAAGGGGGAGGGTGAGCAGCCAGAAATCGTGGTACATTTTGGCACCAATGATATAGCCAGGAAAGGGACTGATGATCTTAAAAGTGACTACAGATAGTGAGGTTGGAAGCTGAAGAACAGGACGGGTAGAGTAGGGATCACAGGTTTGCTACTGGTGCCACGAGATAGTGAGATGAGGAACAATCAGCGAATGCAGCTTAACACGTGGCTGGACGGTTGGTGCAGGAGAGATGACTACAGATACGTAGACCATTGGGATAAAATCTGGGGAAGGTGGGAACTGTACATGAAGGAAGGGTTGCATCTGAACTGGATGGATACAGATGTCTTGGGTGGGAGATTTGCTCGTGCGATTCGCGAGGGTTTAAATTAGTTTGGCAGGGGCGTGGGAATCGGAGCCACATGTCTGAGAGGTGGTCAGTTGCAGACAGGACAGTGACAGGATATATTGAATCTATCGGAAGATTTCTTAGGCGATGAAACAAAGGGATCAGTTAAAGTGTGTCTGCTTTATTGCAAGGCGTGTCCGTCATGAGAGTAATGAACTTATAGCATGGATCTGGACTTGGAGCTACAATGTTGGGGCCATAACGCAGACGTGGGTGTCACAGGTGCAGGGATGTTTGCTTGATGTTTCAAGGTTTAGAACGTTTAAAATGAAAAGAGAGGGAACAGCCACCGCATTGAGTTTTCTAGAGACCACCTGATAGCAGAAGAGAGAGACTGAAGATCTCATAGGTGGGCAGATTCTGGAAAAATGCAAAAGTAGCAGGATTGTTGTTTTGGTGATTTCAACTTTCCCAATATCAAGTGAACCTCCTAAGTGCAGATGGATCGTATGGAGCCTTTTTGTCAGGTGTGTTCAGGAGGGTTTCCTTACTCAGTGTGTGGAAAGTCCGACGAGGGAAGAGGCAAATTTGAATTTGGTGCTCGGCAACGAGCCAGGACAGGTTTCAGATCTCGCGATAGGAGAGCACTTTGGTGAAAGTGATGACAACTGCCTTACATTTAGCATAGTCTGAGAGAGTGAAAGGTGCAGTTACCGAGGAAAGATATTTAATTGGGGAAAAGGAATTTGTGACCCTATCCGGCAGGAGTTGGGAAGTACAGACTGGGAGCAATTTTTCCACAGGAAGGGCACAGCAGACATGTGGTGATTATTTAAGGAGTCGTTTTTGCGAGTGATGCACAAATATGTTCCTCTGAGAAAGGAAGGAATGGTAAGAGTAAGGAACCTTGGTTGACAAGAGCAGAAGAGCTTATCGTCAAAAGGAAGAAGGCAGCTTACGTAAGGTGGAGGATGCAAGGATCTAGCACAAGTTTAGAGATTACAGGCTTGCTTGAAAGGAGCTCAAAAATGGACTGAGGAGCAGCAGGAGGGGGCACGAAGGAGGCTTGACAAGAAGTATTAGGTAGGATCCAAAGGCATTTCACTCCTACGTGAGGAATAACAGAATGATTAGGGAGAAGGTAGGGCCGATCAGGGATAGTGATGGAAACTTATGCGTGGAGTCTGAGCAGACAGGGGGAAGCCCGAAAAGAGTTTTTTTTGTTGATTAGGTTTTCACCAATGAACAATAACTTGTTGCAAATGAAAACCAAGAGGAGCTGGAATCCAATCTTGACCAGATCAGGGTTGATGAAGATAATGTGCGAGAATTTTTTTGAAAACATTAAGATTGATAACACCCAGGGCCAGACCAGATTTAGCAAAGTCTGCTCCGGGAAGCGAGAAAGGCAGTTGCTAAGCTGCTGGCCAGGATTTGTGCCTCCCCACTCTCCATGGGAATCATACCGGACGATGGGAAGGAGGCAAATGTTGTTCCACTTTGCAAGAAGAGTAATTGAGAAATCCTTGGCAATTACAGACCGGTCAGTCTCACATCTGTGGTCAGCAAAGATGTGCAAATAATTCTGAGTGATAGGATTTATTACTATTTGGCAAAGCATAGTGAGATTAAAGGCAGCCGGCATGGCTTTGTGTGGAGCAAGTCATGCCTCACAAATATTATTATGCTCTTAGAGGAAGTGACAAGGCAGGTCGATGTAGGTCGAGCAGTGGATGCATTTCAGCAAGGCATTTGACAGGGTTCCTCATGGTAGGCTCATTCAAAAAAGTCAGCAAGTATGGGATATAGGAAGATTTCGCTATTTGGATTCAGAATTGGCTGGCGGACAGAAGGTAGAGCGTGGTTGTAGATGGAAAGTATTCGGCCTGGAGGTAAGTGTTGAGTGGGTTCCCGCAGGGCTCTGTTCTTGTGCTTCAGATCTTTGTAGTTTTTATAAATGACTTGAATGAAGAAGTTGAGGAGTCGATTAGTAAATTTGCAGATAACATAAAGGTTGGAGGTGTCGCCAATAGTATCAAGAGATACTGCAGGGTGCAGCGTAATATAGACAGGATGCAGAGCTGGGCTGAGAAATGGCAGATGGAGTTCAACCTGGATAAATGCGAAGTGATACAGTTTGGAAGGTCTAGCTCGAATGCTGAATATAGGATTAAAGACAGAATTCTTGTCAGTGTGGAGGAACAGAGATGATCTGGGTGTGCAAGTACATAGATACCTCAAAGTTGCTACCCAGGTGGATTGGATTGTTAAGAAAGCATATGGTATTTTGGCTTTCATTAACATGGGTATCGAGTTTATCAGCCACGAGGTTTTGCGGCAGCTCTACAAGTCCCCAGTGAGACCACACTTGGAATATTGTGTCCAGTTCTTGTCGCTCTACTGTAGGAAAGATACAGATGCTTTGGAGAGGGTGCAAAGAAGGTTTACCAGGATGCTGCCTGGACTTGAGGGCTTGCCTTATGAAGAAAGTTTAATAAGCTCAGACCTTTCTCTCTAGAGAGACAGACGAAGAGAGGAGACCTAATCGAGTGTACAAAGTAATGAGAACAATAGATAGTGTCAAGAGCCAAAGACTTTTCCGCAGGGCAGGATTGACAGATACGAGAAGTCACAGTTTGATGATATTAGGAGGAACGTGTAAAGGAGACATCAGATGTAAGTTCTTTACGCAGAGAGTTGTAAATGCATGCAATGCGTTGCCAGCTAAGGAGGTGAAAGCGAAGTGATTGGGGACATTTAAGCTCACATGAATAGCAGTGAGTTGAGGGATGCGTAGGTTAAGTTACTATATTTTACATTAGCATTAAGTCTCGGCACAACATCGTGGGCCGAAGAGTCTGTTCTGTGCTGTACCTTTCTATGTTCTACGTTCTAAAGTGATCATCACTTTCTTATTTCCCAGTTCCATCCAAATGGACGTACTGTCATGAATATCCTCCCTAAGCACAACCATAATGCTATCCCTAATCAAAAACGCCACTGAGATTCGTCTCTGATTCCCCCTTTCTATCCTTCCTCTTACATCTATACCCTGGAATATTACGCTGCCAGTCCTATCCATTCCTGAGCCACGTTTCTGTTATGCCCATGATATCGCAGTCCCATAATTAAAACCATGCCATGAGCTCAGTTGCCTTCCCTGTCAGGCCTTTTGCATTGAAATAAATGCAGTGTAAATGGTCAGTCGTACCTCATTCTGTGATTTGCCCTTGCCTGCCTTGACTGTTTGATTTCTGGACAGTATCAGCCTCAGAATTCTCTCTTTTCTCAATATGTCTTTGGATTTAACCCCACTCCCTCACTGGTTTAATGCCTCCCGAGAAGCATCAGCAAATCCTCCATTCCAATTCAGATACAATCCGTCCTTCTTATGCAGGTCAATTCTACCACTGCAGAGATCCCAATGATCCAAAAGCGGGGAACTTCTCCCTTGCACAAGGTCCTTCGTCACACGTTCATCGTCTCTATCATAATATTCCTGTTCTCACTAGTATGTGGCACTGGGAGCAATTCAGATATTATTACGCACATGGAGCTACTTTTTTTGACTTCCAGGATAATTTGCTATATTTTCTCATCAGAACTTCATCCTTTTTTTCCTTCCTGTGTCATTGGTATCAATGTACAATGATCTCCTATGGACTATTCTTCCCTTTTCACAATATTTTGCACCCTCTGTGGTTCTAAGGCACCACCCCATTCTGATATTTCACTCTCAGCTACAGAAACGGCAGTCAATGCTCCTGACTAGACAGTCCCCTATCACCATCGATTACCTGGAACCTTATATACCTCTCATTGCACTAGGGTCAGTTTCAGTGACAGTAACTTGGCTGTCAGTGCTACATTCTCCCGAGAGTCTGTGACCCCGATGTTTTTTGAAACAGTATACATATTTGAGACGGAAATAGCCATAGGCGAATCCTGAACTAACTGCCCTCTACTCCTACCCTTCAGAGAGTTTACCCATCTACCTGACAGGATGTGAAGTTTTCCTACCTTTCTGAAACTGCCAGCTACCAAACCCCCGATTTCCATAAATTCATCATAACATTTAACGACCGCTCCCTCTGATCCATGAAATCCTATTTGATTTGCCTGCTCACTTCCTGCAGACAATCATCAGCTCATTAAAATTCTCCATAATCTCCCACGTCCACCAGAAAGACACATCACTCTATGAATGGCCGTCTCTGCACCCTAACATCCACAGACCCAGAAAAAGGCAGTCTTACTGCTTCACAAAATATTACTCTAGAATATATTAGAACTAATAATTTATAATTTAGAGATTTAATCAACATATCATAAGATGTTTATTTAAAGAAATAAACTCTCACCGCACTGAATGTTATAGCTTTACTAAAATGAAAAAGACGAAGGTTTATCTTTTAAGAGACTGAAACCCACTGAGCTGTGAGTCACAGAGGTGAACAGCACGTAATAGAACCTACTGTCAAATTTGTCCATGCCGAACAGATATCCTCACCTAATCTAGTCCATTTTTCCAGCACCCTTCTAATCTGTTTCAAATAAGTATCCAGGTGCCTTTAAAATGCTCTAATTGTACGAGTCCCCACCACTTCCTCTGGCAGCTCATTCCATACACCCACCAACCTCCGCGTGAAAAAGTTGTTCCTTAGTTCCCTTTTATATCTTTGCCCTCTCACCCAAACCTACACCCTTTATTTATGGACTCCCCTACCCCAGGAAAAATAACTTTTCTGATAATGCTATGCAAGCCCCTCATGACTTTATACACCTCTATGACGTCACCTCTCAGCCTCTGATGCTCCAGGGAAAAACGTCCCAGCCTATGCGGCCTCTTCCTACAGCTAAAACCCTCTAACCATGCCAGCATTCTTGTAATTTTTTTGAACCCTTTCAAGTTTCACAACATCCTTCCGATAGGCCGAGAACAGAATTGAACACAATTTTCCAAACATATCCTAACCATTGCAACATGACCTTCCAACGACTATACTCAATGATCTGACCAATAAAGGGAAGCAGACCAAACAACTTCTTCGCTATTCCATCTAACTGCGACTCCACTTTAAAAGAAATATGAACCTGCACTGCAAGGTCTATTTGTTCAGCAACAACACCTAGGAAGTTTCCATTAAATATAAATATAAGATAATCAGAGGCTGAGATAGGGTGGACAGAGCTTTTCTTTTCAAATATGGTGACGGCGAGTAGGAGGGGGCATATCTTTAAATCGAGGGATGATAGATATATGACAGATATCAAAGGTAGTTTCATCACGCAGAGAGAAGTAAGGGTATGGAATTCTTTGCCTGCAATGGTAGTAGATTCGCCAACTTTAAGTACATTGAAGTCATCATTGGACAAGCATATGGACGTACTTGGAATAGTGCAGGTTAGATGGGCTTCAGTTTGGTTTGACAAGTCTGTGCAACATCGAGGGCCGAAGGACCAGTACTGCGCTGTGTTCTATATTCTATGTATCAGTCCAGCTAAGATTGCTTTTCCAAAATAAAGCACCTCTCATTTACCTGAATTGAACTTCATCTACCACTGTTCAGCCCATTGGTCCATCCAATTAAGATGCCATTGCAATCCGAGGTAACCTTCTTCACTGTCCACGACACCTCCAATTTTGGTGTCCTCTGCAAACTTACTAAGTATACCTCCTATGTTCATATCCAAATCATTTATAAGTACGATGAAAATTAGTGGACCCAGCACCGATCCTTGTGGCACTTCACTGGTCTCAGATCTCCAATCTGAAAAGCAACACTTCATCACCATCCTTTGTCTTCTAACTTTGAGCCAGCACTGTATTCAAATCGCTAAATCTCCCTGTATTCAATGAGGTCTAACCATGCTAACCAGTCTCCTATTGGGAACCTTGTCGATCGTCTTACTGAAGTCCATATTGATTATGTCCACAAATTGGCCATCATCAATCCTCTTAGTTACTTCTCCAAAGAACCTCATGTTTGTGAGACACGATTTCCCACACACAAAGCTATGCTGACTATCACTAATCAGTCCTTCCCTTTCCAAATACTGTAAATCCTCTCCCTCACGATTCACTCCCACAACTTGCGCGGCACCTACATCTGGCTCACCGTTTGATAGTTCCATAGCTTGTCCTTACCACCTTTCTTAACCAACTACTCGTCTTCTGACATCTCACCTTTGGCTATCAATGAGGCAAATATCTCAGCAAGGAGCCCAGCAATCGCATTCCTAACTTCCGACAGAATTCAAGGGGACACCTGATCATGTTCTGAGAAGTTACCAAACTTTATGCATTACAACACACCCAGCATTTCCTCCTCTATAAGTTGAATATTTTCAAATTGTCACCCTCTATTTCCCCAAATCCATACCTTCCATCTCCTTCTTTACAGTAAGCACTGATGTCAAATATTCGGTTAGTATCTACCCCATCTCCTGTGGCTCCACTTATAGGCTGCCTCGTTGCTCTTTGAGGGATCCAGTTCTGTCTCTAGTTACCGTTTTGTTCTTAAGACATTTATATAAAAGAAATTCCTTTGGATTATTCTTACCTATTTGACAAAGCTATCTTATGTTCCCTTTTTGCCGTCTTGAGTTCCCTCTTAAGTTACTTCTACTGTCTTTGTAATCTCAGGATCTTTTGGATTTTTGGATTTGAATAAATGCAAACTTTTACGTCCTGATAAAGGAAACGAGGGCAGTCGAGCCTTGATTAGTGATAGAGAACAAAGACACCAGAGGGTTCAGGTCTTTTAAGATTGCGTCACATGTAGACAGGGTAGTTAAAAAGCTGTTGAAACACATACCTCCATTTTTGAGATCTTTGAGTATAGGAAATCGCTGTGATGCGGTTATACAGAATGTTGGTGAGGCTTCTTCTGAAATTCTGTTTCCAATTCTGGTTGCGCTGTTACCTGGAGGATATTATTAAATTGGAACTGGTTCAGAAGAGATTTGCCAGGATGTTGATGGGAATGGATGATTTGAATTATAAGCAGAGGCTGGATAGATTGGAACTACTTCAGAATCCTTAAGGGGGAGGGTTTGCAGCCAGAAGTCGTGGTGCACATTGGCACCAACGACATAGGTAGGAAGAGGGGTGGGGAGATCATTCAAGAGCTCAAGGAGTTAGGCTGGAAGCTAAAAGCTAGGACAGACAGAGTCGTCATCTCTGGGTTGATACCGGTGCCACGTGACAGTGAGGCAAAGAATAGGGAGAGAGTGCAGTTGAACACGTGGCTGCAAGGCTGGTGTAGGAGGGAGGGCTTCAGATATTTGGACAATTGGACTGCATTCTGGGGAAGGTGGGACCTGTACAAACAGGACGGGTTGCACCTGAACCAGAAGGGCACCAATATTCTGGGGGGTAGGTTTGCTAGCACTCTTCGGGGGGGTTTAAACTAATTTGGCAGGGGGATGGGATCCGGACTTGTAGTCCAGCAAGTAGGTTAGCTGTTTGTCAGGATGCCCAAGACTGTAGGGAGGCTGTGGAGAAGGTAGCACTGACAGGGACTACTTGCGGACACAGAGATGGGCTCAAGTGCGTATACTTCAACGCAAGGAGTATCAGAAATAAGGTGGGTGAACTTAAGGCGTGGATCGGTACCTGGGACTACGATGTTGTGGCCATCACGAAAACATGGATAGATGTGGGACAGGAATGGCTGTTGGAGGTTCCTGGTTACAGGTGTTTCAGTAAGATTAGGGAGGGTGGGAAAAAAGGAAGGGGGGGTGGCATTGCTAATTAGAAATGGTATAACGGCTGCAGAAAGGAAGTTTGAGGGGGATCTGCCTCTGCAGGTAGTATGGGCTGAAGTCAGAAATAGGAAAGGTGCAGTCACCTTGTTGGGTGTTTACTATAGGCCCCCCAATAGCAGCAGTGATGTGGAGAAACAGATTGGGAAACAGATTTTGGAAAGGTGCAGAAGCCACAGGGTCGTAGTCATGGGCGACTTCAACTTCCCAAATATTGATTGGAAGCTCTTTAGATCAAGTAGATTGGATGGGGCGGTGTTTGTGCAGTGTGTCCAGGAAGCTTTTCTAACGCAGTATGTAGATTGTCCAACCAGAGGGGAGGCCATATTGGATTTGGTACTCGGTAATGAACCGGGACAAGTGGTGGGCTTGTTAGTGGGTGAACATTTTGGTGATGGTGACCACAATTCTGTGACTTTCACCTTGGTTATGGAGAGAGATAGGTGCGCACAACAAGGTAGATTTTATAATTGGGGGAAGGGAAATTACGATGCTGTAAGGCAGGATTTGAGGAGCATACGTTGGGAGCTTAGGCTGTCAGGGAAGGATGTGGTGGAAATGTGGAACTTTTTCAAAGAGCAGATACGACGTGTCCATGATATGTATGTACCTATCAGGCAGGAAAGAAATGGTCGTGTGAGGGAGCCTTGGTTGACGAGAGAGGTTGAATGTCTGGTAAAGAGGAAGAAGGAGGCTTACATAAGGTTGAGGAAACAGGATTCAGACAGAGCAGTGGAGGGATACAGGATAGCCAGAAGGGACCTGAAGAAAGGGATTAGGAGAGCTAAGAGAGGGCATGAAAATCGTTGGCGGATAGGATCAAGGATAACCCCAAGGCATTTTATGCGTATGTGAGAAACCTGAGAATGACGAGAACGAGGGTAGGTCCGATCAAGGACAGTAGTGGGAGACTGTGTATTGAGTCGGAAGAGATAGGAGAGGTCTTGAACAAGTACTTCTCTTCAGTATTTACGAACGAGAGGGACCGTATTGTAGAAGAGGAGAGTGTGAAATGGACGGGTAAGCTAGAAGAGATACCTGTTAGGAAGGAAGATGTGTTGGACATTTTGAACAACTTGAGGATAGACAAGTCCCCCGGGCCTGACGGGATATATTATAGGATTATGTGGGAAGCAAGAGAGGAAATTGCAGTACCGTTGGCAATGATCTTCTCGTCTTCACTGGCAACGGGGGTGGAACCAGGGGACTGGAGAGTAGCGAATGTTGTGCCCCTGTTCAAAAAAGGGAATAGGGATAACCCCGGGAATTACAGGCCTGTTAGTCTCACTTCTGTGGTAGGCAAAGTAATGGAAAGGGTACTGTGGGATAGGATTTATGAGTATCTGGAAAGACACTGCTTGATTAGGGACAGCCAGCACGGATTTGTGAAGGGTAGGTCTTGCCTTACAAGTCTTATTGAATTCTTCGAGGAGGTGACCAAGCATGTGGATGAGGGAAGAGCAGTGGATGTAGTATACATGGATTTTAGTAAGGCATTTGATAAGGTTCCCCATGGTAGGCTTATGCGGAAAGTCAGGAGGCATGGGATAGAGGGAAATTTGGCAAATTGGATAGAAAACTGGCTAACCGGTCGAAGGCAGAGAGTGGTGGTAGATGGTAAATATTCAGCCTGGAGCCCAGTTACAAGTGGAGTTCCGCAGGGATCAGTTCTGGGTCCTCTGCTGTTTGTAATTTTTATTAATGACTTAGATGAGGGAGTCGAAGGGTGGGTCAGTAAATTTGCAGATGATACGAAGATAGGTGGAGTTGTGGACAGTGAGGAGGGCTGTTGTCGGCTGCAGAGGGACTTAGATATGATGCAGAGCTGGGCTGAGGAGTGGCAGATGGAGTTCAACCCTGCCAAGTGTGAGGTTGTCCATTTTGGAAGAACAAATAAGAATGCGGAATACAGGGTTAATGGTAGGGTTCTTAGTCAGGTGGAGGAACAGAGGGATCTTGGGGTCTATGTACATAGATCTTTGAAGGTTGCCACTCAGGTGGATAGAGTTTGTAAGAAGGCCTATGGAGTATTATCGTTCATTAGCAGAGGGATTGAATTCAAGAGTCGTGAAGTGATGTTGCAGCTGTACAGGACTTTGGTTAGGCCACAGTTGGAGTACTGTGTGCAGTTCTGGTCGCCTCACTTTAGGAAAGATGTGGAAGCTTTGGAGAGGGTGCAGAGAAGATTTACCAGGATGTTGCCTGGAATGGAGAGGAAGTCGTACGAGGATAGGTTGAGAGTTCTCGGCCTTTTCTCGTTGGAACGGCGAAGGATGAGGGGTGACTTGATAGAGGTTTATAAGATGGTCAGAGGAATAGATAGAGTAGACAGTCAGAAACTTTTTCCCCGGGTACAACAGAGTGTTACAAGGGGACATAAATTTAAGGTGAAGGGTGGAAGGTATAGGGGAGATGTCAGGGGTGGGTTCTTTACCCAGAGAGTGGTGGGGGCATGGAATGCGCTGCCCGTGGGAGTGGTAGAGTCGGAATCATTGGCGACCTTTAAGCGGCATTTGGATAGGTACATGGATGGGTACTTAATCTAGGTTAGAAGTTCGGCACAACATCGTGGGCCGAAGGGCCTGTTCAGTGCTGTATTGTTCTATGTTCTATGTTCTACTTTCACTGGAACGAAGGAGTCTGAGGGGTGATCATATTAGAGGTCTATAATATCAAGAGGGGGACCGATAATGTCAATAACCGGTTTCCTTTCCATGGATTGGTTGGATTACCGGGTCTGTTTTGGTGCTGTATATCTTTATGACTAGCTCTCGCTGTCTGTGAATTCCTCTATCTTCACAACTCTCTTACTGTCACCTCATCCACGAGGGTGCACGATTCAAGACTGGGTAAATACTTTTTAAGGTGAGAGGAGAAAGGCTTTAAGAAGACGTTCGGATTTTATTTTTTTTATTTTTGTACAGATAGTGGTTCATGAATGAGCTTCCAGAGTTAGTGGTAGTTGTGAATACAATTACAATTGTAGGGTTGCACAGTGGCTCAGTGGTTCGCATTGCTGCCAGAGCGCTAGGGTCCCAAGTTCGATTCCAGACGTGGGCGACTGTCTCTGTGGGGTTTCCACATTCTTCCCGTGTCTGCGTGAGTTTCTTCCAGGTTCAGTGATGTGTATGTTAGGTGAATTAGTCATAGGTGGATATAGAGTAGGGTAATTGGATTCTTTGAGAACGACCTTTGGGCAGCGACGTTATTTGAATGGGTTTGGACAAAGCGGAGGCACTTGGGAATAGTTCAGTTTGAAGTGATTGTTGACGTGGATTGGTTGGATGACCGGATCTATTTTGGTTCTGTATATCTCGACGACTAACTCTCATTATCTGTGAATTCCTCTATCTTCACAAATCTATCACAGTCACCTCATCCAGCCTCAGAACTCCTCCTTATCTCTAATTCTTCTGCAGGCTCAAAACCCACACTAGCTCTTCTGTCACAACCATCTCTATCTCTGTGACTTTCTTGAACCTCACAGTTCTCCCGAACGCTAATCTCTTCCAGCCTCACTATCCTCCTGATCTCTAATCTCTTCGCCACTCACCAAGCCCTGCTATATGTGCAATTCTAACCTTGAGAATACCCTCTTTTTACTTCGCATGTGACGATGGCACTATCAGATTCCTGTACCCTCTCCACAGGCTCCAGAATTTCGTCCTGAACCCCTCCATCTCATTTTACTCCCAAAATCGTCAAACAATCATTTGTCATCTTATCTAATATCACCTCTCTGACCTGATTTCAAATGTGACTTGTCATATTTCTCTGTCAATCATCTCAGTGGTCTACAAGACAAAAAGGACTGTGTGGTCTATTTTGTCTGTGACAAAGAAAAATGCTACTAACCTAGCCAAATCTACTTTCCAGTAGTTGGTCCAAAGTGTTATCTGTCATGCCATCGCCAGTGTACACATAAATACATATTAAATGTTTTCGGGATTCCTGTGTCTCCCACCCTTACAGACAGTGATGGCATGACCCACAAAAAAAACGGAGCAGCTGGGTCTGTCCATCCAGAGATCACTTTCACGTTGGTAAATTTGGCAGGATCCCAGACAGAGTGTATAGGAGATTTACCAGGATGGTTCAAAGAATGGTTAATTTTAGTTGCAGAAACATGGGTTTTGATGATACGCATCAAGTATATCCATCTGCAAGAAATTGACTCTTCTTCTCAACCTCTCCCTTGCCTGGGCTGGTATAACCTTCAGGTTAAAATACCACCAGACATCTCTCCCTAATGAGAGTGCAGCCTTATGGTCTGCTAAGGCAATGCTGTCTTTACCTTTTACAAAGTGATGCCACAGTTCCTCGGGGGTCGGGAGAGGGAATGCGGAAGGTGGTGGATGGGACACCACTCAAGCACAGTGCTTTGTCCTGGAGGATGTTCACTTTCTTTCATATTGTTGGGAGCTGCACTGAAGCAGACAAGTGGAGAATTGTCCAACGCAATCCTGTTGTGATCTTATAGATAGCAAACAGACATTGGGGAATCAGGGGTTTGGAGAAACTGAAATTGCTCTCCTTGTAGCAAAGGAAATTGAGGGGAGCTGTGAGATAGGCGTTTACAAAAGATATACATCAAGTTGATAAACTTAACACTCATCAGCTCATCATAAAAGGATTACAGGACAGATATTGAAGATTTCGGGGAGATCTATTTGAAAGTGGTTCGATTCAAAGGAAAACTTTTATGCAGCAAATGAGAACGAACTGGAAAACAATACTCATATACAATGCAAATATCCAGGTCCTGATGAATAGAGTAATTCTGTTAGAGTTTGGCGTTGCAATTACTGCGATTACCATCTGAATGTCCACCTGTAATATCCTGTAATACAAGTTTATAAAAACCGCCATTGTCAGTTAAGATTGGAAACTCAAACCATCCCCTCCTCCTGCCACAGAATGACTGGAGACATTACCCCTTGTAGACATCAGCAGTCAATACAGGGGAAATACTATGTTGGTTTCTATGAGTTTGCACCTTGGGACTTCATGTGACTGAGCAGAACAGATTTTTGACACATGGGACAGAATATTCCAAGAGTTGGTGAGATGCAGTGAGCAGGATTTGCTTCATTTCATTCCTTCGGAGTGCCGCTGCACCTCATGAATAAGACACTTGGTGTGAAAGGCGAATGCAGTTTGATGGGCAGGTTATCGCCATTCTGAAGAATGGTCAGCAATGCCTTTGCAGTCATTCCATAGAGTATCCCGAAAAGGATAACAACTGAGCATGCTGCTCACTGTCCAGAACTCCCAGGAAATGTTTAGAAGAATAAGGTGGGAAATCTTCAAGAAAAGTATAACATTAATTTTCCAAAAGGATTATAATACAGAGAGATATTCACAGGAGAAGTGAGCAACAAGCTCAAAAATGGAATATAGTTTGGAAAATTGTGAAGTTGTTCATTTTGGCGGAGATAATAAAAGAACAGAGTACTATTTAAATGGTGTAAACTGTAGAAAGCTACAGGTAATTGCGCAGAAAACACAGAAAGCTAGCATGCAGTTACAACAGGTCATCAAGAAGGTGAATAAGAATGTTGTTCCTTATTTAAAGGGATTTGCAGTATAAGTGTTTGGAGTATATACTTAGGGCAACTGTCCGAAATGCGTATGAGTCCGCATCTGGAGTAATGTAAGGCGTTTTGGTCCGTTTATTTAATGAAATGCATCATTTCACTTGAGGCATTTCAGAGAACATTGACTGGTATAATCCCTGATTTGGAGGGATTATCATTTAAGCAATGGCTGTTGAAATTGTGAATCTTCTCCCTGGCTTTTGGGAGAATGAGAGGTGATCGGATTGAAACATATGTGATTCTTAAGGTGTTTGACAGGGTAAATACTCAGAAGATGTTTCCAAACATGGGGGTGTCCAGAACCAGATTCTACATGATTCACGGAATCAGTAGTTCTGTTTCGGATTCATCAGGCTTACGGCAACACAGACACGGGTAGGGGGTTTCCGTAGCAATGGAGCTGGGGTGAGGAGGAGATAAGCAACATTTAAGAGATTGTATTTCCTGTTGTTTGTGATTGTGTAGATGTCTGATCAGACGCTTACTTTGGGGTCAGAATTGCGAGCAATACTGTGCAGAGTGTAGTTCTGCCTCAGAGAGATCCCAGTGAGAGGGAGGGGCTCAGCTGTAAGCGAAATTAATTTGTAATAGCAACTGAACGCATTGGGTTCAAACATTGCAACGTTTCATTGGAAGAATTTACACTGAATCGGGTAGAAAAAGCGTGATAAGCATTTGATAACTGTAACAGTGCAGCAATGGAGAGAGATTCAAATAGATTAGATTACATACAGTGTAAAAACAGTCCCTTCGACCCAACCAGTGTACACCGACGCTCTGAAGACTAACCCAACCAGACCGATTTCCATCTGACTAATGTACCGAACACGACAGGTAATTTAACATGGCTAACTCACCTGACCTGCATATCTTTGGACTGTGGGAAGAAACCAGAACACCCGGAGGAAGCCCACGCAAACACGAGGAGAATGTACAAATTCCTCAGCGACAGTCACCCAAGGCTGGAATCGAACCTGGGACCCTGGTGCTGTGAGGCAGCAGTGCTAAACACAGTGCCATTATGCCACCTTGTGAGCATGATGAGGAGGTACAGCTGTGCATTGTTAAAGTACATGTGAAACCCAACACGATATTTTGAACGATGTCACCTCCTGGAAGTATGCAGGTGTGAAACAGGAGGGACTAATGATACATCCTGGAGGGACACCAAATACAAGGACTAAAGGAAACGGAGAGTGGAGATGGAGCAAGAGTTCAGAATTATAGTGAGGTCAAATATTAGATTTAGCAGAATGGGTGAGAAGGACATAACTAGAAAAAAACAGACAGACAGAACAAGGAACAGTACCCGTGATATGGTGAGGGAGACTGATGATGATGAGGAGAGGGCAAAGTTTTTTTTAGATTACTTACAGTGTGGAAACAGGCCCTTCGGCCCGAAAAGTCCACACCGCCCCGCCGAATCGCAAACCACCCATACCCCTACATTTACCCCTTACCTAACACTACGGGCAATTTAGCATGGCCAATTCACCTGACCTGCACATCTTTGGACTGTGGGAGGAAACCGGAGGACCCGGAGGAAACCCACGCATACACGGGGAGAACGTGCAAACTCCACACAGTCAGTCGCCTGAGGCGGGAATTGAACCCGGGTCTCTGGCGCTGTGAGGCAGCAGTGCTAACCACTGTGCCACCGTGCCACCCACGAGTTGTAGTGTAGTGTCTGTAGTTTAATGAGGCGAGGAGAAAGGGTCAAGATGAACTCTAATTAAGCTTGACAAGAAAATGGAGAAAGCTGTTAGGTTAAGACTAAAACGATGAGCATCACGTGAGGCAGTTTAGCTTGGTCGGCTAGTGGAAGGGATGGAAGCAGCAGAGGCAGCTGATCGGACTGTCTCAGATAAACCGCATGTGCTGCTCACTTGTTGGGGAGAATGGAGAAGACAGGATGATAGACAGTGTTTAACAAATAAACAAATCCTGGGTTGGTGAGATTTAAAATGAGTGTAAAAAACCTGATGCATTGAACTTCGATCCAGAATATTAAAATGTACAACTGAAGTCCGGATTCGATGGTGGAATCTGAATTCAATAAAAAATACAACTGGAATTAAGAATCGACTGATCTCCATTGAACAATTGCCAATGGCAGAATCAATCCCGAATGCCCTCCCGGGAAAGATGACTGCCAATGTAGCAGTGGCCCAGCAAGCTACTCATTGTCTTCATAACTGTAAAGTCTCAGCAAAGAAAATAATCTGGATGGACCACATGACATCTACCAAGGCACCAGAAAATACAACCACAGAATCAGCCCTCTCGACCCTGCAAATTTCTCTTCACTAACATCTGGCGCTAGTGCGAATATGTGGACAGCTTGACATAGTCTTACTCACTGAATCATAAATTACTGACAATAACGAGAACCTACTATCACCATTCCTAGATATGTCCTATCCCCCCAGCAGGACAGACCAGACTGAGGTTGTGGCACAGTGGTGTACAGACAGGAAGGACTTGCCCAGGGAGAACTCAGCATTAACAGAAGACGGCAGGATGTCTCATGGCTCCTGCTGATTACCATATACCGTCCTCCCTCGGCTGATGAATCAGTACTCCTTCATATTGAGCAACACTTGTAGGAAGCACTGAGGGTGTAAATGGAGCCAACCGTACTCTGGGTATGGGTTTTCAATATGCACCACTAACAGTAACTCAGCAACAGGAATAGTGACTCAGCTGGTTGGGTCGTAAAGGACGTAGCTGCTCAACGTGGCCTGCAGCAGGTGGTGAGCGAGCCAAGACGAGGGAAAAACGTTGTTATGAATTGACCAGCTACAGATAAATCTGTCCATAACAGCAGCAGTAAAAACGACCATCACACAGTCCTTTGGATACAATGCCTTGCATTCAAGTGGAAAGTAGTCTCCAGTGTGTTTACAGACACAACCACTTTGCTGAATGGGATATTTTTCGATCAGATGGCGGGCCTCAAAACGGGGCATCTCTAAGGCACTGTGGAACAACAATAGCAGAATTGCAATCCAGCACAACCTGAAATCTCATGGCCTGGCATACTCCCCACTTAACCATTACCATCAAAATAGTGGATCAATCCTGTTTCAGTGCAAAGTGCAGGATGGTATGCTAGGAGGACCGTCAGGCATACCTAAAAGAGGTAGGTGAAAGTGAGGACTGCAGGTGATGCAGATCAGAGACAAAATTAAAGTATGCTGGAAAAGCACAGCGGGTCAGGCAGCATCTGAGGAGCAGGAAAATCAATGTTCTGGGCAGGGTCCTTTCAACAAGATGAAAGAATCCTGCCAAAAACTTCCATTTTCCTGCTCCTCAGATGCTGCCTGACGCGCTGTGCTTTTCCAGCACCACTGTAATCTTGTATCATACCTAAAAGACCTACCAAACCAGCATGCCAATCAGCACAAGCGACAAGAAATAGAAATGAGCGATCCCACAACCAATGGATTAAATCTGAGCTCTGCAATTCTGCAACACTCAGTCATGAATGGTGATGGACAATTTAACAACTCATTGGAGGAAGCATCACAGAATATCCCCACCCTTACTGATGGAGGGGCCTCACACATTAATGTAAAAGCTAAGACGACAGCTTTTGCAGCAATTTTCCATCTCAGCCTTTTCCACTGGTTCCCAGCATCATAGATGCTCAACCGATCATTTCAGTTCAAATAATATCAAGAAATGGACAAAGAGTGTAAGGGGTATGAGCCCTGCCAACATTCGGGCTACGGTTCTGATGGCTTGTGCTCCAGAACTTTCCAACCACAAACCCGAGTACCGCTCCAGCACTGGCATCGACTGACAATGTAGAACGCTGCCTGGGTATGTTCAATGCAGAAACACAGGAAACAGCCAACCCAGCTAATTTCCATCTATCAGTCCACACTCGATCAGTAGTAAAGTAATGGAAGGTGTCGCCAACAGTGATCTCAAGCAGCAGCTGCTCAGCAATAACCTGCTCAGTGATGCCCAGTTTAGGTTCTGCCAGGGCCATTCAATTCCTGAGCCTTTTGCAGACGTGATTCAAAAAACGGTCAAACAGCTGAATTCCAGAGATGAGCTGAGGGTGACAGCCTAAGCCAAATAGAAAAAGTACAAACTGTTTTGATTTGCACACATGTTGTCTCATCTTCTGACTGAATAATCTGTAACATCTCTGACCGAACGAAATTTTGGGAACACCTTCACCACAGTAAGTGCAGCAGTACAAGGAAGTCAAACATCACATTCTCCAAAGCAACCGTAGCATTGATCATTGGTATCTGTGGAGGGAGAAACACAGCTGATGTTTAAGCGAGTGCAAAATGAATTACAGTAAATGAAAATGGTGCAGAATTTGACAGTCAGAAATGGAAGGAAAATCCACTTTTTTTGGAAAAACGAATTATTGATCGTTACAGATATTGTTGAAAATGTAATCCGTTATGATTGCAGTAAATGCTCAGAGGCTGAGCAGCAATGGAAGACTCATTTATAACAGTTCTGTGAAAGTCACAGTAATGCACTTAGCAAGCCAACACGTTGCGTCCGAAGACTCTAACATCCCCTCGCACATCACCAAGGACATTTAGCTCCTGGGCCTCCTCCACACCCAAATCCAAAGCATATGATGCCTGGAAGAAGAATGCCTCATCTTCCGCCCTTGCTACCCTCCGATGACATGGGATCAATGTGGATTTGAACAGTTTCCACATTTCCCTTCCCCCCACTTCATCTTCGACACAAATTTCCAACTTGGCACCGCCCTCTTGACATGTCTTTCCAGTCCATTTTCCTTCCCACCGATCAGCTGCTACCTGACCTGCTGTGCTTTTCAGCATCACGCTCTTGGACTTTGAAAACATCCTGACTCTGGCACATTGTGTAAATCCTGCGCTATCACTCCCTGTCAAGGAAGGCTGCGCATCCGTGCTGCTGCAGCTTGCTGCTCACAAACTTGACAGCCGAGGATCACTACCCTCCAATAAAGATTCCGGCGCTCACTCGGGCCTATTGCCATCTGAGGCAAACACAGGCCTTAGATTTTCAAATTTGTGTTTTCCAATGTGCTCTAAATTGCTGTAAAACTTCTGAGCACATACCAACACCATTTCCCTCCCTCTTCCTGCTGTTCATTTCTTACCTTTCGAGTGTTCTGCACATTCACATTCGCAATGCCTTGTTCACCACAATATTGTGCTGCTCGCGAGGCTGATCATTGTTGTCAAGTATAGCTCCGCCCCTCATTCACTCCGATTGTTTGGCGCTCTAATCCAGCGTCCTGTCCTCTTATTGGTCCCGCATTGACATCAATCACCCGTGGCCCATTGTGGACTGTTGCATGCACAGCGCTTCTGCTTTACTCCTGTTCATCAGGTAGAAGAGAGAAGGATCATTCCTGTTTCTCCCATTGTCAGAAAATAACAACAACTAATTGCATTGTATGTAGCTTTCGACATTGACGATTCTCCTAAAGTGCTTCATGAATGATGGAAATGTTAATTAAAGAGAACGATTTAAAATTCATCTTAAAGGAGGTCAGATCGGTTAGGGAGGATATCGCAGAAGATTGTGTCCTCGGCAGCTCCAATCTTGGACTGATGTAGGTGGGGAACAGTTTACAATGGAGACAGTTAGTGGCTAACAGTAGGTTGACAACCCCTTGCCCTAGCCCACTACCCACACACCACATCTTCTTATCGCAGCCTTCCATTATACACTATCTAGGGTTAGCCACTAACATCTCCATTAACAGCTATTCACCCTCCCCGCCACATCATTATCCATTCCTTTACACAACCATTCTTATCGCTCTATCCCCGCCTATCCTTTATTCCTTATATCCGCCCCCACCCTACCCTACCTTCTGCAGAAAAACCAATATTTATTTTCTGGTAACATCAGCTCAGGATCACTGAGATCTGAAACTTTATCTTTGATTTCTCTTCACATATGTTGCTAGAACTGCTGACCTTTGCCAGAACCTCCTGGTTGTTGTTTCTGATTACAGCATTCACAGTTCTTTTAGTTTTAATTTACCGGGAGTTTGTAAATCATGTGTAGCAGTGTCCGTCACTGTCTCTGCAGTCTCGCCCACTCCCTTCACACTCACTGAATGCCCCCTCACAGTGACTCTGCGCCTGGCCAGATCATGGTCACGTGCCATGCTGCTGCTCTCTCTCATTGACTGCAGGGCCACACCAACTCTCCTTCTCTTAGTTGGTGAGCTGCTGTCAATCAGCCAGGCACCGTTGTGAGGTGAGTGGTGGGATCGTCCTTCTCTCTGCCCTGCGATGAGCTTCGTTATTGAAATGGGGAAATAGGACAGAGCACAGGGGTTGGGGGCTATACAACCCATGGGGGCTGTTTTCTCTCCGTCTGGAGTTGCTGAAAATCTGTCGCAATTCCCCTGTCATTTGCCCATAGCCCTCCAAATCGTTCCTTAAAAATGTGAATTCCAAATCTGTTTGAGACTAACTGCTGAATCTGTTTCCAGCTGCCATTCAGACTGTTCCAGATGCTCCGAACTTACTGAGTAAAATAATCTTCACATTTTAACCCTGCATTATTTGTCAATTATCTGAAAGTAGTTTCTAAAAATTGTATCAGTGTTGACAATTCCTCTCTGTTTGCAAATTAAATATCCTGGAAGCAAATCTGCACCTGGTCGAAATTACTGATTCACCTTCTCAGCTCTAAGAACAATTATCTGAGCTTCTGCTGGCTCTCCATTAAAGAGGAATGCAGATTATTTTAATTTATTAGTGTCATACAGAAGTTCAGCACAATTTGTCCAAGCCAACTAGAAATCCTAAGCAAATGGAGTACCATTTGCCAGCTATTGGTCCATATCCCTCGAACCCCTTCATATTCATAAACCCAATCGGATGCCTTTTAAATGTTGTAATTGTATCAGCCTCCACTACTTGATCTGGCAGCTCAATCCATACATAGACCAAACTCAGTTTGAAAGGGATGCCCCTGAAATCCCTTTTAAATATTTTCCCTCTCAACTTTAACCCATTTGCTCGTGTTTGGACACCCCCACCCTGGGGAGAAAATACCCCGGCTGTTCACCTTTTCCATGCCCCTCATGAATTTATAAATCTCCATTAGGTCCCCTGTCAGTCTTTGACTCTCCGGAGAAAATAGACCCAGGTTATTCAGCCTTTCCCCGTCGCACAAATCCTCCAACCCTGTCAATGTCTTGTCTGATCCCTTTCACATTTCACACCATCCTTCCGAGAACTGGGAAATTCGAACTTAACATTGAATTCCAGAAGTGTCTTAATCAATGTCCTTTTCAGCCACAATATGACGTCACAACTTTTGTATTCAATGTATTGACCAATACACCTAATGGTACCAAATGCTGCATTGAATCCCCTGCCTACCTGCAACTCTACTTTCAAGAAAAAATGAACCTGCACATCATGGACGTTTTGTTCAGCAGAACTCGCCAGGACCTTACCATTGATTGCATAAATCCTACTCTGGTTTGCCTTTCTAAAATGCAGCAGCTTACATTTATCTAAATTGATTTCCGTCATCCATTTCACAGTCCATTGGCCCATCTGATCAATATCCTGTTGTATCTGAACTAACTTCCATCACAGTCCACTACCCCTCCAATTTTGATATAATCTGTAGCCGACTGATCATACCACATATATTCACATCCAAGTTATGTATGTAAGTCATTCTCTAATGTCGCTGAAGGAAGGAATTTGCCATCCTTATCTGATCTGGCTTACATGTGACTCCTGACCTATAGCAACATGGCAGTCTCTTAACTGCCTTCTGGTTAATTATGGATGGACAATAAATGCTGACCCAGCCAGTGACGTCCTCATCCTATGAATAAATGGAAAAAAAAACAAGGTTAAGTTTTATTCCTTCTCTAGTAGGTATATCCTACAATATGAACCAAAATATTTCTAGTATACACTGAACAAACACCTTACTTTCCAAGTCCTCAACAGGATTCTGAGGCTTAGTTTGGAAAATTAAAACTCCTTATCATTACAACCACATTATTCTTTCAGATAACTGAGATTTTCCGGTAAATTTGTTTGTCAATTCTCCGCTGACTGTTGGAGGGGTTGGGGGTGGGGGGGGTGGGGGGGGGTGGTGGGGGGAGGAAATGGGGGTGGTGTCGATCGCACAATCACAATAAGGAGATCATCACTTTTTTTTAATTTCTCCGTTCCAATCAGATAACGTACCTGGATTGGCTCCCAGGAATGTCTTCCCGAATTCCAGCCGTAATGTTATCCCTTAGCAAAAACGCCACTTCCCCTGCTCTGTTCTCCCTTTCTATCCTTGCTATAAAAAAAATATCTTGGAACATTGAGCTGCTAGTCCTATCCACCCCTGAGTCAGGCCTTTGTAGTTGGGATAATATCCCAGTGCCATGTTCAAAACCATAACATGCGCTCATTTGCCTGACTGGTCAAGACTCTTGCACTGAAATAAAAGCAGTGTAACTGGTCTGTCGACCTCATTTCGTGGCTTGCTCTTGCTTGTCTGACCTCGGAAAAGTACCAGCCTCACATGTAAGTCATTTATCTCTGTCTCTTTGGGTTTTCCCCTACTCCATCACTGGTTTAATGCCTCCTGAGCAGCACTAGCAAATCTCCCTGCCTGGATTTTAGACCCCTTTCAATGCAGGTGCAATCTGTCCTTGTTATGTCGGTCAGATACAGCCCAGAAGAAATTCCCATGATCCAAATATGTCATTCCTTCTCCCCTGGAACAGCTCCTTCGCCACACATTTATCTCCTCCATCCTGCTATTCCTACTCTCAATAGCATGTTGTTCCGGGAGTAATCTAGATATTACTATTCTTGAGAACCTGTTTTATTTAAATCTCCTACACAATTTCCTGTTATTCTCTCATCAGGACCCCCTTCCTCTGTCATTGGATCCATTTTGCAATGACCTCCCACTGATGATTCTCCGCTTTGAATATATTTTGTTCCCAATCTGAGGCATCCTTGATCCTGACATGAGAGAGGCACCACCACATTCTGATGTCTCACTGTCAGCTGCAGAAACGGCAGTCTGTGTCCCTTGTTAGAGAGTCCCCAATCACAATTGATTATCTGGAACCTGATATACCTCACATTAGAGTAGAGCCAGTTTCAGCACCAGTAGCTTGGCTGCTAGTGCTACATTTCCCTGTACGTCTATTAACCACTACATCTGCCAAGCCAGAATACTTTTTTGAGGTGGGGACAGGCACAGGAGACTCCTGCATTACCTGCCTAGCCCTTGTACCTTTCTTGGAGGTATCCCATCTACCTGACCGTATCTGTAGTATCCTACCATCCTGAGACTGCCAACTATGACACTCAGGGCTCTTGTCAATTCCTAACTGCTTGAAATCACTCCACAATCATCTGATGAAGGAACAGCGCAACGAAAGCTACTGCTTCCAAATAAATCTGTTGAACTATATGCTGGTGTTGTCTGATTTTTAACTCTATCTACCCCAGTCTAATACTGGTGTCTCCAAATCATTTATTCCCTCCCCAACCAATCCACGAAATCTGATACGACTTGCAATCATACCTCCTTCAGATATAATCATCAGGATCATTGAAACTTTCCTTAATCTCACACATCCGACAGGAGCAGCATGTCACTCGAAACAGACCATCTCTCCGCGTTAACATTCTACAAATCGAGAAAAAGACACAATCTTACTGATCTACAAAATACTGCCCAAGACTAACTTAATGCCTATGTCTTAAATCTTAAAAATGTAATCAAGAAACCGTGAGACATATTTTTAAAAATCACTTTACTCACTACTGTAGACGGATCAAACCAAAGCAGAATAAGATTGATGTTTTAAGAGATTGATACCCACTGAGATGATCCCCGGTTGGAAGTAGTTCTGAGATTGAGGTCTTTCTGAGAGCATTTGTGAAACGTCAATTTGTGTCAATTTTCTCCCAGCTCCATTTCCAGAGAGTTTTCTAACTTCATAGCCAGTCAAGTGAGAGAGTTCACTGCTGTCGTTTTATTCGCTGTGGGTTGCCTTTGCTGCACAGACCAGTATTTATTGGCCATTTTATTTGACTTGGAGAAAGGTGGTGGAAACTTCCTTCCTGAAATGCTGCAGTCCAGGTTGGACAATGATCCCCTCGAGCGTCACAGCCGTCCCTTTCTCTGTAATGCCCCTCAAATCTCACATCCCTCCCAAACTCTGTAATCCCCCCTCCAGTTTCAGGGATTACATGTCTATGATACATGGACGTTTCAGTGCGTAATCTCAAATTGTTCACGTAAAATGACTGACCTTTTTGTTTTGAACCTTAGTAAAAAGGGAGGCAATGGCCGAATGGTATTCTTGACAGACGAGTAGTATGTGCAATGTTCCGAGGATTCGGGTTAGAATCCCAACATGGCTGATTGTCTCATCTGAATTCAATAAAATCTAGAATGAAAAGTCTAATGATGATCATGAAACGATTGTCGATTGTTAGAAGAAAAAAACATTTGGTTCACTAATGTCCTTTAGGGAAGGAAACGATCAACCTCACCTGGTCTAGCCAACATATGACTCCAGACGCACAGCAATGTGGCTGACTCTCAACTGCCTTCTGGGAAAATACCTACATTCTCGGAGCGAATAAACAAAAAAAGATCTTTTTTTTAATTGTGGGTGAGACCTTTTTTTTCAAAAGAAATTGTGTTTTCAAAGTAATAAAAAAAATCACCTTAGTTGAATGGCACTATCGATGCTGCAATATTTAAAGAGAACTCAAGGAACAAATAGACAGAGAGATCTCTGATATAAAGTCAGAATAATGTTGTAATAGTGGTTGATTCGTTTTTTTTTTCAAGCATTGACTAAGACTACCATAGTGTGAAAGGTTTGATTGGTTCAGAGTTTCTGAAATGAGATCAAGACAATATTCTTTATCAATATGCAATATTTCTGTCAGAAATCGAGCAAAACCTGACATTTTCTTGGCACATAAGATCGGGAAAGGAACTAAAGTGATAATACGGGAACAGTTTGGGTGGGATGAAATTGGGGGCATTCTGGATCAGTGGTGCTGGAAGAGCACAGCAATTTAGGCAGCATCCGAAAAGCTTCGAAATCGACGTTTTGGGCAAAAGCCCTTCATCAGGAATAAAGGCAGAGAGCCTGAAGCGTGGAGAGATAAGCTAGAGAGGCTGGGGGTGGAGATAGAGTAGCATAGAGTACAATAGGTCAGTGGGGGAGGAGATGAAGGTGATAGGTAAGGAAGGAGAGGGTGGAGTGGATAGTGGAAAAGGAGCTGGGCAGGTCGGACAAGTCCGGACAAGTCAAGGGGATCATGTTGCTGGAGGTTATAAACTAGGATGAGGTGGGGGAAGGGGAAATGAGGAAGCTGTTGAAATCCATATTGATGCCCTAGGGTTGAAGTGTTCTGAGGCGGAAGATGAGGCGTTCTTCTTCTATGCGTCTGGTGGTGAGGGAGCGGCGGTGGAGGAGGCCCAGCACCTCCATATCCTCGGCAGAGTGGGAGGGGGAGTTGAAATGTTGAGCCACAGTGCGGTTTGGTTGATTGGTGCGGGTGTCTCGGAGATGTTCTATAAAGCGGTCTGCTAGGAGGCGCCCAGTCTCCCCAATGTAGAGGAGACCGCATCGGGAACAATGGATACAATAAGTGATATGAGTGGATGTGCAGGTAAAACTTTGATGGATGTGGAAGGCTCATTTAGGGCCTTAGATGGAGGTGAGGGAGGAGCTGTGGGCACAGGTTTTACAGTTCCTGCGGTGGCAGGGGAAAGTGCCAGGATGGGAGGGTGGGTCCTAGGGGGGTGTGGACCTGACCAGGTAGTCACGGAGGGAACGATCTTTGCGGAAGGAGGAGAGGGGTGGGGAGGGAAATATATCCCTGGTGATGGGGTCTGTTTGGAGGTAGCGAAAATGGCGGCGGATAACTGGTTTATGCGAAGGTTGGTAGGGTGGAAGGGGTGTTATGTCCTTGTTGCGGTTGGAGGGGTTGGGTCTGAGGGCGGAGGTGCGTGATGTGGACAAGACGCGTTGGAGGGCATCTTTAAGCACATGGGAAGGGAAATTGCGGTCTCTAAAGAAGGAGGCCATCTGGTGTGTTCTATGGTGGAACTGCTCCTCCTGGGATCAGATACGGCGGAGGCGGAGGAATTGGGAATACGGGATGGCATTTTTGCAAGAGGTAGGGTGGGAAGAGGTGTAATCCAGGAAGCTGTGGGAGTCGGTGGGTTTGTAGAAAATGTCAGTGTCAAGTCGGTCGTCACTGATGGAGATGGAGATGTCCAGGAAGGGGAGGGAGGTGTCAGAGATGGTCCAGTTAAATTTAAGGTCAGGGTGGAATGTGTTGGTGAAGTTGATGAATTGCTTAACCTCCTCGCCGAGGCACGAGGTGGCGCCAATGCAGTCATCAATGTAGCGGAGGAAAAGGTGGGGAGTGGTGCCGGTGTAATTACGGAAGATCAACTGCTCTACGTAGCCAACAAAGAGACAGGCATAGCTGGGGCCCATACGTGTGCCCATGGCTACCCCTTTGGTCTGGAGGAAGTGGGAGGATTCAAAGGAGAAATTGTTAAATGTGAGGACCAGTTCGGCCAAACGAATAAGAGTGTCGGTGAAGGATGGAGGTGTAGAGGGAATGGATATCCATGGTGAAGATGAGGCGTTGGGCGCCGGGGAAGCGGAAGTCTTGGAGGAGGTGGAGGGCGTGGGTGGTGTCTCGAATGTATGTGGGGAATTCCTGGACTAGGGGGGATAGGACAGTGTCGTGGTAGGTAGAGATGAGTTTAGTGTGGCAGGAGAATGCTGAGACAATGGTTCGGCCAGGGTGGTCAGGCTTGTGGATCTTGGGAAGGAGGTAGAAACGGGCAGTGCGGGGTTCCCGGACTATGAGGTTGGAAGCTGTGTGTGGGAGATCTCCTGAGGTGATGAGGTTCTGTATGGTCTGGGAGATGATGGTTTGGTGATGGGGGGTGGGGTCATGGTCAAGGGGGCGGTAGGAAGAGGTGTCCTCGAGTTAGCGTTTGGCTTCAGCGATGTAGAGGTCAGTGCGCCAGACTACCACTGCACCCCCTTTGTCCCCTGGCTTGATGGTGATGTCAGGATTGGAGCAGAGGGATTGGAGGGCTGCGCGTTGTGAGGGTGAGAGGTTGGAGTGGGGGAGGGGGTGTCGACAGGTTGAGGCGGTTAATGTCCCGGCGGCAGTTTGAAATGAAGAGTTCGAGGGCAGGTAATAGGCCAGCACGGGGTGTCCAGGTGGATGAAGTGAGTTGGAGGTGGGCGAAGTGGTCCTCGGAAGATGGGCGGGAATCCTGATTGTGAAAGTAAGCTCGGAGGCGGACGCGACGGAAGAATTGTTCGATGTCACGGCGTGTATTAAATTCATTGATGCGTGGGCAGAGGGGGACGAAGGTGAGTCCTTTGCTGAGGACTGATCGTTCGTCCTCAGTGAGGGGGAGGTCTGGAGGGATGGTGAAAACTCGGCAGGGCTGGGAGCTGGTGTGGGTGTAGAGCTGGGAGTGGGGTCGGAGCCAGTACCTGGAGTGGGTGTGATGGTGGGGGGAATGGGGGTAGAGTCATGAGCAGGGGTAGTGTTCCCCTCGGGGTTCTGGGGGGTGGGGATAGTGACAGTGGGGTCTGTGGGGGGCGTGTCAGCAGAATGCAGGTGAGTGGCGCTGGTGGGGGCGGAAGTGGTGACAGACACGGCAGTAGGTGGGGGCGGAAGTCACTGAGCGTGTGGCATCGGCGATGATGTGAGGACCGGAAGTGGCTGTGGGAGTGGCCATGATGGGGGCAGAAGTGACATTATCAATCAGCGTGGGGGTGGGAGCTTCATCAGCCGCACGGCTAATGGTGTTTCTGAAGCCAGGGGAATCTTCTGGAATGTTCGAGGAGCGCTGGTTATGGAGGTGGGTAGATAAAAGTTTGTTGTACTTACAGGTTTTGATGTTTGAGATGGAATTGAAATACTGTTTGTTGAGAATATGGATTCTCCTGAGGATGTAGTACAGAGTGGGCCCTTTGCAATTCTGAGAGAGTGTGGCCCTCAGCTGAGGCAAGGCTGACTGTAGAGAGGATAGGTGCCGGCGCATTGCTGCAAGCGTGGAGCGGAGGATCTTGAAGGAGAACTGTTGCTGGTGTTTTTGAATCTGTAGTCTGTACTGTTTGTCCTGTTCGGGTCCGAACTCTGCTGATTTAAAGGTGGTCCGGAGTCCGTGTGGGATGAGGTGGTTACGGAGACAGGCATTGAGGAAGTAAACGTGGCTGTGGTAGCAAGTTTGTTTCAGGACATGGTTGAAGAGCTTCAGCGCAGAGGAAATGACCTGGGAGTTGCAGCGGGAGAGAGACTCCCTGAGATTCTTGTAGAGAGAGGAGGAAAACTTCTTCAAGGCAGGTATCCTTGCAAGAGGATTCGCAGTAGGGTTAAAATCAACGAGGTAAAAACAATAACTGCAGATGCTGGAAACCAG
The DNA here is from genome assembly GCF_037043375.1 of Chiloscyllium plagiosum. NCBI lineage: Eukaryota > Metazoa > Chordata > Chondrichthyes > Orectolobiformes > Hemiscylliidae > Chiloscyllium > Chiloscyllium plagiosum. Next base: position 246,830 of record NW_028270207.1, on the reverse strand, counting down.
AAATTGTGGGCACCATAGAGAAATATCTGTACAACTGAGAACAACGGGTGAGCTGCCTGATGACTGGAGAGTGGCTAATGTTGCACCTTTGTTAAAGAGAGGATATAAGGAGAGGCCTGGGAAATGTAGACCTCTGAGCCTGACTTCAGAGGTGTGGAAGCTGTTGGAGGTATTCTGAAGATTAGGATATGCATATTTTTGGAGAGCTAAGGAATGATTGAGGATATTCAGTATGGTTATGTAAGAGGGTGTCTCACAAACCTGATTGAGTTTCTGAAGTTAGTCACCAAGAAAATCAATGAAGGCAGAGCATTAGACATTGTTTATTTTGACTTTAGTAAAGCCTTTGAAAAGGTTATGCATGAGAAACGAATTTGTAAAGTTCGATCACATGGGATTCAGTGACAGCTTCCCAACTGGATAGAAAATTAGCTGAAAAGCAGGAGACAGAGCAATAGTGGAGGGTTGCTTTTCAGACTGGACGTCTGTAACCAGCAGTGTTCCACTTCAATCGGTGTTGTGTCCATTTTTATTTGCCATGTATATAGATGATTTGGGGTTAAGAATACACAAAGTATGGTTCGTTTGCGTGACATAAAAATGTTAAAGTGGATCGTAACAAAGATTATCTATGTTTGGAAAGGGATTTTGATCAATTGGGAGAAGGGGCTGAAGAAAGGCAAATGGTGTTTAATTTGATTTACCGGGACAGTTCAAGGAATCACGTTTTTTTTTGTTGCATGATTTTTTTCCTACATTAGCCATTCCTGTGACCTAGGTGTAGCTAATACACATCAAGCATATCCATCTAATATCAAACGGAAAAATGGTGTAAAGGTTTTAAGCCCTGCAAATATTCAATATGTAGTGTGCAATGGCAGGCTATGTGATATCAAGACCTGTTTTGTTGGGTAAGGGGCTAGGAGAAAGGCCTAATATAATTCAACATGATATTAAGTCTTTAAGGTTGCACATTCCCCAAGCAGAATATTAGGTGCTGCGTTTCCAGCTTGTGCTGAGCTTCCCTGGAATGCTGCAGCAAGCCTGAAACAGAGATGTTTGCCAGAGAACAGAGTGGTGTGCTAAAAAGACAGACAACTAGAATGTGTGTTGTGGCTTTTGGATACTGAGGAAGACCAAAGTCAATAGGCACGTGTTATACCTTGGGCGGTTATAGGGGAATGTGCTGGATTGGCGGTGGGTCCTGTTTGGAGTGAATGAAGAGTGTACCAGGGTGTCCGAGAGGGAACTGCCCCTGCAAAATGTGGACAAGGGATGGAAGGGGAATGTTTGATGGCGGCATCTTGGAGTTGACAGAAATGACGTCAGATGATCTGTACTCTGTCTGCAAGTAACCCCGAGCTTCTAGTTGCAGCCACTTTAACACCCTACCCTGTTCTCTCTCTAACATCTGACTCAAGCGTACTGCAGTCTTCTAGCGGAGATCAGCATAAGCTGGAAGAACACTTCGTTTTGCGCTTGGGAACGCTGCAGCACTCCGGACTTAACACTGAGTTTACTAGTTACCTGGCCTGAAATCCTTCATGTCTTATGACTCTAACTCACACACCAGGTCTTCTGATTACATGACTCGCCATTACACAATACCTATGGTTAGCCACTAACAGTCTCCATTAAGAGATATTCACCCTCCCAGCCAAATCTTTTCTCCTTGATCCAAATGTTCTCGCTGTGTATAATATACCTTTTGCATAGAAACCGACATTTTCATACCATCATTTCTGAGGAAGTTTCACTGGATCTGAAACGTTATCATTGATTTCTCTTCACAGATGCCGCCAGACCTGCTGACCTTTTCCAGTATCTTCTGATTGTTGTTTCTGATTTACAGCATTCACAGTTCATTTGGTTGTAATTTACCTGGAGTTTCTAATTCAGGTCCAGTGACCTGCACCATGAGTTTATAAACCCTCCCAGTTTACAATAACGCCATTTCTACACAGTGTCTGCTGTCTCTCCCACTCCCTTCACATTCACTGAGTTCCCCCTCACAGTGACAATGTGCCTGCAAAGCTCATGGTCACGTGTTATCCACACCAACTCACCTCCTATTGGTCTGGCGCTGCCGTCAATCAGCCGGGCCCTATTGTGAGGTGAGTGGTGTGATCCTCCCTCTCTCAGCCCTGGGATGAGCTTCATCATTCACAATGAATGGGGCAGTATCGCAGATGACAGGACTGGCGGCTATTCAGCCCATTGGGGCTGCACTCTCTCCCTCTGGAGATGCTTCAAATCTATCCAAACTCCCCTTCCATTTGTTCATAGCTGTTCAAATCGGTACTTCAAAATTTACATTCCAAACCTGTTTGAGAATGACTGCTGAATCTGTGGACGAACTGTGGATGCTGTAAATCAGAAACAACAATCAGAAGATGCAGAACCGTTCCCGATGCTCAGACTTTACTGAGTAAAATGATCTTCACCTTTCAACCTTGCATGATTTCCCAAGTTTAATAGTTAATGAAAATTGTGACAACGTTATGATTTCTCCCTCTGACTTTGTAAATTAAATAGCCTGGAAACAAATCTATTCCTGGTTGAAATCACTGCTTAAACGTTTCAGCTCCAAGGAAATTATCTCATCTTCTGCTACCTCTCAATAGAAGAGATCATATTTTAATTTATTAATATAATAGAGGTGTATAGCAAAGAAACAGACCCTTTTGTCCAAAACGCCCCTGCCAACTGGGGATACTAAATCAATGGAGCCCCATTTGCCAGCTGTTCGCCCATAACCCTCTAAACCTTCCCTATTCATACACCCAATGATAGTGAATGGGGCATCATGACAGAGCACAGGTGCTGGGGGCTATTGAACCAATTGTGGCTGTCCCTCTGGAGATGCTGCCATTCTATCCCGAACCCCCTCCTATTTGTCCATAGCTCTCTACATGTTTCCTTAAAAAGTAAAATTCTAAATGTGTTTGCTGAATCTGTGTCCAGCTGCTATTCAGGCAGTTCCAGATGCTCAGAACTTACTGAGTAAAATAATTTTCACATTTGCAACTTGCATTATTTGCCAATTACCTGACAGTAGTTACTGAGTTAAAGTCTATTTTGAATATGCTAATTACTTTGGAATAAAGGGGACTTATACGTGGAGCAACCATTGAAATATGGTATAGGGAACATCCCATTTGGGGATGGGGATGCTGGACAGAGAGAGAAGAAGTTTCCCCTCAGAGAGCCCCAGTAGGAAAATCAAAACCAGGCTCAGAGAAGAAATGAGGGAATTGAAAAACCTGTTTCAAAAAGAAATAAGAGAAGCAGCTCCAAATCGCAGGTTTTTTGCTAAAGCCTTTGAAGTTAGACAGGAGAAAGGTGAGACTTCTTCAGCCTTCTTGCAAAGATTAAGACACTCAATGCGGAAATACTCTGCTATGAACCCAGAGGACCCAGTGGCACATGGTCTTTTGAAAGTACATTTTGTGACAAAGGCATGGCCAGACACAGAGAAAGATACAGAACATAGAAGGGTGGAGTGAAACACCATTAGACGAATTGTTAAGTGAGGCACAGAAAGTGTTTGTAAAGACGGAGGATGGGAAACAAAAACAGAAGGCAAAAAATGTTGGTAGCTATGGTTGATGAAGTAGTTAAAAAAAGAATGGAACCAATAGTGAGCAACCGGAGCGGCAGGTGGCAGCATGTAGGACAGAGAGGAATAGGGAGAGGGAGAAGAAAAGGGGGAGCATTTGATAGAGGGTTCGGGTGACAGGGGCAGAGACGGAAGTCTTCACAGGCAGGATGCTATTATTGCGGAATGATGGGATATTTTTAGCAGGAGTTTTCCTCCCTAAACAGGGGAGAAAGGGCAATTCCGCTGATGAAGTTTGATGGAGAATAGGGGTGTCAGGGGTTCCTGCTCCCGGGGACCAACCAGGAACCCTTGATAAACTTGAAGGTGGGACCTTATAGGGAAGAGGTAGTCTTCCTAGTAGATACGGGGGCAGCACGGTCATCGCTGTATTTTAAACCAAAGAAAGTAGGAATGTCAACACGGTCAATTACTGTTTCCTGCATAAAAGGAGAAGGATTGACTGTACCAGTATTTGAACCTATGATGAAAGAATGTCCTAAGTATAGGGTTACAGGGGAACTGTGTATATCCCTGATAGAGGAAGTAACTTACTAGGGAGAGATTTAATTACCCTCTTAGGACTGGAGATTGGAATTCAGGAAAAAGAATAAGTTGTACAAATGGCAATGTTGTATGGGTGAGAATAGGGAATCGTGGTAAAATACAGAACCCTCCCCAAGAAATAAGTTTGAAAAGGAAAGGGGACGATGTGTATGAGGTACAGTAAACCCAGTTTCACAGAAGGTAAACGAGGAGTGCAGCCAGTCCCTGGGGGACTAGAGATGCACTGTTGAAACCATAAATGTCTCCTTATACTATCCTAATTCTACCAGTGCGAAAATCCGATGGAACCTATCGATTGGTGCAGGATTTGAGAACATTGAATCAAATAGAACAGATCAGGCACCCAGTGGTGCCAAATCCCTGTACGTTATTAAGTAAGATCCCTCATGACCAAAAATGTTTTAGTGTGATAGATTTAAAGGATGTGTTTTGGGCTTGTCCCTTGGCGGAGGAAAATAGGAATGTGTTTGCATTTGAATGGGAAGATCCCAAGACAGGACGTAAACAGCAATACCGGTGGATCGTGCTTCCCCGGGGTTTACGGAATCCCCGAATTTATTTGGACAGATGTTAATACAAATATTGGAGAAATTTAGCAGCCCCAAGGGAACTACCCTCTTGCAGTATGTAGATGACCTCTTAGTAACAGAAAAAAGGAGAGAAAGAGAAGTAGAAGCCATTAACAAATTATTGAGTTTCCTGGGTCAGCAGGGACAAATTATTGAGTTTCCTGGGTCAGCAGGGACTGCAAGTATATAAAAACAAATTACAATATGTGGAGCGAGAACTGAAATACTTGGGACATTTAGTTAGTGAGGGAAATCGAAAGATAAACGTGGAACGGATAGAGGGAATAGTGGGGATACCCCTGCCCAGAACTAAACGGGAATTACGTATTTTGGGGGGTTTAACGGGATATTGCAGATTGTGGATTGCTTTTTATGCTCAAAAGACGAATAAATTATATCTCAAACTATTAGACGAGGAACCAAAGAGTCTGAGTTGGGAAGATGATGAAAAAGAACTATTGAGGAATGCAAAAGAGATCTGATCCACGCCCCCATGTTAGTCTTACCTTCTCGAGATAAACCTTTCCACCTCTTTGCTACATTAGATCAGGGAGCAGCTTTGGAAGTATTAATCCAGAGGTGGAGAGGAATGAAACAGCCAGTAGCATATCTTTCGAAGCTATTGGAACCAGTATCCCGGGGGTGGTCTGAGTGTGTGCAGGCCGTGGCTGCCACTGCATTGTTGGTGGAGGAAAGCAGGAAGCTTACATTTGGGGGAGCCCTAACACTAAGCAACCAAAACAAGTGAGAACGTTCCGAAACCAAAAAGCTTGGCGATTATTGACAGACTCACGGGTTCTGAAATATGAGGCAATATTAACAGAAAAGGATGATCTAGTGTTGGTCACGGACAATTGTTTCAGTCCAGCTGCCTTTCTTTGGAAAGGGGAAGGAGAATCTCCTCAGAATCCAGAGCACAACTGCCTTCACATTATTGAATACCAAACTAAGGACCGCATGGACCTGAGCGATGTTCCACTTCATGCAGGAGCCTGACGTTTTATAGACGGATCATCCCGGGTGACTGAAGGGCAAAGACATAATGGGTATGCAGTTACAGAAGGGACAAACGGTAGTGTGGTGGAGGCAGGAATATTGACGAATGGGTGGTCAGCTCAGACCTGCGAACTCTATGCATTGGAAAGAGCCCTTAGGGTATTAGAACATAAAGAGAGAGCAGTATACACTGACTGTAAATATGCATTTGATGTTGTGCACACTTTTGGCAAGATATGGATGGAAAGAGGACTGATCAATAGCCGGGGGAAGGAATTAATACATGAGGAGTTAATTAAACGGGTCTTGGAGTCCCTATTACTCCCCTGAGAAATAACGATAGTGTATGTAAATGGTCATCAGAAAGGAAATGAACCAGACGTTAGGGGGAATAGATTAGCCGATGAAGTGGCTAAGGAAGCAGGCCTGGACCCACAAGGAGTGCTGATTCATTCCCTAATACCTACTGTCCCTGATCCTCGGTAAGCTCCTATATTTACTGAAAGAGAGGAAAAATAGTTGAACGATTTAGGGGCTGCAAAGACTGCAGACGGGCATTGGATGTTACCTGATGGAAGGGAAATGTTAAACAAATGGTGATGCGAGAGATTAAGGCTGTCCTACACCAAGGCAGCCATTGGGGAGTACAAGCAATATGTGATTTAGTTCTTAGGGAATATGAATGTAAAGGAATATATACAATTGTTAAACAAATATGTGAGGGATGTGTAATATGCAGAAAGGTAAATAAGAAAGTCTTGAGAAAACAGAACCCGGGAGGAAAAGACACGGGATTGAGACCCTTCCAGAGTATACAATAGATTATACTGAAGCACCCAGAGTAGGAAGACGAAAATATATGCTGGTAATAGTAGATCATCTATCTGGTTGGGTTGAGACATACCCCTAGCTACCGCCACTGCGAGTGGGGTGTCTACAGCAATATTAGAGCACATAATTCCCCGATATGAGCGAGTGAACCATATAGATTCCGACCAAGGAACTCATTTTACCTCTTAAAGTGTTACAGGGCATAATAAAAGGATTGGGAATTTCCTTGGCCTTCCACGCTCCATGGCACCCGCCATCATCAGGACGGTTTTTGAGAATGAACCAAATACTCAAACGACAGCCCTCTAAATCGATGATAGAAACCAGACTCCCTTGGACTAAATGTTTACCTATAGCTCTCTTGCGACCATGAACAGCGCCAAGGAAAGATTTGGGACTATCCCCATAAGAAATCTTATTTGGATTACCTCATCTGGTAACGAATGGATAATTGCCAATTCTCGAAACTAAAGACATGTTCTTAAAGAAATATATACTGGGCTTGTCCTCCTATTGTCTTTCCTAAGGAAACAGGGTTTATTGGTAGAGACTCCGCCCCTTGAATTTGCCATTAATCCAATCCGGCCGGGCTATTGGGTCTTAGTAAAATCATGGACGGAGACTAAATTGCAGCCGGACTGGGAAGGGCTGTACCAGGCTCTTTTGATGACCGAAACGGCAATAAGGACGGCGGAGAAAGGCTGGACTCACTACACTCGGATCAAAGGGCAGTGGAATCTCCAGTCGAGGAAGAAATCTGGGCAGCCGAATCAACGCAATAACCGTCTAAATTCAGACTAAAGAGACTTTGAGTAACTGATTGTACAGTGGCGACGGCGAGCGCGGGATTATTTCTGTCGGATTATATATTAAGTATTTTCGTGCTTCAACACGATTTTTAGAATACTGGGAATGCTTAGAGGTATGCTGCTAGCCGTCTTAGTTTTGGAATTTTGTCAAATATCATTTTCGTTATTAACGGTTCCTGAGTCTGATAATCCACAAGTAATAGACGCTGATGCATGTAGCTTAGTCAATTGTGGGGATGTAGATAATCAGAGACAGTACAGGAGCTCAGAGATACATCTTAATTCCTATGGGGTAGCCTTGGGGATGGTAGTTGGATTAATGGTCTTGTCACAGTATTCGGGGCCCCCTTCCGACCAGCTCGCGATTGTCCTGATAAAAAGTGTAACCCAACATACCTAACGATGAAGAAGGCCACATAGGATGAATAAATTCTGGGGGCGGGGGGGGGGGTGTGTGGTTGGAGGGGGCGCGCGAGGTGGGTGAGGCATCAGTCAGGTACAATTAAATGAAATATTTGCGATAGAAATGAAAACAAACGGGAATGATTTTTCGGGCTGTTGTTTTCGAATTAGTGTAGGACAGGGAAAACGAGCAGAACTACTGGATAATAAAGTGCAACCTTTCAGCCCTCTAGATGACCTTAAAGTAGAAAAATATATACAGGTAAAGGACTTAAAATAGACCATCGAAAGAGAAACTGGTTACGGGGAGACAGGAAGGGCATGAAATGTATGATAGCCCTGTATCAGGATAAGACTGCATGGAATGGTAGGAATTGTACGTCCTTATCTCTGATGTTCCCTTCCTTGGTGAAGAAAGCTTCAAAGGGCCCCCTAAGATTTCAGCCGGAGTCAAAAATCACACATCGTGTGTGCATGGACGAGGTACAAATCGGTCTAGAGAATTGGGGGAGCTGAAAGTATGTATAGAGGTTAAGAATGCCACGGAAACGGACAAGAGAGGGAACTACTCAGCACTAGGTAGCGGATCTATGGTGGTACTGTGGAGGCAAAATATTGAGACCCACCCTACCTACGGATTGGAGAGGGATATGTGCAATTGTACAATTGGCAAATCCATTTACCCTGGTAGTTGCGAAGGAAAAGATAGTAGGGGAAAAGGGAACGAGTAAGAGATCACTGTTAGACACTTTTTTGATGACAGGATTTATCTCGATTCGGTAGGAGTCTCTACGGAGGTACCTGATGAGTTCAAGGCTCGTAACCAGATTGCAGCAGGCTTTGAGTCAGCTCTGCTTTGTTGGGTAACAATTAATTAAAATGTAGACTTGATAATTACATTTTCTATCATCAACAGCAATTTATAAATTATACAAAATATGCGGTTAAAGGAATATCAGAACAGCTTGATGTGACAAGTAGGATGGTATAGGAAAACAGAATGGCCCTTGAAATGACTTTAGCGGGAAAAGGGTGTGTGTGTGTTTGTAATGTTAGGAGGAAGCTATTGAACCTTTATTCCTAATAACACTGCGCCTGATGGTTCAAGTACTGCTAACTATGTTAGCAGAGGAACGGGCTGAGAATTCGGGAGTACACACATCTCTCACGGAATGGCTTGAATCATAGTTTGGAAAATGGAAGGGGGTGGTGGTTTCCATCCTGACTTCCCTGATAGTAGTAGCCGGGACATTAGTAGCCAATGACTGTTGTATCATACCCTGTATACGAGGATTCACGAAAATACTGTTTGAGACATCCTTAATGAAACAGATGTCCCTAAAAGGGAGTCAGGCAGAGGAACATTATAGATTAAAAATGAGGGGATGAGTGAGACTAAGATGGATGAAATCTCCGGAACGATGTTTGCGAATTTTGGGGGCGATGCTTAAAAGAAAAAGTCAGAAGATAATAAATGGTAATTAAAGGAAAAGGGTGAAGTTGTGAGATATAAGCAAAGTGCTTCTGCAATCAAAATTAATTATGCAAGGTAAATGAACTCACACCAGTGTATACTTGTTTCAACCAACAGCTAAGTCAACAAGAATGAAAACTAATATGAAGGAAATATATAATTGTTTCTGTATTAGCTAAAGTGTGCATACAAGAATGAAACGTGCCTGCAAACAATGGTAGATGTTACAGACAACTAGATAAGGTGTTGTGAGGATGTTGGTTAAGCCAGATATGCTTGTACAAGCAGTAGTTAAAAATATCTGTTTCCCACTTCTGCAAAAAACAAAATAAACAAACCCCAATTAAAAGGTCATAAGGATCAATGTGGTTGGGGAAAGGGAGGAAATGTCACACGTGGGGGAAATCGATAGTAGTGGGGAGGATATACCTCACAATAAACCACTTTATGATGCGGTGAAATGCCCAAGTAAAACGTGTACTTTGTTATGCACAACGCCAGATAAGTCAAGAGATAAACAATAGTAATTGGAGTAGTGAATCCTACATAAGATACGTACTTGCTAAACTCTGGGTGTCTATTCCAGGCACCGCGCTTGCAAGCGGATAATAAACATACCGATTGCTTCAGATGTTGTTTCGGACTGAAATTATTGAAGTGGGTGAGATTCGTTTCTCATATATGTGACATCTCCAGCTTTGCTTAGCTCTCTCTGTAACATCTCCAATGCTGCGTTCTTATCTCTGAAACATTACCAGCCTTTCTGTCCTTTCTCTGTAACATCTCCAGCCTTGTTTTTCAATCTATGTATCATATCGAACCAGCCTTTCCTCTCTCGGTGACATCTGTAGGTGTGCTTTCCTATCCCAAGAGCCTGTCCAGCCTCGCTTTCCTATCTCTGTAACATATCCAGCCAAGTGTTTTCTGTCTCTGCCATCTCCAGCAGTGCGTTCCTATCACCATAACATTTCCAGCCTTGCTTTACAATCTCTGTAAAATTTACAGCTTTGCTTTCATATCTCTGTAATATCCCCAGCCTTGCTTCCCTTTCCCTGCAACATCTACAGATTTGCTTTTTTATATCTGCAACATCTCCAGCCTTGCTTTCCTATGTCTGTAACATCTCCAGCCTTGGTCTCCTTTCCCTGTAACATCTTCAACCTTTCTTTCCTCTCTTTTTAGCATCGGCAGCCTTACTTTCTTTTCTCTATAACATATCCAGCCATCCTTTCCTCAGTCTGCAACATCGTCAGCCTTGCGTTCCTGTCAAAGGTGATGCCTTGCTTTCCTGTCTCTGTAACATCACCAGCATTGCATTCCTAACACTATAAAATTTCCAGCTTTGCTTTCCTATCTCTGTAAAATTTTCAGTCTTGCGTTGTTATCTCTGTAACATATCCACCCTTACTTTCCTCTCTCTGTGACATCTGCAGCCTTGTTTTCATACCTATGCAACATCACCAGCCTTGCATTCCTTTCTCTGTAACATCACCGGCCTTGCTTTTCTATCTCTGTAACATCTCCAGTCTAGCATCAACGTGTAACATGTCCAGAATTGCATTCCTCTCACTATAACATTTCCAGATTAGTTTTCCTACCTCTGTAAAATTTCCACCCTTGCTCTCTTATCATTGTAATATCTCAGCCTTGCTTTTCTCTCTCTGTAACCTCTCACGACTTAGTTTCCTATCTCTGTAACATCTCCAGCCATGCATTCCAATCTTTGTGTTATCTTCAGCCTTGTATTCCTTTCTCTACTGCCTGTCCAGCCTTGCTTTCCTGTCTCTGTAGATATCTCCAGACTTGCTTTCCTATCACTGGAATATCTGCAGCCTTGCTCTTATCTCTGTTTTAACATCTCCAGCCTTGGTTTCCTACCTCTGTGATATCTTCAGCCTTACATTCCTATCTTTAGATCCTGTCCACTCTTGCTTTCCTGTCTCTGTAACATGGCCAGGCTTGCGTCACTGTCTCTGTAACATCGCTGACATTGTGTTCCTCTCATTATAACATTTCCAGCCTTTCTTTCCTATTCCTGTCATATTTCCAGCCTTGCTTTCTTATCCTTGCTTCTTATTCTTATCTCAAACTTTTGCTATCCTTTTTCTGCAATATCTTCAACCTTGCTTTCCGATTTATGTATAATATCGAACCATGCTTTCCTATATTGGTGACATCTGTAGATGTGCTTTCCTATCCCTAGAGCCTGTCCACCCTTGCTTTCCTATCTCTGTAACACATCCAGCCGAGTATTACTGTCTCTCATATATCCCGCAGTACGTTGCTATCACTATAGTATTTCCAGCCTTGCTTTCCAGTCTCAGTAAAATTTACAGCCTTGATTTAGTATCACCGTAAACATCTCCATCCGCGTTTACTTATTTCTCTCAGATCTCCAGCCAAGTTTTCCTATCTCTGTAACATCTGTCGCCTCAGTTTCCAGTCTCTGTAATAGCTCCAGCCTTGCATTACTATCTCTGGAACATCTTAAGCTTTGCTTTCCCCTCTCTGTTAAATCTCCAGCCTTGATTTCCTGTCTATGCAACATCCCCAGCCATGTTACTTCTCTTTGTAGCATCTCCACCCTTGTTTTCTTATTTCTCTAACATCTCCAACTTTGCTTTCCTATCTCTGTAACATCTCCAGTCTTGCTCTGCTTTTTCTGTAACACCAGGAGTCGATGGGCCGAATGGCCTTACTTCCACTCCTATACCTATGTCGTATGGTCTACCATCTCCAGCCTTACTTTCTTATCTGTGCAACATCACCAGCCTTTCTGCTCTCTCTCTGTAACATCAGGAGACTTGCTTTCCTTTCTCTGTAACATTTCCAGCCTTGCTCTTCTTTCCGTGTAACATCTCTAGCCTTGCTTTCCTGTCTCTTTTACATCTCCATCCTTGCTTTCATTTCTTTGTAACGTATCAGCCTTCCTTTCCTCACTCTGCAACATTGTCTGCATTGTGTTGGTGATGCTTTCCTTTCCTATCTCTGTAACATCTCTAGCATTGCATTCCTAACACAATAACATTTCCAGCTTTGCCTTCCTTTCTCTGTCATTTTACCAGCCTTGCTTTGTTATCTCTGCAAAATCACCAGCCTTGCTTTGCCCTTCGGGAACATCTCCAGCCTTGCATCCCTATCTCTGTAACATGTCCAGAATTGCATTCCTCTCAGTATAACTTTTCCAGCCTTGTTTTCCTACCTCTGTAAAATTTCCAGCCTTGCTCTCTTATCATTGTAACATCTCGATCTTGCTTTCCTCTCTCTGCAACCTCTCAAGCCTTGCTTTCCTATCTCTGTAACATCTCCAGCCTTGCATTCCAATCTCTGTGTTATTTTCAGCCTTGTGTTCCTATCTCTAGAGCCTGTCCAGCCTTGCTTTCCTATCTCTGTAACATCTCCAGCCTTGCGTTCTGATCACGATAACATCTCCAGCCTTTCTTTCTTATTTCTGTAAAATTTCCAGCCTTGCTTTCTTATCTTTGCAACATCAGCAGCCTTCTTTTCTCTGTAACATCTCCAGCCACGCTTACCTCTCTCAGTATCATCTCCAAGCGTGCATTCCTAACTCTGTAACATCCCCAGCCTTGCTTTCCCATCTCTGTGTTATCTTCAGCCTTGTAATCCAATCTCGGAGGCTGTCCAGCCTTGCTTTCCTATCTCTGTAACATCTCCAGCCTTGCATTCTTATCTTTGCAACGTCTCCAATATTGCTTTTCTTTCTCTGCAACATCTTCAGACTTGCTTTCTTTTCTCTGTAACATCTGCAGTCATACTTGCCTCTCTCTGTAACATCTCTAACCTTGTTTTCCGATATCTGTATCATCTCCAACATTGATTTCTTATTACTGTGACATCGCGAGAAGTGCTTTCCTATCCATAGAGTCTGATCAGCCGTGCTTTCCCATCTCTGTAACATGTCCAGCCTTGTTTCTCCATCTCTAACATCTCCAGCAGTGCGTTCCTGTCACTATAACATTTCCAGGCATTGTTTTCCTATCCCTATAAAATTTACAGCCTTGCTTTCGAATCTCTTTAATATCTCGTGCCTTGCTTTCCTATCTCTGTAACATCTCCAGTCTTGCATTCCTATCTCTGTGTTACCTTCAGCCTTATATTCCTATCTCTGTGTTATCTTCAGCCTTGTATTCCCATTTCTACAGACTGTCCAGCCTTGCCTTCTTATGTCTGTAACGTGGCCAGCTTTGCTTTCCTTTCTCTGTAACATCTCGAGCATTGCTTTCCTATCACTATATCCTTCCATTCCTATCTCTGCTACATCTCCAGCCTTGCACCACTTTCTCTGTCACATCTCGAGCATTGCCTTCCTATCATTATAGCATTTCCAGCCTTGATTCCCCATCTCTGCAGAATTTCCAGCCTTTCTTTCTCATCTCTGTAGCATCTCCAGCCTTACTTTCCTATCTCTGAAAAAAAAACAGATTTCTGTCTAATCTCTGTAACATCTCCAGCTTCGCTTTCCTCTCCCTGTAACATTTCCAGCCTTGCATCCATATCTCTGTACCATCTTCAGCCTTCCATTCCTATCTTTCTATCATCTCCAGCATTGCATTGCTATCACGATAACATTTGCAGCCTTGCTTTCCTGTATCTGTACAATTTCCAGTCTTGTTTCCTTGTCTCTGTAACATCTCCAGCCTTGCTTTACTGCCACCGCAACAACTCCAGACTTTCTTTGCTATCCCTGTCATATCTGCAGACCTTATTTTTCTGTTTCTGTAACATTTTCAGCCTAGCCTTCCACTCTCTGGAACATCTCCAGCCTTGTTATCTTATTTCTCTAATATTTCAGTCTTGTCTTCCTCTCTCTGTCTCGTCTCCAGCCTTGCTTCCCCATCTCTGCGACATCTCCAGCCTTGTTTCCCTGTCTCTGTGATATCTCCAGCGTTGTAGTCCAATCTCTAGAGCCTGTCCAGCATTGCTTTCCTATCTCTATAACATGGCCAGGCTTGCTGCCCTATCTCAGCAACATCTCCAGCAGTGCGTTCCTATCACTATAACATTTCCATCCTTTCATTCCTAATACTGTAAAATTTCTAACCTTGCTTTCTTATCTTTGCAACATCTCCAATTTTGCTTTCCTTTCTCTGTAACACCTCCAGCTTTGCTTCCCTCTCTCTGTAACATATCCAAACTTGCTTTCTTGTCTCTGGAACATCATCAGCCTTCCAGTCCTCTCTCTGTAAAATCTCCAGTCTTGCTTTCTTATATCTGCAAGTTTTCCAGCCTTGCTTTCCTCTGTCTCTGTAACATCTCCAGCCTTGCTTTCTTATCTCTGCAACATACCCAGCCTTCCTTTCTTCCGTCTGTATCATCTCCAGCAGTGCGTTCGTGTCACTGGAGATGCCTTGCTTTCCTGTCTCTGTAACATCTCCAGCCTTGTTTTCCATTTTCTGTGCCCGCTGCAGCCTTGCTTTCCTCTCAACGTAACAAATCCAGACTCGCTTTCCACTCCCTGTAGCATCCCCAGCCTTGCATTTCTATCTCTGTATTATTTCTACCTTGCATCACTATCTGTATAACATCTCCAGCATTGCATTCATATCAGTATAACATTTCCAGCCTAGGTTTCCTCTTTCTGTAAGATTTCAACATTTATTTCTTATATCTGTAACATCTCCGGCCTTGCTTTCCTATCACTTTAACAACACCAGACTTGTTTTCCAATCATTGTAATGTCTGCAGTTTTGCTATTCTGTCTCTTTTAACATCTCCAACCTTGCTTTCCTTTTTCTGTATCGTCTCCAACCTTGATATCCATTTTCTGTACTCGCTGCAGCCTTGCTTTCCTCTCGGTCGGTGTAACAAATGCAGCCTCGGTTTCCACACCCTGTCGCATCTCCAGCCTTGCATTCCTATCTCTGTAACATTTCTGGCCTTACATCCCTATGTGTCTAACATCTCCAGCATTGCATTCATATCACTATAACATTTCCAGCATTCCTTTCCTCTCTCTGTAAGATTTTAAGCCTTTGATTTTTATATCTGGAACAGCTTCGGCCTTGCTTTCCTATCTCTTTATCAACGCCAAACTTGCTTTCCTATCCTTGTAATGTTTGCCGCCTTGCTATTCTGTCTCTTTACAGATCTCCAACCTTGCTTTCCTGTTTGCATAACGTCTCCAGCCTAGCTTTCCTCTCTTGGGAACATCTCCAGCATGTTTTCTTCTTTCTCTAACATCGCAGACTTGCCTTCCTCTCTCTGTAACGTCTCCAGCTTTGCTTTCCTATTTCTGCAACATCTCCAGCCTTGTTTTCCTATCTCTGAAACATCGCCATCCTTGCTTTCCTATATCTGTGATATCTCCCGCCTTGTATTACTATCTCTAGAACCTGTCCAGCATTTCTTTCCTATCTCTGTAACATGACCAACCTTGTTTACCTATCTCTGCAACATCTCCAGCATTGCGTTCCTCATTGAAAAATTTACAGCCTAGCTTTCTTATCTCTGTAACATCTCCAGCCTTGCTTTCCTTTCTCTGTAACACCTCCAGCCTTGCATTTCTATCTGTCTAACATCTCCAGCCTTGTTTTCCCCTCTCTGTTACATCTCCACCCTTGTTTTCCTATCCCTGCAGCATCCCCAGTCATGCTTTGCTCTCTCTCTAACATCTCCAGCCCTGCTTTCCGAACTCTATAACATCTCCAAACTTGCTTTTCTGTCTCTGTGAAATCTCCAGTTGCTTTCATATCTCTGTATCATCTCCAGTTTGCTTTCCTATCTCTGTAACATCTCCAGCATTGCGTTCTGATCACAATAACATTTCCAGCCTTTTTTTCTTATTTCTGTAAAATTTCCAGCCTTGCTTTCTTATCTTTGCAACATCACCAGCCTTCCTTTCGTATCTCTGTTACATCGCCAGCATTGCATTCCTATCCCGATAACATTTCCAGCCTTGTGTTCTGATCTCTGTGACATCTCCAGACGTGCTTTTCTATCCCTAGACCCTGTCCAGCCATGCTTTCCTATCTCTGTAACACGTCCAGCGTTGTTTCTCTATCTCTAACATCTCCAGAAGTAAGTTCCTATCACTATAACATTTCCAGCATTGCTTAACTATCCCTGTAAAATTTACAGCCTTGCTTTCTAATATCTGAAATATCTCCAGCCTTGCATTCCTATCTCTGTATTATCTTCAGCCTTGTATTTCTATTTCTACAGACTGTCCAGCCTTGCTTTCTTATCTCTGTAACTTGGCCAGCCTTTCTTTCCTATCTCTGTAACATATCCAGCCTTGCATTCCTATCTTTGCAACATCTGTAGCGTTGCATCCCTTTCTCTGTCACATCTCGAGCTTTGCATTCCTATCACTATAATATTTCCAGACGTGATTCCCCATCTCTGTAGGATTTCCTTGCTTTCCTTGCCTTGCGTTTGTATCTCTGTAGCAACTCCAGCCTTGCTTTCCTATCTCTGAAAAAAATAAACAGATTGCTGTTTAATCTCTGTGACATCTCCAGCCTCGCTTTCCTATCCCTGTAACATCTCCAGCCTCGCATTCATATCTCTGTACCATCTTCAGCCTTCCATCTCTATCTTTCTAACTTCTCCAGCATTGCATTGCTATCACGATAACATTTGCAGCCTTGTTTTCCTGTATCTGTAAAATTTCCAGTCTTGCTTCCTTGTCTCTGTAACATCTCCAGCCTTGCTTTACTACCACCGCAACAACTCCAGACTTACTTTGCTATCCCTATCATATCTGCAGCCCTGTTATTTTTCTGTTTCTGTAACATCTTCAGCCGAGCCTTACACTCTCTGGAACATCTCCAGCCTTGTTATCTTATTTCTCTAATATCTCAGCCTTGCCTTGCTCTCTCTGTCTCATCACCAGCCTTGCTTTCTCTTCCCTGCAACATCTCCAGCCTTGCTTTCATGTGTCTGTGATATCTCCAGCGTTGCAGTCCAATCTCTAGAGCCTGTCCAGCATTGCTTTCCTATCTCTATAACATGGCCAGGCTTGCTGCCCTATCTCAGCAACATCTCCAGCAGTGCGTTCCTATCACTATAACATTTCCATCCTTTCATTCCTAATACTGTAAAATTTCTAACCTTGCTTTCTTAACTTTGCAACATCTCCAATTTTGCTTTCCTTTCACTGTAACAACTCCAGCCTTGCCTTCCTCTCTCTGTAACACCTCCAGTCTTGCTTACCTCTCTCTGTTACATCTCCAGTCATGCTTTATTATATCTGCAAGGGGTCCAGCCTTGATTTCCTTTCTCTGCAACATATCCAGCCTTCCTTTCTTCCTTCTGTAACATCACCAGCACTGCGTTCCTATCACTGGAGATGTCTTGCTTTCCTGTCTCTGTTACATCTCCAGCCTTGCTTTCCATTTTCTGTACTCGCTGCAGCCTTGCTTTCCTCTCGGTGTTTCAAATCCAGCCTCGCTTTCCACTCCCTGTAAGTTCTCCAGCCTTGCATTCCTACCTCTGTAATATTTGCAGCCTTACATGCCTATCTGTCTAACATCTCCAGCATTGGAGATAGGTGGGCGGCACGGTGGCACAGTGGTTAGCACTGCTGCCTCACAGCGCCGGTGACCCGGGTTCAATTCCCGCCTCAGGCGACTGACTGTGTGGAGTTTGCACGTTCTCCCCGTGTCTGCGTGGGTTTTCTCCGGGTGCTCCGGTTTCCTCCCACAGTCCAAAGATGTGCAGGTCAGGTGAATTGGCCATGCTAAATTGCCCGTAGTGTTAGGTAAGGGGTAAATGTAGGGGTATGGGCGGGTCGGTGTGGACTTGTTGGGCCAAAGGGCCTGTTTCCACACTGTAATGTAATGTAATGTAATGTTATGTAATCTAATCTAATCTAATCATTGCATTCATATCACTAGAACATTTCCAGCCTTACTTTCCTCTCGCTGTAAGACTTCAAGACTTTATTTCTTTTATCTGTAACATATCCGGCCTTGCTTTCCAATCTCATTAACAACGCCAAACTTGCTTTCCTATCCCCGTAAGGTCTGCAGCCTTGCCGTTCTGTCTCTTTTAACATCTTCAACCTTGGTTTTCTGTTTGCGTAACGTTTAAAGTCTAGCTTTCCTCTCTCGGGAACATATCCAGCCTTGTTTTCTTCTTTCTCTAACATCTCAGACTTGCCTTCCTCTCTCTGTAACGCCACCAGCTTTACTTTCCTATTTCTGCAACATCTCCAGCCTTGCTTTCCTATCTCTGAAACATCTTCATCCCGACCTCTCTGCCCCCACCCCAGTCTGACCTTTCACCCTCACCTTGACCTCTTTCCACCGATCACATTTCCGACGCCCCTCCCCCAAGTCCCTCCTCCCTACCTTTTATCTTAGCCTGCTGGACAAACTTTCCTCATTCCTGAAGAAGGGCTTATGCCCGAAACGTCGATTCTCCTGTTCCCTGGATGCTGCCTGACCTGCTGCGCTTTTCCAGCAACACATTTCTATCTCTGAAACATCACCAGCCTTGCTTTCCTATCTCTGTGATATCTCCCGCCTTGTATTCCTACCTCTAGAACCTGTCCACCATTGCTTTCCTATCTCTGTAACATGACCAACCTTGTTTACCTATCTCTGCAACATCTCCAGCATTGCATTCCTAACTGAAAAAATTACAGCCTTGCTTTCTTATCTCCGTAACATCTCCAGACTTGCTTTCCTATCTCTGCAACATCTCCAGACTTGCCTTCCTATTTCTGTGATGCCTCCAGCCTTGTATTCTCATGTCTGTAGCCTATGCAAAATTGGTTTCTTTTCTCTGTAACATGACCAGCTTTGTTTCCCTTTCTCTGCAAAATCTCCAGCCTTGCATTGCTATCTTTGTAACGTTTCCAGCCGTGCTTTCCGTACTCTATATCATCTCCAAACTTGCTGTCACATCTCCAGCCTTGCTTTACTCTCTCTAACATCTACAGCCTTGTTTTCTTATTTCTGTAACATCTAGGCCTTGCTTCCATCTCTCTGTAACCTCTTAACCCTTGGTTTCCAATCTCTGCAACATCTACAGTCGTGCTTTCCTGTCTCGTAACATCTCCAGCCTTGCTTTCCTTTCTATGTGGTATCTCCAACCTTGTATTCCTCTCTATAGAGACTCTGCAGCCTTGCTTTCCTAGTTCTGTAACACCTCCATCCTTGCGTCCCTATCTCTGTAACATCTCCAGCATTGCATACCAATCACTATAATATTTCTAGTCTTTCTTTCCTATTTCTGTAAAATTTCCAGTCTCATCTTTGCAACATCCTCAATCTTGCTTTCCTTTGCCTGCAACATCACCAACCTTCCTGTCCTCTCTAACATCCCCAGCATTGCTTTCCAATCTGTGCATCATCCCTAAACTTGCTGTCCCATCTCTGTGACATTTCTAGCTGTGCTTTTCTAAATCTGGAGCCTGTCCAGCCTTGCTTTCCTATCTCTGCAACATGTGCAGCCTCGTTTTCCTTTTCTATAACACCTCCAGCCGTTCGTTCCTATCTCGGTAACATCTCCAGCCTCGTATCCATTCTATTTACCACTCCCCCAGCCTTGCTCTTCTCTCTCTGCAACGTCTGCAGCCTTGCTTTCCTCTCAACATTTCCACTTTCAATTTTACTGTCTCTGCACCATCTCCAGCCATGCATTCCTGTCTCTGCAATATCTCCAGCCTTGTTTCCTCTCTCTTTAACATCTACAGCCTTATTTTCTTACCATTGTAACATCTCCAGCCTTGCTTTCCTATCTATGCAACATTATCAGCAGTGATTAGTTCTTTCTCTCACATCTCCAGCCTTGCTTTCCTATATCTGTAACATCTCCAGTCTTACTTTCCATTCTGGAAAGCAAGTCTGGCGATGTTTCAGAGAGAGGACTGGAAAGCTGGAGATGTTGCGGAGATAAGAAAGTAAGGCTTGCTATGTTGCAGAGAGAGGAAAGCAAGGCTGGAAATGTTACAATGGTAATAAAACAAGGCTGTAGAAGTTAAGGAGAGAGGAAATAAGGTTGAAGATGTTGCAGAGACAGTAAAATTGAAAGTGGAAATGTTGAGAGGAAAACAAGGCTGCAGACGTTACAAAGAGAGGGAAGTAAGGCTGGAATATTTACAGAGATAGGAAAGCAAGTTTGGAGTGGTGACAGAGAGAGGAAGGCAAGGCTTCAGATGTTGCAGAGACTGCAAAGCAAGGCTGGAGATTTTCCGGTTGTAGGAAAGCTTGGCTGGAGATGTTACAAGGACAGGAATGCAAGACTGGAGATGTTACAGACGAAAGTGCAGACTGGAAATTTTACCGAGCAAGGAAAACCAAGCTGGAGATGTTACAGAGATACAAAACCAAAGCTGGAGATATTAGTGTAATAAGAAAACAAGGCTGCAGATGTTACAGAGAGAGGAAAGCACGGCTGGGGATGTTGCAGTGAGTGGAAAGCAAGACTGGAGATGTTACAGAGATAGGAAAGCAAGGCTGAAGATCTTCGAGAAATAAGAAAACAAGGCTCGGGATGTTACAGAGAGAGGAAAGCACGGCCAATGTTGTTGAAGAGACAAGAAAGCAAAGCTGGGGATGTTAAAGGGAAGGGAAAACAATGCTAGAAATCTTGCATGTAAAAGAATGTAAGGCTGGTGATGTTACAGAGATAGGAAAGCAAGGCTGGAGATGTAACAGAGGAAGGAGAGCACAGCTGGAGATGTTGCAGAGACAGTAAAATCGAAACTGGGGATGTTACATCGAGACGAAAACATGGTCGCAAACATGACAGAGAGAGGATAGCAATGTTGGGGAGGGTACACAAAATGGAAAGTAAGACTGGAGATGTTACAGAGATAGGAATTCAAGGCTGGAGATGTTACAGAGATAGGAAAGCAAGGCTGGAGTGGCTTCAGCGAGTGGAATGCAAAGCTGGACATGTTGCCGAGACTAGAAAGCAAGGCGGGACGTGTGACAGAGAGAGGAAAGCAAGGCTAGAAATGATACAGAGATAAGAAAGCAAGGCTGGAGATGTTACATAGACAGGAAAGCGAGGCGGGAAATATGAAAGAAACAGCAAAGCAAGGCTGGAGATGTTAAAAGAGACAGAAATGCAAGGCTGCTGATATTACCAGGATAGTAAAGCAAGGCGGGATTTGTTACAGAGATTGGAAAGCAAGGCTGGAGATGCTACAGAAAAAGGAATGCAAGGCTGGAAATGTTATCGTGATAGGAATGCAATGCTGGAGGTGAAACAGAGATATGAATGCACGGCTGGAGATGATACAGAGAAAGGAAAGAAAGGCTGGAGTGGCTACAGAGAGTGGAATGCAAGGCTGGAGATGTTGCAGAGATAGGAAAGCAAGGCTTGACGTGTTACAGAGAGAGGAAAGCAAGGCTGGAGATGCTACAGTCATGAGAAAGCAAGGCTGAAGGTGTTACAGAGATAGGAAAGAAAGGGTGCAAATGTTACATAGACAGGAAAACGAGGCTGGAAATATGACAGAAACAGCAAAGCAAGGCTGGAGATGTGAAGAGAGACAGAAATGCAAGGCTGTCAATATTACCAGGATAGTAAAGCAAGGCTGGAGATGTTACAGCGATACAAAAACAAAGCTGGAAATTTTACAGAAAAAGGAAAGCTAGGCTGGAAACGTTATCGTGACAGGAATTCAATACTGGAGATGTAACAGAGATCGGAATGCACTTCTGGAGATGAGACAGAGATATGAAAGCAAGACTGGAGATGTCACAGAGTTGTGAAAGCAATTTTGAGATGTTATAGAGTTTGGAAAACAGGGCCGCAGATGTTACAGAGATAGCAATGCAAGGCTGGAGATGTTGCAGAGACAGGAAAACA
The DNA here is from genome assembly GCF_037043375.1 of Chiloscyllium plagiosum. NCBI lineage: Eukaryota > Metazoa > Chordata > Chondrichthyes > Orectolobiformes > Hemiscylliidae > Chiloscyllium > Chiloscyllium plagiosum. The sequence continues at coordinate 224,795 of NW_028270207.1, read as the reverse complement.
TGGCTGGTCATATTATTGAGAAAAGAAAGCAATGCTGCATAGGCTCCAGACATAGGAATACAAGGCTGGGGATATCACAGAAATAGGAAATCAAGGCTGGATATGTTGCAGAGATAGGAAAGCAAGGCTGGGGATGTTACGGAGAGAGGAAACGAAGGCTGAGATGTTCCAAAGATGAGAGAGCAAGGCTGGAAATTTTACAGATGTAGTAAAACAAGTCTGTAAATGTTACAATGATAGGAATGCATTTGTAGAGATGTTACAGAGATAGAGATGCAATGCTGGCGATGTTACAGACTGAGGAAAGGAAGGCTGGATATGTTACAGAGATAAGAAAGCAAGGCTGGAGATGATACAGTGGTCGTAAAGCAAGGCTGGAGATTTTACAGCGATGGCAGTGCAAGGCTGGAGATGTTACAGAGAAAGAAAAGTGAGGCTGGAGATGTTACAGAAATAAGAAAGGAAGGCTGTAAAAATTTCGATTTGGAACACAATGCTGGCGATTTTGCTGAGATAGGTAAACAAGGCTGGTCATGTTGCAGAGATAGGAAAGCAATGCTGGACAGGTTCTAGAGATAGGAATACAAGGCTGGAGACATCACAGATATAGGAAAGCAAGGCTGGAGATGTAACAGAGATAAGAAAGCAAGGCGGGAGATGTGACAGAAATAGGCAAGCAAGGCTGGAGATGTTACAGAGATAGCAATCCAAGGCTGAAGATATTATTAGGGATAGAAAAGCAAGTCTGGCATTGTCATAGATATAGGAAAGGAAGGCTGGAGAAGTTACAGATATAAGAAATTAAGGCTTGAAATCTGACAGAGAGAGGAAAGCAAGTCTGGAAATGTTATAGTGATAGGAATGCAAGGCTGGAGATGTTACAGGGACTGGAAAACGAGGCTGGATTTGTTACACCGAGAGGAAAGCAAGGCTGTAGCGGGTACAGAAATTGGAAAGCAAGGCTGGAGATGTTACACAGACAGGAAAGAAAGGCATCTCCTGTGCTAGGAATGCAGTGCTGGTGATGTGATAGACAGAGAAAAGGAAAGCTGGATATGTTGCAGTGATAAGAAAGCAAGACTGGCGATGTTACAGAGAGAGCAAAGTAAGGCTAGATCCCTTGCAAATAAAAGAAAGCAAGACTGGAGATATTACAGAAAGAGGACTGGAAGGCTGATGATGTTGCAGAGACAAGAAAGCAAGTTTGGAGTTATTTCAGAGAGAGATAAGCAATGCTAGATGTGTTACAGAGATAGGAAGACAAGGCTGGAGATGTTACAGAAAAAGGAAAATTAAATTGGAGATTTTGCAAAGTTCGAAAGCAAGTTTAGCAATTTACAGTATTAGGAATGAAAGGATGGAAATGTTATAGTGATGGGAAAGCAATGCTGCAGATGTTGCTGAGATAGGGAAGCAAGCCTGGCCATGTTACAGAGATAGGAAGGCAATGCTGGACAGGCTCTCGAGATAGGAATACAAGGCTGGAGATATCACAGAGACAGGAAAGCAAGGCTGGAGATGTTGCAGGGATAGGAAAGCAAGGCTGGGCACGTGACAGCGAGAGAACGGCAAGGCTGAAATGTCAGAAAAATAAGAAAACAAGGCTGGAGATGTTCCAGAGAGTGGAAGGATAGGCTGGAGATGTTACAGAAGCAGAAAAGCAGGACTGCAAATATGACAGGGATAGGAAAGGAAGTCTGGAGTTGTTGCAGTGATAGGAAAGCAAGGCTGGAGTGGTTACATAGACAAGGAAGCAAGGCTTGAAATTTTACAGAGACAGGAAAGCAAGGCTGCAAATGTGATAGCAATGCATTGCTGGAGATGTTACAAAGATAGGGATGGAAGGCTGAAGATGGTACAGAGATAGGAATGCGAGGCTGTGGATGTTACAGGGAGAGGAAAACAGGGCTGGAAATGTTACTGAGATTAGGCAGCAAACTGTTTATTTTTGCAGAGAGTGGAAATCTTAATTGTCTCTTTCTATCTTTAACGCGAATCTTTCTGTTCCTGTGTATCGTTCCCTGACCTTGGGTGTTTGGCTTCTGAATGTATCGAGTGCTGGCATCGTGAGGCTCAGAAACAATGACATGAGGTTTGTCAGGCTGTTGTTCATTTCCCGGTGTTGGTCGTGTGGTGCTCCATGTTGGACAGGGTGCGCAGCAGCTTCACTCACGTCTTTGAAGGTTGGTCAGTAGCTGTCCACCGCAAGCCCCTGTTTGTCTTCTCAGCTGACAATGTGGTCAGTAACATGAGGAAGCCCCTGGTGTGGTATTTTAAAGAAACAGGCATTTACCTTGTGACTGGTGGGCTTTAGCCTGATTCCTGTTATTGAAAAGTTAGTAGTTGTGTTGGGGATGATTTGCTGGAGGTTGTGCTGTCAGCTGTCTCAGACATTCAGGGAGACCTGAGGACTTGGTGATCCAATTCTGGATTAAACATGAAGACTGTAATTACAGCATCTGGATGTGTAACTTGAACAACAAAGGGAGCAGAGGCTGCAGAGAATGGAAGCTCTGAAATTACAGAGTGAGTATGGAGAAAGGTATCTGCTATATCTGTCTGTGTTTTAATGTAGACATACATAATCTGACTTTCCCCTTACACACACTCACACTCACAGTCTCTCTCTCCCTCACACACACACACACACACACACATATCCCTCCAACCCCTCCCACTGACACACTCCACCCCCGCTACACTCTCACGCACATACATGTAAATCTGCAGTGTGGGTTTGGATTTGCAGGTTTGCCTTTGCAGGTGCATTCTAATTTGTTCAAAAAGCACGCAATGTGTCAGCAGTCAATGTCGACTTTATAAACTCCTATGTAGGAAATAAAGCCAGTCTGACGCCAGGTTAAGACACAGACAGACTGTAAACAAGACCTCACGCTTAAAATACATTGTCAGACCGGAGGTGTCACGCCCTTTGGATTGATAATACTTGAAGTTATCTCCAGGCATTGACTTGAAGAAAATTGTTGGATTCTCATCATCAAAGAAAAATCTGCCTCTCCATTCTAAATGTTGAAATGTTTAAGAGCTATATCAGATGTGTTCATGTCATGTGCATGAATTGTATGAGGTCTTGGTGTTTTCCTTATCAATTCTGTGTTAAGGCCCTCCTCTCTTACTAACACCTGATGAAGGAGCAGGACTCTGAAAGCAAGCATTTTCAAATAAACCCCTTCAGTTTTATACTGGTGTCGTGTGATTTTTGACCTTGCCCAAACTAGTCCAATAACAGCACCTCCACATCATGGTTTTTTTTTATTGGTCAGCCAATCCTCTGTCCAAGAAATTAAATTTTCTTAACCCTCTGTGCTCTTACCTTGCATTTGAATCTTTTATGGTGCACGTTATGCAATGCCTTCTGGAAGGGCATATATAATACATCTGTCGGATCCCTTTTATCCACCATGCTTGTCACATTAAATGAAACTCAGCTAAATAATTCAAGAACAATTTATCCATCATAAAATCATTTTGTTTAGGATGGATTAAGGGCTGTCTTTGATAATCACCTTACTAACAGAATCTACCAATTTGACTTCAATTCCAATAATTTGCTCACTACTTTTCATTCCCTTCTGAAATTGGTTATTCAAAGTTCTTCACTTTCTATAATCTCCACATTCACTTTCAATTCCTGTGTAACAGGCACAAGCCGGCAAAAAGTACAGCTCCAATTGCCATGAAAGTGGCATGAGTGGTTGATTGGACTCATTCTGTTTATACTTTACAAACTCGAGTGTTGAATGGGTTTCTTGGTGTTCCTACATTATAGTCTTGACACGCTGAATGTCGTCCTGCTGTTCCTATATTATGGTCTCAAAGTGCTGTATTTCCTTCTCCTGTTCCTCACCAAGCTACTCAAGACATGAATGCTTTCTGCGTTTTCTTCATGAGAGGACTGGGGACATATGGAAACTTGCTGTAGCAGTGCACCGTTTCAAGTGGCTGAAGTGTCTCCTCATGTTTCTTCATAACAGGCTAGAGAAACTGAGCAGTCTCCTCCTATATCCCTGAAATCGCAACAACCGTGTGATTGGACTTCTCCGGTTCCCATAAAACATAAATGTGGATGAATTGTCCCCTCCTGTTCACATTAAGAAAAAAACTCAAACGGTTTCATGCCAGTCGGCTATTCTTGTGCAATTGACTCAATCGGTTGAATAGCCTTAACCGAGTGTGAAAATTTCCAATAACTTTCTGGCCTCATCCAGTTCTTGTGTTGCAGCATTTAGAAGGTTGAATAGCCTCATCCTGTTGTTGTGTAACACAATTTAGGTCCTGCATGGTCTATTATGGGTCCTGTGTTGGAGTGCGAAGGTACTGATTGGCCTCTTCCTGAAACTCTCTATCAGGATCCAGACACGAAACGTTCTCCTTCTACATCTGCTGTAACAGTTTCGAATAATCTCCTTCTGCTGTTCCTGTGTTCCAGGTTCGAGAAGTGAAACGGATTCCTGAATTTGATGTATAATTGTTTTCCATTGCTGAGTCCTAAAACAAGACCATTGTCATTCTTGCAAACATTAAGAGGTATTGGATCAACCTGCTCACCCCTCCCTCCTAGGTTAACGTGACGCTGTGTCTTATTTTATTGAAGTTCCTCCTTAATAAACAGGTAGATCTGAGGTTAAGAAACTAGGAGCGTCTGCACCTCACATGTGCTATTCCTTGTTAAACCTCTATCAAATACCATGTTGCTGTTCCATCAGGTTGTTGATCCAACTTCATGGTGCAGAAGGTGACGGTTACTTGTTGAACGTGTGTCGTGGAAATTAAATCGACATTACTCAAATGCTAGCAAGAGGAATGCAAAAGCTTTACTGTAAACTCTGCAGGGGGCCCAATACACTTTGCAAGATGCTGCATGTAAGGGGCTGAACAACTTGCACATATTATTTTTATACTACATTTCACTTATCCTTATCACACGCTCAAGGACAAAAACTGTGAACATTCGGCTGTTGGTATGATTGCGTAGGTTTCCCTGACTCCTGTTGAATCTGACTGCTTTCCAAGACTTGCAAGGTGAAGTTGTCTGGTTGCAGAATCGAGCAATGTCAGGCTGTCTACTTAACATTTTAGCAAAGTGTTAGTTTTATCGAAATATTAGATTTAGCAAAGTATTCTCTTTCAGATTTCACAGCAAATGTTAATTTGGCTAATTTTCCATTACATCTCCCCCCCTTTTGGTATTTTACAGCACTGACAAAAGTAACAACAACAAAAAAACTATACAAAGCTAGATAACTATACATCAAAATTTCTTAGGTAGCACCAAGCTTTTCCTCAGACACCATCTAACTTTTACACAGCTATGTGTTAGTATCATCACTTGCCCTTGTGTGCTCTGTACACAGCCCATTTTCACACGTCATTCTCGTCAACGTCACGGTAGGGTGTGGTCCTCGCAATCGGATCCTCTGTTGCGGGGCCACTGAATGTTTTACTATTTGGAATCCCACTGCACTCATAAGCAAACGGCATAGCCAGGTACACAAGCAGGATCCTATACAAAGCATTATGAGTATCGCCAGTCCTACAAGTAGTAGAATGTGTAGGATCCAATATCCCCAATCCTCCCCAAAGGGAGGGTAGCCATTTGTGCAAATACACCGTTCTCCACTGCCTTTCACCATATGGAAGGCTGTGGTCGGAAGCGTGTCAGCCTTGGGACTGCAGTTGGCCTTGAGTTCGGGGGGTGGCGCGAGATTTGCCATAATTTCTCCCCTTATCAGGGGCAGGGTAGTCACCGCCACGGAAGCACAAAGCTCGCATTTCTCGCCAGGCTCTCTGTAATTCGTTCAGCAGTCCACCGTTGGGCAGTGTAGCCAGCAATGGCTGGAGTGTATCAAGTAGCCAACGTTTAATTTCCTGTGTTGTATTAGGGCCAAAGCATATGCTCTGTTCCCTTCACATCTAGCAATGTTCCTTCGCATCTCCGAACCTATTGGCGTCGCATTTACGCCATCAACCTCCTGCAGGGCCAATTCCACTACCGAGTTAGCGGACGACTCCCTCCGGTTAGGGGGTAACATTAATGCCCTCTGCCCTGCTTGGGGTTAGGTCCATGATTTGGTTTGTGTAGTTGCCATGCCCCGGTGCTACTATCTTCTGGAGGATCTTCTGCACTGCATCTCGGGGCGGGGGTGTGGGGAGTGACTAAGCCACAATATTCACCTGCCTATCGATCTCAGAGAAGGTTCTATCCATTTCACCAGACTCCCTCATCGCTCTTCTGAAAATTGGATATTATCACCCGTGCCCAGGCACCTCCTACCAAGTTCACGGTCAGGTGTCCCTGTAGCCGTGGTAGCAACTTTTAATTGCCAGTCACTGGCGCCACCAGAATCCCTGCTTAAATATTTATTATCCACAATATTGTCATACTGGTTTGTAAACGGCCATGGGTCGCATGTGAAAGTTCTTCTTGCACCATCAGTAAGGATTACCATCTGCGTCTGTATCCCTGACGCCAGTCCTACAAGGGCGATTGCAAAGAGTGCGAGCTGGGGCATTCCCATAGCGTACGACGTTTCTAATTACTATTTGCACGTAATTGGTTCCTGTGCTGTCCGATGTCTCCTCAGGCCCAGTTGCACGTTTGCAATGGCTGGCGTGTATCCACGTCGCTCTTTCGGCCATCTTAACAGCTGTCTGTGTCGTGAGGAACACTTGAAACGGTCCCAGCCACCCCGTCACTTTCAGTTTTTCTTCCTGAAGCCTTTCACCACTATCCAGGTTCTAGATCATGCAGCTTCCCTTCTGCTGGTTGGGCTAGTGCTGCTTTCACTTCATTCCACATTTGAAACAAAAGTGTAGAGAGTTTCATACAGTAACAGAACATTTCACCCTCACAGTGGTCTGTTATCTGTCTTACCGTGGGTCTTGTTCTAATTCCTGTATTGGTAGCCTCCCAAACAAAATCTCAAACGGGCTAAAATTAGCTCTCCCTCTTCTCCTAGCTCTCAAATACATTAACGTAATTGGAAGTGCCTTTCTCCTTTTAACCCATAGTTCCTCACAGCATTTTGTCAAATTATATTTTAGGGTAGCATTTTCTCTTTCCACTGCCCCGCCACTCGCTGGGTGATAGGCACAGTGTTGTTTCATCTTTATTCCCAAATAATCAATGATGTGCTGTCAGGCATTATTGACAAATGGAGTCCCATTCTCACTACTAAGCCTTTCAGGATTGCCCCATCTCGGAATTATTAAAGTTAGCAAAACATTGGCTATTGCACTGGCATAATGTTTAGAAGTGGGAAACGCTTCCACTCATGTGAAAAACATATCAACATATACCAGATAATACCCTTTCCCTTCACGGAGTGTAAGTTCAATAAAATCCATCTGTAAATGTTCGAAGAGTCTTTGGGGTTGGGGGTGTGCTGCCTGACTCATCTGCACACCCCTCTACACATTATTAGTAGCACAGATAACACATCGTTCACAATATTTCTGGGAGTAATGATTAAACCCCTTCATGTACCATTGTGCCGAAATACTGTCATGCATCCCCCTTTGACACATGGTCCTTACCGTGTGTCAGTTTGGCATAGAATGGAAGTAATGATCGTGGTAGGCAAGGTTTACCATTGGGGCCACACCACCCCTCTTCCCTCACGATGGGCCCTGCTTTTGTCCACTCTCGCTTTTCTTCCAGCGAGGCCCGTGACTGTAACTCCCGTACGTCTGCTGTTGGGGTACAATTTTTTTCATAAACATGTCAAACTGTTCACTGCTGCGTTGCCGTCCTCACAGCTGAACCTGCACTTGCATTGCATTGAGAAGTAAAATCGTTATTTTTTCGTGTGGGCTTCATATGTACACACATCGATTGATTTATGCAATACAACCGCTTCCACGAGGTCAGAAATCAGGTCACGTTGTGTGACGGTCTTTCTGGTGGAGCTCAAGAAGCCCCGATGTTTCCACGGGATTCCAAAATTATGTACCTCCCGGAATGCGTATCTGCAATCGGTGTACACATTCACGGTCTTCCTTTAGCCAAGTTACATGCCTCAGTCAAGATAATCAGCACTGCCAGAACTGACAGATGAGAAGTGAGTAATCCCGCTTTGACTTCCTCGTCGATAGTCACTACAGCATTCCGATTACAATTCTGGCTTGTCTCCTTACTCCTGAATGCTGACTAATCCACAAAAACCTCCATATGCGGATTCTGAAGTGGTGAATCCTGCAAATGTGGTCTAGGGCGGAAAGTTAAATAGTCACAGCGACACAAGCATGTGGGTCTCCGCCTCCTGATGTGGGGAGAAGGCTAGCAGGGCTAAGGGCGTTACATCTCTTTATTATAATGTTAGGCATCTCCAATAACGCAGTATTGTATCCGAGCCAATGTGCTTCCGACATGTGTGCTGTCTCTAGCTCGGAAAGCAGTAAGGATACTGCATGTGGGATCAGTAGGGTTAATTCACCAGAACCGACTATGTCCCTGGATGCTACAACAGCCTTTTCAGCTGCAGTCATGGCTCGCAGGCATTTCGGCAATCCTGCTGCTACGGGGTCCAGCTTAGCCGAAACATAAGCTACCAGCCTCAATTTTCCCCCATGATCGTGCAACAGCACAGATGTCATGCAGCCACGCTTCTCATCTGCAGTTTTTACATAAGCCTTGTTTGGTTTCGGAATCCCCAGTGTAGGTGTAGTTTGGAGGGCCTTTTTAATTCAACAAATGTACTTTCGGTTTCTCGGGTCCATTGCAACGGGCTCAGGCTCTGAAAACTTTTCTCATCGGCTATGTCGCTTAGGGGCGTCTCAGGGGGTGCGGATTGTGGAATAAACATTCTACAGTCGGAGCACATGCCCAAAAAGGATAGCACTTGTTTCTTCGTGTGAGACTTCGGAATTTGCTGTATTGCTTGAACTCTGTCTTGATCAATGGCCTTCCCTTGTTCAGATATTAAGTGACCTAAGAACTTCATCTGTTTTGCACAAATTGTGGCTTTGTGAGAGGAGCTTTCTGCCCTTACCTCGCTAGATGGCAGAACAATACAAGTGCATACTTTTCACATTGTTCCTCTGTCAGTGCTGCTATTATACTGCAGAAGCGCTGACCCCAGGCTTGAAACTAGAGTCGCCAGACTCCTGCGTAAAACTTCATTTCATATGTTGCGGGACTCATAGTAACCTTGACAAAGTCACGTGAAGCTATATGATTTCTCTTTGAATGAAAAAGCGAACCAGAATTGACTATCTGCGTGTACTGGTACATGAAAAAGGCATTGCTAAATCCACAACAGAGAGCCACTTACTGTCCGGTGTAACTTGAGTTACTATTGTACAGGGATTGGGAACAGTTGGGGCGTGCGGGACAACAGCGTTATTGACAGCCTGCAAGTCTTGACCAAACCTGCATTCCTCCGGTTCAACTGGAATGTTTGCCTTTTTGACCGGAAAAATGGGGGTCCTCAACGGTGAGTTTTCACAGTGGATTATGACTCCAGCCATTGGGAGAGATTTAAAGACTGGAGTAATTCTTTCTATGGCCTCGGGTTTTAACGGTTATTCTGCCCTGCAAGCACGATAGTCGGACTTCAGGGTTATTCTTAGGGGTTCACAGCCTCGTATGTTTGCCTTTTGCCCACAACACAGTAGAAGCCGTTTTTAATCTTGGGTCCGAAACTTCTATCTTAGGGAAACGCTAGTCTACCCTCCAACCCTCTTCAGGACTAATGGGGGTTATTTGGACTGTGCGATCTGCCTGAGTGAGCCAATTTATTTTCTTCCTGTATGTCTGCATATCTGCATTGAACCAGATACCCACATCGTCCCTGAAGACCCAAACTTTGTGCCTTTAGCACCCATGGTCCTAATTCCTGCCACCTGTCGCTGGACGTCTTCGTCAATAACACGTGAGGAAAAAGAGCCTTACACATCAAAAAGGAATTGTGTGCTTGCCGTTACAGATACTTTAGGTAAGTTCACACTGACTGCACATCTGTGATCATTCCAATAAATTTCGCACAATAACAAATGATCTGGTTTAACGAATCTCTTGAACCAATCCTTTCCATATGATTCGTCAGGGCCATCGTGATGTCTCTGTGCTGTGCAGTGCAGCATGTCCCCAGCAAGAACATCAGTGTTAATAGGATTAACATGGTCACTTATTTCCAGGGCGAGTGAATCACTCACTGACCTTATCTCTCTTTGGCTTAATCGCTACTCATAGATATATATCAAGGGTCGTGGGTCGTATTTTGCAGCCTGCACGGGTAGGTATTCCCTTTGAATTAAGTGCAAACACTTGGGGTCCTGAGGAAATCCAAGCCAGACTCACTATGAGATCCCGAGCCATCAAATGTAAAAGGACAGAAGTCAGATAACAAAAATGAGCGTTGGAATGCTTACCCAGTACTCGGTTCACAAATTTGGGGAGACGGAAATTTCTCTCATATCACGATTTCTGATGCACCCATTGTGTTCAGCGGCCTTCCACTCATCTTTATTTCCGTCGTTTCTCTGAATTGGCTTAATTTAAGGACTGAATATGTTGCCCCTGTATCTACCAAAAAGGTAACTGGTGTGCCTTCCACATATAACACGGAGGTCGGCATCGACATATACGCATCATAATTATAGTGAACAAAGAGTGCGCACTTCGCAGTCTCAGTGCTCAATATGGCCTTCGGATTTGTTTCAGTGCCTGTATGTTTAGCAGTCGAGATTAGCATAAGGGAGCCTTCGTTGCCAAGCATAAGGGAAAGAAGCTTACCTGTACCTTGTGGGCTGCCCACCTTCACCTCAGCATTCCCCTGTCAATTACCCTGCTGTCCAGCCTCCAGAGCCAATTGGGATTGTCTGGACGGACACTGTCTCGCCCAGTGGTCCATTGCTCCGCAAACAAAGTACCCGCTAGATCCACCCCTGCCAGTGTCTCTTCCATGACCCCTTCGTCTTCCTCTTCCGCGACCTACACATCTGTCTCTCTCCCTGCAGCTCCTCCCTCCAACGGTTGACCATTTGCATCATAGTAAGCTAAGGTTTATGTGCTTGTTGCTCCATCTTTAGTTTCTGCTTATCCTTCGCTTGGACCAGCATGTTTTTCAGCATATATCAAATGTTGTTCTATCAAATTCAGCTTTCTAGTGTCCCAGGTGTCTTTTACATTTTTGACTGTTTCGTCTTTGATTCCATTGATGACGATGTTCCTCAGGTGTGCTTCATACGGTGTAATTTCTGCTGTCGTCATGTCCTCGGGTGGTCTCTGTCAACCATGGGCGTTATGGACTTATGGAGGCGCATAGGGGACTAGGAGACTGTCTCACCTTCTTGTTGTTTACACATTGCAACTTTGGTCACGTCCATTCGCACTAGGAATGTCTCCCAACAGGCGGCTGTCGGCGTGGAGCAAAAGCATTTAAGTCTCTGTTCTCTTACGCTTGCAGGTTGGTTGATTTGGCATGGACGTTTACGGCTGACCATTTATACTTGATTTTGGTGACATCGGCACCAATGTTTTTCCCAGGAGATGTCTCATCGCATGTGACCTGGGACGAAACTCGACACCGAACTTTGTTACTTTTTCAGTGAACCTATTACCTCCAACATCGCATGGGTCAGGCAACTGCCTTTAGGCAGTTTCCAAATCCTTTATGGTCTATGATCGGTGGACCAGCACTGGGCACCCTCCTGGACCTGCAACCTCAACCATTGGTGCTTGCAGAACGACCTGCTTAGATGATCGTATGTCGGTACTCTCGCCGTCTGACTTATCATCCGTCGTGGACTGATCGTGAGCAGGCCCTGGATGTCTTTCAGTCTTGGAGTGGCCACCCTCATTTTAGGCTTCTTACTTCAGTTGGTTGAAGATACGATAGGCTATTGGTGATGCAGCACACCCTAAGACGGCGGCCACTGGCTTGGAACCTTCAGCAGGTGGATCTCATAGGGGGACTGGAGGACTGGGAGGGCAGTCATCAGGGTCAGGATCTGGAACAGACTTAAGATACTGTACAGCTTCATCAGGTTGTTTTCCGTCTGTTCCAGATCCTGACCATGATGACTGCCCTCCCAGTGCGAGTGTGTATAGGTGCATCTGATCTATCTTTTACTTGGTATTTACTTTCCCTGATATCAGCCTCAGCCTTCCACATTTTATAAGTACTCCAATTCATAGGTTTTATTCTTCCCTTCCGTTTCTCCTTCTCTCTCACCTCCAACTGTGACTTCAATATTTCCAACTGCCTTCAACTAAAACTGCCACACTCCGAAAAACCACACTCCTTAATCCACAATTCTAACTCTTTTACAGACTCTGGGCCATAATTATTTCACATGTACTGTACTTTTGGTTGACCATTCCAAGTCCTCTCTTTTCGTTTGCTCTTGCTGGAGCCCATTTAAACGTTACTGAAAAAGTGTTCAGCTGTCTCTCTCTCTCTTTCTTTGTGCTGTTATCTTTTCCTTTTTGACTTGCTTTTACCTCTGGAGGTGCCTTTTCACATTAGGCGCGTCCGCCTCAATGCCTTGGATTTGGCAAACCAAGGAACCACATGTCCGGTACGTCTTTGGGGAGTCTAACTCGGGCAGTGGTGGTTCCAAGCCTCAAACTACCCTTCACCTTGCTGTCTCTAAAGCACTGTAGAGACAGCAATCCCTTACGTTGAGTTTTACTCGAATACCGTGCGAAAGTTCACTGGAACCTCTTCCTGCTTTATTTATTCTCTTATAATAATTCTCTATATTGGATTACTTAAGCTACGACTCTTACCCCGGCCCTATTCGATTGAAACCCCGGCGATGGGACGATCCACAGATTCCCAGTCCTCTCACGCAAAAGGGCCAATTCAGCGCTCGAGAAGAAGTGAAAGTCCTACAACGCGCTGGCCCCTACTGCTGCTGGGAATACTCGGATTCTTACCCTGTCGTGGGGTACTGGACGAGCTCCCAAGTTTACAGTCGTGGAAACTAAATCGACTTGAATCAAATTCTAGCAAGAGCAAAGAGAAAGCTTTGTTGTAACTTCTGCAGGGGGCTCAATACACTTGGCAATTGCCGTATGTGAGGGGTTGCACAACTTTCACATATTCTTTTTGTTCTACATTTCGTTTATCCTTCTCGAGGACAAGAACTGGGAACATTCGGCTGTTGATATGAAGTTTATGTTTTCCCTGACTATTGTTGATTCTGGCAGTTTTGCAAGACTTGTAAGGGCAAGTTGTCTACCTGCAGAATCCAGCGAAATTTGGCTATCTACTTAAAATTTTAGTGAAGTGTTAGATTTAGCAAAGTTATCTCTTTCGGTTTACACAGCAAATGTTAATTTTGTTAATTATCTATTATACGTGCTTCCTGTGTTTGAAGGTAACAGCGCTCCCACTCCCATAAGCTGGGCTTGTCCCCCCATCAGAAAATGTTGTGTTCAGTTGAGGTGATTGTGCACTTCCCTATGCAGCCAGAAATGTAGTAATGTCCTCAGGATCTCGATTCAAATCCTGTTCATGCGTTCAGTTTTGCGTGGTGGTGAGGCCGAGCAACGTAAGGTGCTGTTTATAAGCTTCACTGTGAAAGTCGCTCTGAGGGCTTGAATCCCATCACTGCCACTTGTGCTAATTGTGTGTTATGCTGAATCTTCGTGTGAGTAAGCTATGTTTAAATTGAACATGACAAAAATGTAATCTGTTTCTTGCTAAGTGATCTAAGATGAGGGACAACGCAGAGCCTTCGGGAAGTCAGCGGCCACACTGATTCTGTAAAGTGGTAGTTGTTACATTCACTTCACGTGGGAAAAGTCCCTAGAAAGAAACACGTGTGTGCTGCTCCTTCATTATGTAGGCAAGTTCTAAGACCGACAGAATGTAGCTCAGACGTTAGCACTGCTGCCTCTCAGCGCTAGAAACCCGCGTTCAATTCCCGCCTCAGTTAACTCTCTGTGCAGTGTTTGCACATTCTCCCTGTGTCTGTCAAGGCTTCCATTGATATTCCAGTCCCAAAATTTAAAGAATAAGTAGATTTGCTATGCTAAATTAACCAGGATGTCCAGGAATGTGCAGGAGAGATGCAGTAATCATGCGAAGTGCAGGGTTATAGGGAATGTTTGAACGAAAGCAGTGTTTCAGATTGGGATGTGATGGTCTCCTGAGGCTCAATGTGGTATCGATGGGTCAAATGACCAGCTTCCACACTATAGAGAATCTATGATCAAAATCTTCACCGTGGAAATAAGTTAAGGGAACAATCTCTTGGTTAATTCAAATATCCTTTCTTGAGTGTGGAGATGAAATCTGTACACGCTACTCCAGGTGTGATTGCACTAAGATACTGTACAGCAGCAGCATCATTTTACCTGCCTGCTGTAAGCTTCCCACCCAGGTTAGAGCGGTCTCAGTTGTTTGGGGGAATGCACAGCATTGTTGAAATATTTTGCTCTTCTCTACTTCACGAGCATACCGGGAGAATTGGCGAAAATGTCAGAATGACACTTGTGAAGAACATGTAGGATGCGGCGAGATAATATCAATGTTCAAACATGCCTTGGCCAAATATTTCGCCTGAATAGGCTATTAATTTTCCTCGATCCCACGTCGCTCAGATTCCAGTGGAGCTTAGAAACAGCAATGATAATCAAATATTGATGGGAGGTATTTATCAATGTCAATGCTGTGACAGAAATGCTGCGTATGTGACAAAATAGGAAAATAGAAATCCATGATTTTGGGTACTGCAGTAATTATGGAGACATTAGAATCGCATCTAAACAATATGAACCAAAGTTAATGTTAATGCTGGGAAAATGGGTTTCATGAGTGTGTATGAGCTGCTTTCCTTGAACAATATGTTGAACAGTGAACTCGAGATCAGGCTGTTAAGGAGTTGCTGTGTGATCAGAAGAGCTATTTGAAAACCATGCGGAAAAGGAGCCTTTGGAAATAATCATCTTAATATATTGAATTTTACATGACGTTTGAATACAAAATCTTTTTTAAAATTAATATGCGTGTATCTGACTGGAATCATGCATGCATGAGCAACAGGTGGCAATTTTAAAAGTGCATCATAAAGATACACTGGAAGATAGGCCCTTTCTGTTGATTAGAATCCCTACAGTGTGGAAACAGGCTCTTCGGACCAACAAGTCTACACCAACCCACCCAGACCCATTCCTCTACACCTAACACTATGGACAATTTAGAATGACCAATTCACCTAACCTTCACACATTTAGACTGTGGGAGGAAACCCGGAGGAAACGCACGCAGACACGGGGTGAATGTGCAAACTCCACACAGACAGTTGCCCGAGGCGGGAATTGTACCTGGGTCCCTGGTGCTATGAGGCAGCAGTGATAACCACTGAGCTACCGTGCCGCCCTTCATTTATCAAAACACTATAAGTTGCACAGTATACATATATCCTCAAGGCGCATGTGGCAAAAGGGTAAGGTGACTCAACCATGATTAACAGACAAAGTTAAAAATTGTATTATATCAAGGAAAGTCGATCAGAAAAAATGGAAGACAATATGGATTCATTGGAACGAAGGCGGACTAAGAAATTGAAAAGGGCATTAAAAAGACATCAAGAATGCAAAATAAAAAAGAAACATAAGGACTGATGAAAAGCTTCTGACAATATTTGAAAGGAAATTTTAAATCCACTTGAAATGTTAAGCAGTGGGGAACAAATATGGATAGGATAATTTATTGCTGATAAAAGAGAAATTGCAGGGAAACTAACTCGTTACATTATGTCTGTCTCGTGGAGGAATTTCTAACATCTCCCAGAAATACAAAGTTACCATGAGACTTGTGTAACTATAAACTAAAATCGTTCATATTAGTAACGAGGCGTGTTTGCCTGTCCTCGGATGCTGCCTGAATTGCTGTGCTCTTCCAGCACCACTGATCCAAAATCTGGTTTCCAGCATCTGCAGTCATTGTTTGTACCGTGTTTGAAAACATAGCCGAATTAGTGATTGATAAGTCTGACTGAACAAATGTACGTCATAATGAAATTTCAGAGATAGAGGCAATACACAGGTTGATTGCATTGGCTAACACAGTACTTCCCCTGTGCAATTTGGAAGATTATAAATGCATTCCACGATCCAAAAAGGGAAGAAGAGGACAAGTGGGGACAAGTAACTTGTCATGCACAGGAGGGAATCTGTTTAAATCTGTTATAACAAATGTGGTATTGGTCATTTTGAAAGTAATAGCAAACTTCAAAAGAATGCATATATGAAAGGGAAGTTGCAATTTTCAGACGTTTTTTCTTGAAGATATCGCTTGTAGATATAAACAATGGAGACCAACAGAGATGATGTAATTGTATATTCAGGGGGATTTTTTTAAAGAAATGCCACAGCACGCTATTAGAAAGAAACTGAAGAAATATGTATTGGAGAAATATGTGGAAACATGAAGATAGATTTTCGGTTTACCTTTATTTAATGGGAATCAGAATGTAGATAACGAACAGTCATCCAGACTGGAAGCATTAGTTTGCTCTCTCTCCGTTGGTGCTCTCAGCATTTTTTTGTTTTCAGTACTGATTGCAGCATCTACAGTAATTTACTTTTATTAAAGGTAAATGTGTCTTCCCTCGCTTACGCCGAGTGTTGCTGAGACTGTGCCTTTAATACTGTGTAAAGTTTAGGTGTCCTGATCTAGAGAAAAATATGCTGGCAACATATACTGAAAGAACATTCTCCAGATTAATCCCACAGATGGCAAGATTTTCTGGTGAGGGAATTCGGCCTGTGTTACCTCGAGTTTCAACGATTGAAAAGCAATCTTAATGAAAACGAAAACGTTCACACAGAAAGGGCTGAATAAAACAGGGAGTTGGAGAATTGGTAGCAGGCAAGATTGAGGAGAGTCCTAAGATTTTCCACAAGGACATCAAGTAGAATAATATTACAAGTGAACAGTTAGAACGCATTAGAAACCATCTGTGTGTGAAGGAGGAGGCAATGACAGAATTTGAGAAGATGGAGTGGGAAGCTATTTAGCAAATTCATATAAGATGTGAACTTCGATTGATGGTTTTAGCTGGTCTAAAAATTGGATAAAAACGATCCGGATGTGTTTTATCCCAGGCTGCTGTTGGAGATAAGGAAGAAAAGGCCTGACCAATTTTTTAATATATATATAGAATCAGGTGACAGGAGAGAGAAGCTCGAGGATGGATGCAGTTACGCTGTACTGGAAGGGTGGTGCAGAAAGACCAGGGCAATGTAGATCAGTGAGTATCAGTTCACTTTCAGGGAAGCTATTGGAGAATAAAAAGAAGGATAAAATGGATCTCTATTTGAGAGGCAATGTTTCATCAAGGACAGTCACCATTGCTTTATCGGAGGGAAGTCATGCCTAATGATTTTTATTGGAATTTTTCAAGGAGTTCTTTTAATGGTTTTCTCACCAAATCCATTGACAAAGCCCCGCCTGGGAAACTGATAAATTTGTTATAATCTTATGGTATCAAGGTTAAATTAGCAAGTTAGATTCAAACTATCTCAGAGGAAGGAGAAGGAGGGTGGTGGCAGAAGGCTGTTGTGTGACTGGGAACGTGTAACACAAGGATCAGTGCTGTGTCACTTCCTATTTGGGGTACTCTAAAATATTGGAGATGTGGATGTTGAGTGTGGTATGGGAATGTGGTTAATAAGTGTTTGTTTGATGGTGAGGAGGAAGGTCTTATGTAACTGGAACATGTAGATGGAATGGCCAGATCAATGACAGATGCCATGTAACACTGATAAATATGAGGTGATGCACCTCAGAAGTAGAAACGCAGACAGGGGAGTACTCAATGAACATCAGCAAACCAGGAAGTCCAGAGGGGGCTTCTGCACTGATCCCCGAGTGTGAGAACATGCTGTATGACAGGAATTGGGACTTGGGACTCAGGTATTCCCAATATACCTCAAACGTAGGGTTGTTGGACCTAAGTGCAATATTTCCAAGCTTGCTTACAGCACGAAACGGTGTCTAACTGCGAGTGGGTAAGAAGGATATCAGAATGCTTCAAGGTGACTGAGACAAGTGGGGTGAATGGACAAGTACATGGCAGATGAAGACCAATATGTGTAAATGTGATGTTGTGTACTTTGGTGGGAACAATAGGACAGTAGCCTGCCATTTGAAACGGGGTACGTTAAAAATATTGTTTTATAGGACTTATGCAGATTTTCTTGTTTTAATCTGCACAGACCCTCGAGGTTCATCCACAGCTGTGAGTTTTGGCGCCAGAGATCAGTACTGGGAATGGCATTGACACAGTGACTAGTGTACATACACCCACTAAGTGGTTAGCTGTAATATTGGAAATAATCTGAATCTTCTTGTACACTCGTCACTGAAAGCAACATTTAGGTAGATAAATGGTGT
The DNA here is from genome assembly GCF_037043375.1 of Chiloscyllium plagiosum. Taxonomy (NCBI): domain Eukaryota; kingdom Metazoa; phylum Chordata; class Chondrichthyes; order Orectolobiformes; family Hemiscylliidae; genus Chiloscyllium; species Chiloscyllium plagiosum. Next base: position 206,421 of record NW_028270207.1, on the reverse strand, counting down.
ATTGACCATAATTTTAAGGGAATTTGAAAACAGGAGTAAGGGTGTCTTACTGCAGCTGCAATTTGGTGAGAACCCTTGCCTAACATTGTGCAACGTTATGTGAAGTTTTGATTTCTGTCCTTAATAAAGGACAAAACTGACCTTCATTGAGTGCAGTGAAGGATCTCTGGGATATCAGGCATGTTGTGGGAACATACTTTGTGTGAACTGAGCCTGTATTCCAAGGGGTTTAGGAAAATGAGTGGAGATCTGAGTAAATAATATGGACCTGTGACGGTGAGGCAGATTCGAAACAAGGATGATAATTCCCCTGGCTGGGACGTCTGAAACATGAGGCCACATTATGAGGTACAGCCAGGACACTCTGCATTGAGACGTGAATAAATATCTGCACCCAGAGACTGTTGAACTTGGGGAATTCTGTCCCACTCAAGCCTGTGAGATCCAACGCACTGAATATGCATAGACACTAAATGGGAAGAGATAGCGCAGGACCATGGTTTGAAGATAAAGGATCAGACATCATTACATTGAATGGGGCTACAAAACGATGGATCGAAGGGACTGCTGAAGTTAATGTTTAATAGTTTTCCATTGGTTGATAACACTGAGGGATGCATACATTTTGGGGGAGAAGTGCATGAGGGAGATGTTCAAGAACTGGAATGGGGGATGCGTAACGTATTGAATGGCTTACTCATTTCCCGATGATTCTGTGCAGTCTAACGGAAAGCTCTGTAAAGGTTGTCACAAGCTGTCAGGTGTTAGGAAGGAGGCCTGACAGGGTCGTTAGGACCGTACTTCCCGTTCCTTTTTCCGATAGGGAGGCTAAAGATCGGTGCTGTTTCCGGGGTTAAAAGCAAAAACGCGAAAAGTACAAAACTCGAAGACGGAGCAGCGCTCCGAAAGCAAGTGCTTCCAATTAAAACTATTGGCCTATAAGCTGGTGTTGTGTGATTTTTAACTTTGTACACCCCAGTCCAATACCGGCATCTCCAAATCATGAATTCCATCTGGGTCTATCCTTTCGACCTTTGATACAATTGATCGCCTTGCTTGGCCGTTTCTGTGCAGCTCGACAGCTGTCAAGAAGAACTTCCACGAATTTCACTGTCGTGATGAGTCTGTGGGTGTGGTACATGTTCTTATTGAAATTATTCCCCTCTTGGAGAATAGGACATAGTTGAGTAATTTTCCACATTCCCAGGGAGAAAACAGAGTTGGAGCTGAAATGAAACAACTTCCCCAGTTATGCAGCACAACTCTTCAGTCCTATTGCAGGAATGATGTCAGGGTACATTGACTTTGGTCAAGTTACTGCGTTCTGTCATTTCTTCACGTCACGTGCAGAAAATCGAATTGATTTAAGACTGGCATTTGTGATGCTGTGGGCATCATGCGGGGGTTAGGTAGATCAATGATTAAACGCTTCTGGCTGGGGATGCTGCAGATACTACATACTTTTCTTTTACACTGAGCTACAGAGCTGTTCCATTATTTTGGATAGGGATATTTGTGAGCCATCTCCTCCAGTGAGTTGTTTAATCGTCCATCACTACTTATGACTGAATGTGGCTGGACTGTTGGTCTGTTGGCCTTGGGATTATTGTGCCCGCTCTGTCAGATGTTAGTCCAACTGTTTGGAATGTAAGCAGTAAGTGCGTAGGTTAAAGGTTTGCCATCAGGTTTAGGTACACATAGTTCTGTCTGGAATGTTCACCTACACTTATCACTGAACCATAGATCGCCTCGGTAGTAATGGCAGACTGAGGGATTATCCCCAGAAGAAAAAAGATGCAGATCGTGGTTGAATATAAGTATGCTTCTGCTGCTGCTGAGGTCTGTACCACCACATCAGCATCAGGAATTCGCTCTACCATGATTCTTGAACGGAACTAGTTCCATTTTTTCTGCTTTTGGCACATACTCGGCCAAATCTTTCCTGTACACGTACCCATCCAATTGTCTTTTAAATGTTGTAATTGTACTCAGCAATACCAGTTCCTTTGATAGCTGGCTACATATACATACAACCCTCTGTGATAAACAACTGCCCCTTAGATCCGTTTTAAATATCTTCCCTCTCACCTTAAAACTATCCTCTCTGGTGTCAGACACACTTACAGTGGGAAAAAGGCCTTGGCCGTGCATCTTATCTGTGTTCCTCATGATTTTATAGACCTCTGTAGGGTAACCTCACATCCTCCTACGCAAAGGTTACAAAATCACAGACTTGCCATATATCTCAAAACCTCCCATCTCCGCCACATCATTTAAAATATTTTGTCTCCTTTCCAGTTTATAACATCCTTCCTATAGAAGGGCGACAAGAATTGTACTCAGTACAACAAATGTGTCCTTACTAGTCTCTTGCATAGTCACAACATGATGTCCCAATTCCTATACTTGATGGTGTGTCAGTTGAAGGTAAGCATGTATAATACCCTCTTCCCTACCCTGTCGACCTGCGACTCCACTTTCAAAGAACTATGTGCCTGCAACCTGAGTTTCTCTGTTGGAAAACATTGCCCAGGGCCCAACCGTTAACTGTGTAAATCGTGCATTGGTTTGTCGAACAAAATGCAACATTGTTGTGGTTCTGTTCACCGAGCTGGGAATTTGTGTTGCAGACATTTCGTCCCCTGTGGAGGGGCTTCCTCAGTGCTTGGGCACCTCCTGTGAAGCGCTTCTGTGTTGTTTCCTCGGCGCGTATAGTAATTTCTCCCTGCCCCTTCCGGTTGTCAGTTCTAGCTGTCCGCTGCAGTTGCCAGTATATTAGGTCCAGGACAATGTGCTTATTGATTGAATCTGTGGATGAGTGCCATGCCTCTAGGAATTCCCTGGCTGTTCTCTGTTTGGCTTGTCCTATAAAAGTAGTCCTATAAAACATGTCCTATGGCAAGTCTGTGATTTTGTTACCTTTGCGTAGGAGGATGTGAGGTTACCCTACAGAGGTCTATAAAATCATGAGGAACACAGATAAGATGCACGGCCAAGGCCTTTTTCCCACTGTAAGTGTGTCTGACACCAGAGTGGATAGTTTTAAGGTGAAAGGGAAGATATTTAAAACGGATCTAAGGGGCAGTTGTTTCTCACAGAGGGTTGTATGTATATGTAGCCAGCTATCAGAGGAACTGGTATTGCTGAGTACAATTACAACATTTAAAAGACAATTGGATGGGTACATGTACAGGAAAGATTTGGCCGAGTATGTGCCAAAAGCAGAAAAAATGGAACTAGTTCCGTTCAAGAAACATGGTAGAGCGAATTCCTGATGCTGATGTGGTGGTACAGACCTCAGCAGCAGCAGAAGCATACTTATATTCAACCACGATCTGCATCTTTTTCTTCTGGGGATAATCCCTCAGTTTGCCATCAACGAACACATCGATCTGGATCCAATATACCTGCCACTGCAGCGGACAGCTAGAACTGACAACCGGAAGCGACAGGGACAAATCACTTTAAGTGCCGAGGAAACATCACAGAAGCGCTTCACAGGAGGCGCCCAAGCACTGAGGATGTCACCTAGACAGAGGACGAAACGTCTGCGACACAAATTACCAGCTCGGCGAACAGAGCCACAACAACGAGCACCCGAGCTACAAATCTTCTCACAAACTTTGAAAATGCAACATTTCACATTTAACAGAAAGAAGCTCCAGCTGCCATTCCTCAGGCTACTGGCCCAGTAGATCAAGATTAGATTACCTATAGTGTGGAAACAGGCACTTCTGCCCAACAAGTCCACACCGACCCTCCGAAGTTAACCCAACCCAACCCATTTCCTCTGATTAATGCTCCTAACTTATGGGCAATTTGGCATGGCCAATTCATCTGACCTGCACATCTTTGGATCGTGGGAGGAAACCAGAGCACCCAGAGGAAAGCGAGGCAGACACGGGGAGAATGTGCGAACTCCACACAGAACGTTGCCCGAGGCTGGCATCGAACCTGCGATCCTGGTGCATTGAGGCAACAATACGAACCACTGAGCCACTGTTCTTTTCTGGAAGCTTTTTCACGACCCACTATAACAAATAATTTTGTGGGTTTCATCGGCAAACTTACGTTCCAAGGTTCCTACATTCCCATCAAAATCATTTACAAAAACAATGAAAAGAAGCATCCTGCTCCTTGTGGCACACCGCTGGTCACACGCGACCAGTAGAAACAACAAATCTCTCCCAGCACCTTCTGCCTCCGACTGTTAAGACATTGCTGTATCAAATTTGCGAGCTCTCCCAAATGTTGGGGCTTGCTAAGGTCCACTTAGACAATGTGTGCTGATTGCCTTTCATCTATCTTCTTGGTCACCTCTGTCAATTATTTTTGAGACCAGTTCTCTCATACAAAAAGCCATGCTGACTATCTCTAATCAGTCCTTGTTTTTCCCAATGCATGTAAATCCTGTCTCCCAGAAGCTCCTAACACATTTAGTCACATCTGACGTCAGAATCACTGGTCTGCAGTTCCTGGCAGCCTTTTTAAAAATAATGTTACCACATTAGATGCCTTCAAATACTCACCCGTGGCTGTCAATGATACAAATAAAAAAATTTTGAAAGGACTGCACATTCTGTAAATCAGTAAGAAAGACAGAAGGTTATGGGAAAGTTCAAAAGGTCTGGCAACATCTGTGCAGAGAAGACGGAATTAACAATCCAGTAACCCTTCACCAGAACTCTAAGGAATGATACAAACATCTCAGCCCGTGCTAGCACAGTTTCTTCCCCAGCTTCCTGCAGTGATTCCGGGATACATTTGAACATGCCCCGGGTTTTTAACCTGTGGTTATGCATTTTAAGACTGTCAGTTCTTCCGCTACTGTAATGTGGTCTCGTTTCAAAGATCACTTATTTTTATTTCTCTGACTTTCCTCTCTTCCGCATTTTCCTCTAGAGTAAATACAGACGTGAAGTTTTTGTGTGGGACCTCACCCTTCGAGCAGAAACAGGCGGTAAGGCAGCGGAGTGGGGAGGTCGAGTCCTGATGTAGAGTGTGAACCCAGCATGGCCAGACGCTTATGGACTCTGTTGTTGAACAATGAACTGATTTTCTGTGTTTTTACTGCAGGAAATGCCGTAATGTTTTACACTTAATTTTATTTTCTTTATTTTTCTGATTTCTACCAAGATTTTGTATCTTGGAGGTGTGTGTGGGGGGGGGGGGGGGGGGGGGGGGGTTGGGGGGCGGGGGGGCGGGAGGGGCGGGGTTTTGGAGGGAGGGAGGAGTGACGGGTAGCTTTGTATCTAAGATTGTGTCACATGTGGCGACTTGTAAACTTTTCACTGTCTTCAGGTGAGTACATATTACATTAGACCTAATAATTCTTATTCATCTCCCGTGGTGCCAAACATTAGATGGCTGATTGATTTTTATGGGGCCCTAATGTCTCTCCAGTTTCTCTTTTGTCGAATCTCTTTCAAATCTCCTTAACCTCATAGCCAAAGCTACCTCATGCACCTGTTTTGCCCTCCCGATTTCCTTGGTAAGTGTTCTCCTACACTCCGTATGCGCAGGGGATTATTTTGATAGCACTTGCCTGTTCCTGACATATGCCTTCTATTTTCCTTGTACAAAGCCTCAATATCCCCTGACATATCCTGTGCCCTCCTCCTGTTCGCATTTCCCTCCACACTGACGGGAACATGTAATTCCTGAAGTCTCACTATCTCACTTTTGAATGACTCCCACTTCCCTGAAATCCTTTCACCTTCAACAGCTTCCCCCAATCATCTTTTGAAAGTTTTTGTCCAGTTCCTTCACAATTACTCTCGCACAAATTGTAACATAAACTTGTGGATTGGGTATATCCTTTTTCAGGACTTTTATCAAACTAATATAATTTTGTTCACCGGTCCAAAATGCCCTCATTCTCATATGAAAGTCCCTTGCCCTTCGTTATTTCCCAGGTGGAAATAAAGGTGAGGCCATGTTCAGATCAGCCACGGAATGTCAAGGCACGCATGAAGAATAATAGAATGACGAGGGTAGGAATAGGACCAGTCAAGGATAGTAGTGCGAAGTTGCGTGTGGAGGCTGAAGAGATTGGGGAGACACTGAATGAATACTTTTCGTCAGTATTCACTCAGGAACAGGGCATTGTTTTCGATGTGAATACTGAGTCACAATTAAGTAGAATGGATGGCTTTGAGGTATGTAGAGAAGAGGAGTTGGAAATTCTGGAAAGGGTGATTAGATTAGATTAGATTACTTACAGTGTGGAAACAGGCCCTTCGGCCCGACAAGTCCACACCGCCCCGCCGAAGCGCAACCCACCCATACCCCTACCCCTACATTTACCCCTAACCTAACACTACGGGCAATTTAGCATGTCCAATTCACCTGACCTGCACATCTTTTTTTTTTGGATTGTGGGAGGAAACCGGAGCACCCGGAGGAAACCCATGCAGACACGGGGAGAACGTGCAAACTCCACACAGTCAGTCGCCTGAGGCGGGAATTGAACCCGGGACTCTGGCGCTGTGAGGCAGCAGTGCTAACCACTGTGCCACCGTGCCGCCCACAATGGTGAAAATAGATAAGTTCCCTGGGCCTGATGGCATTTATCCTCGGATTCTCTGGGAAGCAAGGGAGGAGATTGCAGAGCCATTGGCCTTGATTTTTATGTCCTCATTTTCTACAGGAGTAGTGCCTGACGATTGGTGGCTAGCAAATGTGGTTCCCTTGTTCAAGAAGGGGAGTAGAGATAACCCTAGTAACTGTAGGCCAGTGAGTCTCACTTCTGTTGTGGGCAAAATCTTAGAGTGAATTGTAAGGAGAAGGATTTATGAACATCTGGATAGGAATAATGTGATCAAGGAAAGTCAGCATAGTTTTGTGAAGGGTAGGTCGTGCCTCACGAACCTTATTGAATTCTTTGAGAAGGTGACTAAGGAGGTGGACGAGGGGAAAGCGGTAGATGTGGTGTATATGGATTTTAGTAAGGCGTTTGATAAGGTTCCCCATGGTGGACTACTGCAAAAATACGGAGGTATGGCATTGAGGGTGAGTTGGAGGTTTGGATTAGGAGTTGGCAGGCTGGAAGAAGACAGAGGGTAGTAGTTGATGGCAAAGGTTCATCTTGGAGTGCCGTCACTAGCGGTGTTCCGCAAGGATCTGTTTTGGGACCATTGCTGTTTGTCATTTTTATAAATGACCTGGAGGAGGGGTTAGAAGGTTGGGTGAGCAAGTTTGCGGATGGTACGAAAGTCTGAGGAGTTGTAGACAGTGAGGAAGGATGTGCCAGGTTACAACGGGATATAGATAAGCTGCAGAACTGGGCAGAAAGGTGGAAATGGAGTTCAATGAAGCTAAGTGTGAGGTGATTCACTTTGGTAAGAGTAACAAAAAGATGGGGTACTGGGATTAATGGTCGGATGCTTGGTAGTGTGGATGAGCAGAGGGATCTTGGTGTCCATGTACACAGATCTTTGAAAGTTGCCACCCAGTTAAATACTGCGGTGAAGAAGGCATATGGCGTACTGGCTTTTATTGGTAGAGGAATTGAGTTCCGGAGTCCTGAGGTCATGTATCAGTTGTATAAGACTCTGGTGCGCCAAATCTGGAGTATTGTGTGCAGTTTTGGTCGCCATACTATAGGAAGAATGTGGAGACACTGGAACGGGTGCAGAGGAGGTTTACCAGGATGTTGCCTGGTATGGTAGGAAGATCGTATGAGGAAAGGCTGAGGCACTTGGGGTTGTTTTCATTGGAGGAAAGAAGGTTTAGGGGTGACTTGATAGAGGTGTACAGATGATTAGGGGTTTAGATAGGGTCGACAGTGAGAATCTTTTTCCACGTATGGAGTCAGCTATTACAAGGGGGCATAGCTTTAACTTAAGGGGTGGTAGGTATAGGACAGATGTTAGGGGTAGGTTCTTTACTCAGCGAGTCGTGAGTTCATGGAATACCCTGCCAGTAGCAGTGTTGGACTCTCCTTCTTTATGGGCATTTAAGCGGGCATTGGATAGGCATATGGAGGATAGTGGGCTAAAGTAGGTTAGGTGGGCTTGGATCGGCGCAACATCGAGGGCCGAAGGGCCTGTACTGCGCTGTATTCTTCTATGTTCTATGTTCTATGAAGGGCTGAATATCTCCATATGTCTGCGCGAATATGGTGTGTGTGTGTGTGTTTGTGTGCGCGCGCGCATGCTTCAGCATCTCTGAGCATTTGGGTCTCTGTTCTTTGGTAGTAAATCCCGTGAAATGGGAATCAAAATGTTCCCCCTCACTCTCTCACTGTCTGTCTCTCCCTCTTGTGTTTAAAGTAAAGTAATAACATTCTCTCTGGACGCTCCATGTCACTGCACAAGCAGCAGGTTTGTTTGGAAGGAGCATTAAAGACAGTGACTCTCTCACATTTCAATTGAATTGGCTTCATTGTCACGTGCAGTTTAATGATTGCAGCAGAACGTTTGCAATGACTTCACTTACGCGCCATCATAGGTCCAAGAAATCTAGGTGTAGATTCTTAAGTATTTGGTACAAACTTGAAAGAATAATAAAGGAAAGTCCAGCAGAAGAATAAAAATGAAAGAAAGAACTGATTCGAATTACAACCCAGTCTGTGCCAGCAACAAGTATCCAGACAGCACTGGGCCCAGTCTCCAGACCGCACCAGGCCGATTTTCCAGACTGCACCAGGCCCAGTCTCCAGACTGCAACATGTCTATTCTCCAGGCTGCACCGGGCCGACACTGATAGAACATAGAAAGTTACAGCGGAGTCAAGGCCCTTCGGCACTCAATGCCACCAAACAGTGAAAATAATCTGATTCACATTTAACCTCCACAGTTCCATTATCCATATGTCTATCCGTGGCTCATTTAAATGCGCTTACTGAAACTACTGTTTCAGGCAGGTCATTCCTGGCCCGTATTGCACTCTGATTGAAGAAACTACACCTAATATCAATCCTATGTCTATCACCCCTCAATTTACAGCTATGCCTCCTCGTGTTTGCCTTCACCATCTGAGGATAAAAGGCTCTCACTGTCCATTCTATCCAATCTTCTGATTATCTTGTACGTCTCGGTGAAGTCACCTCTCAACCTTCTTCTCTCCAACGGATACAGTGTAATTCCTCATTCACCCTTTCCTCGTAAGACCTTCCTTCCATGACAGGCAACATTCTCGAAAATCTCATCTGGAACCTGCCCAAAGCTTTCACATCATTCATATAATGCACTGACCAGAACTACAGGCAATAATCCAGGTGCGACCTTACCAGTGTCTTGCTCAGTTGGCCCTTGCTCTGTTGGCTCCGAAACTCAGTCCCCCCCTCCAAATAAACGCCAACACACAATATGCCTCCTTAACGACCCTATAATCCTGAGTGGCAACTTTCAGGTATGTATGCACCTGGACAACGAAATCTCTCTGTTCATCTAAAATGCCAAGACTTTTCCCATTAGCTCAATAACCTGCATTATTGTCATTTCTTCCGAATTGAACTACCTCAAACTTTCCTGCATTAAACTCCAATTGCCACTTCTCAGTCTAGTGCTGCATCTTATGTAATCATCAGAACGATCCACAACTTTGCCTCCCCTCGTGTCGCCCACAAATTTACTAACCCATCCATCTTCGCCCACATCCAGATCATTTATAAAAATGACAAGCCGCAGTGGTCCCAAAACAGGTCCTTGTAGCACATCACTGGTAATTCACCTCCCGGATGAGTATTTTCCACGTACCACCACCTTCTGTCTTCTTTCAGATCGCCAATATCTGATCTAAACCGCGGAATCATCTTGAATCCTAAAACTCCGTATTTTGTGCAAAACCCTGTCGTGTGTAATCTTACCAAATGTTTTACTGAAGTCCTTGTACACCACATCAACCACTTTACCTTCACCCACCTGTTTTCTCACCTTATCGAAGACCCCAATAAGATTGGTGAGGCATGACCTACGATTCACAAAACTATGTTGACTACTTCTAATCAAATTATTCCTTTCCAGATGATTACGAATCTTATCTCTCACAAAATTTTCCCACATCTTACTCACAACTGATATAAGGCGCACTGCTCTTAAGTTACCAGGGTTGTCCCGATAACCCTTCTTAAGCAAGAGAACAACTTTTGCTATCCTCCAATCTTCTGGCACTACTTCTGTCGACACTGATGACATATATTTTGAAGTCAAGGACTCTGTAACGCCTCCCTGGATTTCCAGAGAACCCGAGAATAAATCCCGCTGGCCCAGGGTTAATAGTTATATTCAGATATTCCAAAATTGCGAAAACCACCCCTTTGTCAACATCATTCCCATATAATCCTGTAGCCTGTATCTCCGTATTCTGAATGACATTGCCATTTTCCAATGAGAATACTGAGGAAAAGTAATAACGAAGTGCTTCCCCATGTCCTCAGATTCAACTAATACTTCCCACTACCAACTTCCATTGGACCAAATATCACTAGAGACATTATACAATATCTTGTCTCGAGACTGTAGATCACACCAGGTTCAGTCAGCAGACCACACCAGGCTCAGTCTCCAGACCGCACCGTGCCCAGTCTCAAGGCCGTATGAGGCCCAGGCTCCAGACTATACCAGGGCCAGTGTCCAAAGCACACCAGGCCAAGTGTCCAGGCCGCAGCAGACCCAGTGTCTGGGACACACTGGGTCAGAATGCAGAACATTCCGGGACCAGTCTCCAAACTGCATCGGGCCCATTGTCCATGCGACACCGGTCCAAGTCGGCAGACCACACTTGGCCCAGTCTCCAGATTGCACGGGGCCCAGTATCCAAACCGCACTTGGACATGTCTCCAGGCAGAACTGTTCTTTAAACCTTGAAGCCTTGATTCTCCTCGCGATCCTCTGATCTGGGACTCACTTCCTCCTTTCCCAAATGAGTCACGTTAAAAATATAATAGTTTTGCAACAATATACTCTCCATAAAATAGAATAAATAAGGAAGAATCGGTGGAGCATAGGTGTTCAAACTGGAATATTCTGACCTGCCACCATCTTTACGACATTCCACTGTCCTGAAGCTGTTTCCTTCTTCAAAGAATACCTTTGAAGACTCAGAGAGGTTTTCTACGATTCCTTGCAACGTTGTCCTTGGGATAGCAACAGAAAGAGCCCTTTGGTGGCCCATATGCTGCCATTGGGGTTGTTTCATGACTCTACAATCTATTCTCACTATACTTTTTAAGAATATTTCCAAAAAAACATTCAAAGTTGGAGAAAGCGAACGAAAATTAAACTCAACCTCTCCGAAATTACTTCACTCAGGATGACCTCGATGCAATGTAACAGCTGTGGTCTGCATAGATTCTGGTGCTGGACAGATAAATTGTTCATGTCTACAGATCAATGCACTGCGGTGGTCTGCGTAGCTCCCCATGCTGGACAGATATCTTTTTTAGGTTTATAGATCACTGCAGTGTTGCAGCTCCCAGTGCTGAACAGAGACCAATCGGAAAATGAGGACTCAGATGCTGGAAAACAGAGTCGAGAGTGTGCTTCTGGGAATGTACAGCAGGCAATTCAGTATCCAAGGAGAAGGAGAATCAACGTTTCTGGCATAATCCCTTCATCAGGAATCTGATCAGGCCTTGTGCCTGAAACTCTGATTCTCTTGCTCTTTGCATGTTGCCTGGCCTGATGTGCGTTCCCAGTTGCACACTGTGGACAGATATCTAGTCTGGGTTTATAGGTCAATACACTGCTGTGTTCTGCATCGGTCCGCGTGCTGGACTGATTTCCATTTCGGGTTCGTAGATCAATGCACTACTGCGGTCTGCATAGCTTCCGGTGCAGGCAAGACATCTGATCAGGATTTGTAGGTTTGTGCTCTGCATAGCTCGGTGTACTGGACTGATATTTAGTCTGTGTTTAAAGATCAATGCAATGCTGTGTTTTTCATAGCCTCCAGTGATGAACATACATCTAGTCCGAGTTTAAAGATCGAGGCAATGCTGTGGTCTGCTCAACTCCCCGTGCTGGACAGATGTCTAGTTTAGGTTTATAGAGCAATGCACTGCTGTGGTCTGCAGTTTTCTGCACTCGGCAGATTGCTGGGTTGGACTGAGCAGATCTTGATCGACACAGTGTTGTGTGCTGGAGAGGTATCTCCTCTGATTTAATGCTTCTCTGTTATGGATTGAAAATGTATTGTTCCTATCAATTTCAGCTGATCTGTAATGTCTTTCATTCTTATTTTGTGATTGGAGCCTCTGCCTCTCACTCCATTAATGTTGCAGCGTGACTATGTACAGTACATCATTTTGGTGAATACCCACTGTTCTGGCAGCAACCATAGCTTCTTCATTCAGAAGCAGTCAGCTATTCCCATCGGTCTTCAGGTATCTACGTAGCCAGAAATGATAGCCTTCAGAATAAAGGCCATCCCCTTGAAACACGGCTCAAAACACATTACGCCTCACGACTCCACAACCCCAACCAACCACTACAAAATATCCCGTGTGAACGAGAGCTGTGGGGTCACTGGGAACATTAGGGAGCAGACCATCAGGGAGATGGAGCAACACTTCCCATGTCTGAAAAGGTCAGACTGAACGCAACAGGACACACTGTGTCTCTAAGTCCTGTTAGCCCCCTACATTTATTTAACATACAGCCTGTTATTCTTGCTGATAAATATCATAGTTTTCATATACCCACGTTACATTTCAGTTGCCAAGCCACTGTCCATTGCTTATCCAATCAGAGATTCTCTACCTCCTCTTGATAAATTAATTTTCTGACTATCTAAGTTAGAATACATCTGTTGCATTTCTCTAAAACCTTGCAAATCGTTGAGATCCCAGGACTGGTCACTGTGTTACTGCAGTCGTTAATTTGTGTTGAATTGATAAAGACACATTTATCCCTAACTTATCCCTTCTCCCGGCTCAATAACCAGTCCTGGGTGGCTGTTTTGAAAGGATGAATGTTCCCTGCAATTTCCAATGGACCAGGAATGAAATATTAAAAGATCAGCTTCAATAGCTGAACAACAGGCTCGAATAGCTGAATCGCCTCATTCTATTCCTGTTTAAAACACTTGATTGGCTGAATAGCCTGCTTCAGTATAGGTGTAGTTATGAATGTTACTGAACATTTTGGAACCATGGCTGAGCAGTCCACTTCTGATTTTATGATGGAGGGAACGCCATTGATGTTGCAGCTGCTGATAGCCCATGATGCCTCATGGAGGACCAGTTTCCATTTGCTTGGTCATTTCGAAGTATGTCCTACTTCACAGGAGGGAATGGCATATAACAGAATGGGCAGGGTCTTCAGTATGAGGCGGATGAGGCATTCTCTCCTCCAGAACTGTGTGCTGGCTGCCCAACAGATACTGTTAAGGACTGATCCATCTGGAAAAATGAGTTTGGCTAGAATTTTTCTTTCTTTTTGGTTCCCCCATCACTTGCCCATGTCTGGTTTTTGTGTATCTGATATCTCTCCATGCTCAGTCAGTGTTGGACCTGTGGAGACACACTTGGTGATGGTCATGAAGTCCCAGACCCAGAGTATGTTCCATGTCCTTCTCACCCGCAGTGCTTCCTTTGATTTGTTTTCAAAGTCAAGGGGAACTGAGTTAGCACTGACAGGTGGGGTGGGGTGGGGGGGCAGGATATATCCATCATCAGGCGTTTTCCTTGACCACCTTTGACCTGTTAGCATGATATCAATGTTGGTGAATTTCAGGGTAACCCCTTCCTTAACTGTATGCCAGGGAACCCACATTAATTTTGGGTCTGTCCTGCCGATGGGTCAAGATATACCCAGGGATGGTGACAGTGCTTCATGAAACAATTACCATCAGGCCTGAATCTTTGAGTAGGATGGTGTCAGACTGTTTTCTAATTGGGAATGTAATGCTCGAAAAGCACAACAGGTCAGGCAGCATCCGAGGAGAAGGGGAATCAACTTTTCGATCATCAGCCCTTAATCAGGAATGAGCCTTCTCGGCTGGGTGGCTGAGAAACAAATGGAAAGAGGTTGGGGCTGAGGGCAAGGTAGCTGAGAATGTGATAGACAGGTGAAAGTGAGGTAGAAGGTGATAGATCAGAGAGGAGAGCGGACCAGAAAAAGTGAAATATGAAGGAAAGTTCAAGGATACAGTGCCGAGTTGGAGGCTTCGGATTGTGATAACTTAAGGGGAGAGGAAATGCGGAAAATAATGAAATCTACATTGATCCTGTTCAGTTGCAATGTCCCAGGTCGGAATTTGAGTCGTCTTCCTCAAGGTTTCGGCTGGTTATTGTTTCTAGATGAAGAAGCCAGGTCCTGCATGTCGTTGACGGAGTGGGAGGCGGAGTTAAAGTGTTCAACATGGGGCGGTGGTGGTGAATGCTGCGGGTGCCCCAGAGGTGTACTCTGAAATGATCTGCAAGATGGCGTTCAGTATCCCGGATGTAGAGGAGACCAAATTGGGTGCAAAGGACGCTGTAGGTGACATTGGCGTAGGTACAGAGAAATTTCTGTCGGATGCGAAAGGATCCTTTGTGACCGTAGATGGATATGAGGTAGGAGGCGTGGGCGCATATTTTGCAGGTCTTGCAATGGCCGGGGAAAGTGTCGGGAGTGGGATGAGGGCGGGTGGAGGGCGTCAATCTGACGAGGAATTTGAGAAAGGAATGGCCTCTGATCAGGGTAAGGAGGGAACTGTATTCCAAGTTGTGGGGTCTGTTTGTAGGTGGCGTAAATGGCAAAGGATGATGCGATGTATGCAGAAGTTGGTGGGTGGAAAGTGAAGGGTTTCTGTCTTTGTTGCATTGGGAGCACTGGGGTTGGATGCCACTGGTGCAGGAAGTGGACGAGATGCGCTGGACGGCATCGTCAAACTTGTGTGAAGGTAAATTGTAATCTGTGAAGAAGGAGGCTAACTGGGTTTTGTCTGCGGTGTAATTGGTCCCCCTAGGAGCAGGGGACGGAGATAGAGTAATTGTGAATAAGGAATCCCGTTTGTACAAGAGGCAGGGTAGAAGGAGGTGTAGTATCTACGTAGGTCACTGCGCTTGTAGGAAATGTCCTTTGTTAATTGGTCGCCAGAAATGGAGATGACGAGGTCTCGGAAGGGATTAGGTGCCCAAAATGGTCCAGGTGAAATTGAGGTTGGCTAGAATATATTTGTGAAGGTGATGAGCTGTTCAATCTCCTCGTGTGAGCACGAGATAACTCCAATACAGTCACCAATGTGGTGGAGGAAAATATGGGGAATGGTGCCAAAGTAGCTGCGGAAGATTTCCCCGAATATTCTGTACTCAATATTTATAACGGACATTCCCCGAACATTCTATCCCGGGCATTATTTGTGAACGGCCGGACATCAATGAATTGCACAAATGGTCAGATGCCGAGGGAAAGGATCCCGTTCCAGGGAGAAAGAGACTGCTCCGAAGTCCCTCAGGCAGTGAAAGTGTTGACTACGTTTTCCCTGCGTTTACATTTCTTTACGACACAGGATCCACCACAACTTAGACTGAAAACCAGAAATTTCTAAACTCCGTTTCTCTTCAAGGAACCGGGAATGAATGCTTCGGAACAGCAACTTTTTCACCCTCCGAATTAGGATCTGGAAAGAAGTGACCTGTGCCTGCTCTCGTGTGATCAAGTGTGTGGGAATGTTTCAGGAACCATCTGTTCTTATGGACGTGTCTCTTTGTGTTTGGGGAGGGAGGGTCTCTTGTGGCTTGTGACATTTTTGTCAGTAATTCAGAATTTCCCATTTGTTATTGCAGCTCCAATTATTTCAGTAATAATTCCCTGTGTACAGTGACACATTCGATCATCTCACTGGGTCCTCAGTCAGACTAAAAAAATTGCGTCTAGACTGATGGATAATCTGCTTGTTTTCTTTCTTCACAGTTAATGCACTGACAATATACGTCCTGCGTGAGAAAGATTGTGGATTGTCTCCATGTGTGAGACGTTACCTGGTGGCCATGGCAGCGGCAGATCTACTGGTCATTACCTTCGAACTGATACTGAGAAGGATTCCTGTTGTATATGCAGAGTTGTTTTATTTTTACACGTCCATACCCGTGTGCAATATCCACGCCATCCTGGTTTATGCATCCATTGACTGTTCTGTCTGGTTCACCGTCACTTTCACATTTGATCGGTTTGTGGCCATTTGTTGCCAGAAGCTGAAAAGTAATTATTGCAGTGAGAAAACAGCGGTAGTGGTTCTGGGAGCAGTGACTGTGCTGAGCTGTTTAAAGAACATTTCCTGGTATTTTATGATCACAACTCAGTATGTGATGATAAATCGCCACTGGATTTGTTATGCAAAAGATGGTGTTCCATCCTCACATGTCTGGGTCACAATCCAGTCCATCCACTACACTGTAACGCCGGCTCTCCCATTTCTCCTGATTCTGCTGCTCAATGGTCTCACCACCACACACATTATCGTGACCAGCAGAGCCCGCAGGAGACTCCTAGCTGCCACCAATGTGGACGCTCAGTTCGACACAGAAATGAGAAATCGAATTAAATCCATCATTTTACTGTTTTTGATCTCAGCTAATTTCATCCTGCTGTGGTCAATATTTATGCTGTATTCTATGTGGGCCCGGTTTCAGGACATTGTGAATACCCCTGTATATCTCCATCCTTATCTGCGGGAATTGGGCTTCATGCTGCAGCTCCTCAGTTGCTGCACAAACACCGCAATTTATGCAGTGACACAGAATAAGTTCAGACAGCTTCTGAAGAATGCGCTGAAATATCCATTTACCTAAATTCATCACTCTATCCAATTCAGTCGTTAATCAGTCCATCCAGGATTTCCTCATATCAGTTCAGAGTTTCAGAGATGAAGCAGTCTGTCTCTCTGTTAACAGACTGAGGGTAGCTCTTGTCTGTCCAACATTACCACACAGTGGGGTTACAGGGACACATGAAAATGTTTCTCACAACATAGGGGCCAATGAGCAACAGCAACATCCCACTGACTGTACTCCATCACTTCAACTTGTAAACAACAAATAATGTTCATTAAAAAGCGCCAAGCAGTAGAGTGAATGGTATTGTTGTTTGCTTTTGCTTTGAAGAAGCTGGGCTGGAGAGAGAATAAACTCAGCCCCAAGTTCTGGTCCACAGGAAGGGGAGGGAATTGGCCTGAACTCAACAGGTGCGTTGAAGTCACTCTGTCCTTGCTTTCACCTCTGCGTTCCCCCACTCTGACCTGGACTTCTGCACAATTCATCTCTCTGCCTTTTTCCCTCTCCATCCATATCTCCCTCCCATGCTCACACTGTTCCTCTGTGTCTCTCACTCCGTCTTCCATTTACAATCTATTTCACTTTCCCTCCATTCCCCGCTCTTCTGAGCTCTCTGCGTTCTGCACTCGTTACCTCCCAAACCCCCTCTCTCCAATTCTCTTTTCCTCGAATCCTCTCTTTACATTCCGTCGCTGGGGTGAAAGGAAAAGAGGTGTGGATATTCAGGCCAATGCTGGGGGAGGCAAGATGAATGAGGCGTGACAGGCTGTTGCTCACTTAATACCTGGAGCTTGGGACAAACGTCTTTGCTTGGTGAATGTTAGAGCATTCGTCGAAAGGAGGAGGTAATACTGGGGGAGGCACCATCGGCTGTGGCAGGGGCTAAAGGGTGGCTATTGGAGAATAGGCTGCTTCACAGGAAGAGACTGTGTGGAACACATTGTTGATGCTCACTGATCTGAGTGGGAATGTGATCAAAGGCCAGTTCGAGAGAATGAACGAGGGCCAGGTACATGACCAATGCTTAGAGTAGGGAGTGTGCGGATGAGTGAGCGTAATGGTGAGGGAGAATCCATGCGGATGAGCGTGACGGTGTGGACTGTGCAGTAGAGTAGATGTGAGGGTGCTGGAGTTTACAAGGAGTAAACATGACGGTAGGAGACTGTGCGGGGTGATTGAGTGGGACCGTGGTGTAGTGTACGGGAGACTGAGTGCGATGGTGGCGAAATAATCTGGGGAGTGAACATGAGAGTGTGGGCGTTTGCGGGGGAGAGAGCGTGATGCGGTATGAGTGTGTGGGGAGGGAGAGTGATGGCGGGGGAGTGTGTGGGGAAGTGAGTTTGACGATGATGGTGCATGATGGTGGGGAAATGTGCATACGAGTGAGGGCTATGGTGTTGACGTGGGAAGGGTAGAGCGTGTCACAGTGGAGTATAGTGTAGGGGAAGTAAATGTGATGCTGAGGGAGTGTGTGGGGGAGTGAGTGTGATGGTTGGGAGTGTGCAGCAGGGTAGGCGTTATGGTAATGAAGTGTACGAGAATTGAGCATATGTTGGGGAACTGCGCGGGGGAGTGAGCATGGTAATGTGGGCATGTGGGAGGAGAAAGAGCGTAACGTTGAGGGGTGAGAGTGGGGGAGGCAGTATGTTGGTCGGTGAGTGCGGGGAGTGAGCGTAACGGTGACAGAGCTTGTGGGGGAGTCAGCTTGACAGTGGGGAAGTGTGCAGGAGTGTGAACATGATTGTTCGGGCATATGCGGGGAAGAGAGGGTGACAGTGAAGAAGAGTGTAGAGGGAGTGAGTGTGATGGTGAGAGAGTGTGCAGTGATGTGACGATGATGGTGCAGCAGTATGCAGGGGAGTGAGTTTGACGATGATGGAGTGTCTGGGGAATGAGTGTGATGGAAGCAAGTTTGCTGGGGAGATGGTATGACAGTGGGAGAGAGAGCTGAGGAATGAATGTGTCAGCGGGGTTGTGCTTGAAAGAGTGAGCGGGACAGTGGGAAGGAGTGCAGGGGAATGTGTGTGATGGTTGGACGGGGGGGTATTGAGCATTACGTTGTGGCGGTGTGTAGGGAAGTGAGCATTCGATGGGGGCGTATGCTTGGTCGTGAGTGTGACTTTGGGAGCGTGTGCAGGGGAGTAAATGTGACCATGGCGAATTGTGTGGGGGAGTGAATGTGACTGTGGGGAGCATTCAGGGGAGTGCGCATGATGGTGGAGAGTGTGTGAGTGAGTGAGGGTGATGGTGGGCATATGAGTGGGGAGGAGGCTTGTCGGTGGGGCAGTGTGTTGTGGAGCGAGCATGACAATGGGGGAGTGTATGGGGGTGTGAAAATGATGGTGGAGTGATTTCGGGCTGTGAGTTAGATGGTTGGTAAACATGTGGGAAACAAATTGCAATGGTAGTGGACTGTGTGAGGGTGTGAGTTTGACAGTGTGAGAGCTTTCAGCAGAGTAAGCATGACGATGTGGGTGTGCAGGTGGAGTGAGTGACGTTGGCATATTTGTGCATATGAGTGAGCCTGTCCATGGGGCAGAGTGTAGCAGAGTAAGTGTGACAGTGGGGCAGTGTATGGGTGCATGCATGACATTGGCAGAGAATGCGAGAGACTGAGCGGAATTTTGGGGCAAGATGTGAGAGAGTGAGTGTGATGGTCGGGCAGTGTGCGGGTGAGTGAGTATGATGGTGGGTGCGTGTGCAGAGAGGTGAAAGCGAAGGTGGAGAAGTGTGTGGGAGGAGAACATTACAGTGAGGGAGAGGAAAGAGGAATGAGCGTGATGGTTTTGGCAATGTGCAGTGAAGAGACAGTGATGGTGGGGGAGAGTAATTGAGAGTGAGTGTACATTGCGGGAGTGTTTCGGAGTGAGTGTGAAAGTGGGGACGTGCGCAAGGCATTGAAGCTGATTGTGGGTGATTGTGAGCGTGGCAGTGGGCGGGGTGGTGAATGAAAGTGTGCAGTAATATTTGGGAGTGAGTGTAATGTTGGAGTGATTGCAGGAGTGTGTGTGACCATGGGACAGATCGCAGGGAGTGAATATGATGATATTTTAGTAAGCATGTTGAGTGTGATGTTGATGGAGACTCCTGCTGAGTGAGTGCGACATTGCGGGAGTGTGAGGCAGTGAGCGTGACCATGGGGGAGTGTGTCGGGGAGTAAGCATGACAGTGGAAGAATGTGCGGGGGAGTAGTGTGACGGTGGGAGCATATGCTAGTGAGTAAGTGTGACAGTGGAGGTGGACATGGAGAGTGAGTGTAATGATGGAACAGTGTTTGGGAAGTGAGTGTGGCGGTAGCAATATGAATTGGGGAATGAGTGTAATGTTGGCGGAGTTTGTGGGGAGTGGGCACAATGATGGGAAAGTGCGTATGATGGAGGGGGAATAGATGGGTGAGAGTGATGGTGGGGGAGTGCGCGGGGGAGTAGGCATAACAGTCGGGAAGCAAGAGGGACTGAGTATGATCGTGGGAGATTGTGTGACGGATTAATTCTGACTATGTTTAGTATGGGCGGAGTAGTGAGCGTGATGGTGAGGGAGTGTGCAGCAAGTAGGCATGACGGTAGAGGAGTGTGTCAGAGACTCAGCGTCAGGGTGGGAAGTGTGTGAGGAGTGAACATGAAGGTGAGTGAATGTTTAGGGTAGTGACAGTGGGAGAGTGTGCAACGGCGGGTGTCTCATGGTGGGAGTATGCATGGGGAGGGAGAGTGACATTGGAGAAGTGAAGTGGGGCGTAAGTGTGATGATGCTAAAGTGTGCAAGTGAGTGAGTGTGACGTTGGGGGAGAGTGCAGGAAAGTGAATGTGATGGTGGTGGAGTGTTCGGGGAATGATCGTAATGCAGAGTAGTGTGCAGGGCAGTGAGTGTGATGGTGGGGAAGTGTACATGGTAATGACCGTTCTGTAGTCGTGTGTGTGGGAGGGGAGTGAGCGTAACGGTGGGGCAGTGTGCAGGGGAGTGTGTCTGATTGGGGAGTGAGCATGACCGTGGGCAAGGATCTGGGACACTGATTATGATAGTGGGTGGTGCGTGTGTAGTGGATTTTGTGTGACGGTGGGGGCCATGCAGAGGAGTAGGTGTGATGGTAGGGGTTTGTGCAGGGAGGTGAGAGTGACTGAGAAATGTCTGATGGGGAGTGAGCATGATAGCGGCAGTGTGCACGCAGACGTGAGCATGATGGTGGCAAGTGCGTGGTGGAATGAAAGCAACACTGGGGCAGTGTGCGGGGAGTATGAAAATAACATTGAGAGAACGTGCAAGGGTGTGAGCATGACATTGTGGTATATGTGGGGGGAGTGAGAGGGACTGTGGGGGAGTGTGTGGTCAAGTGAGCAGGACGGTTGGACATGAAGTTCGGGAGTGAGCTGAACGGAAGTGGACTGTGCGGGTGACTGAGTGTGATGTTGGGTGAGCGTGCGGGGAAGTGTGCATGATAGTGGGGGAGTGTACAGACAAGAATGTATGAGGCTGGATGAATGTGTGCAGGAGTCAGTGGGATGATGCGTGAGTTTGTAGTGGTGTGAGTGCAACGGTGGAGGAGTATGCCAGGGAATGGATGCAAAGGAAGTGGTGCGTAGGGAGAGGAAGTGTGATGGTAGGAGAGTGCGTGGGGGAGTTTGTGTAATGGCGCGAAGGTGGATAGGGGAGTAACTGTGACGGTGGGTGAGTGTGGTGTTAACGGAGCGTGACATTGGGGCAGTGTGTGGAAGAGTGAACTTCATTGCGTGGGAGTGTGTAGGAGAGTGAGTGTGAGGGTGGGAGAGTGTGCAGTGAACTGAGTGTGACGGTTCAGGAGTGTGGGGGCAAATGAAAATGACATTGCGCGAGACTGCAGGGGAATGAGTGTGAAGGTGGGGACTTTGTGCGAGAATGAGCACGTTGGTGTGGGTGTGTATGGGGCGGTGAGCATGATGTTAGAGGCGTGTGGGTGGGGGTGCAATGGTAGGGGCGTGTGGGCAAGTGAGCGCTACGGTGGGGTTGTGAGAGTGTGAGGGTGAGGAAGAGTGTGGGAGAATAAGCATGACTGTGGGTCAATGTGCAGCGTTGTAAACGTGACAGTGTGGAGAGTGCGAATGAGTGAGTTTGATAGTGGGTGAGTGTGAAGTGCAGTGAGTGTGACGTGGATGAGATAGTGGGGGTATATGCACGGGAGTGAGCAGCACATTTGTTGATGAAGCGTGAAATTGAGGGTGACGTTCGGAGATCATTTGGGATACTGGTGAGGGAGCACAGTAGTGAGCGTAATAGTGGGGGATTGAGTGAGGAAATGAGTGTGATGGTGCAGGGGCGTGAGGGCGGTTGGGTCAGGGTTCTTATCTCTGAGTGAGTTTGAGGGGTTCATGGTGACAGTGACGGAGCGAGTGTGAGTTGGCCAGGGTGACAACGTGAGTCTGAGTTGGCAGGATGACTTTGAGGGTTTGACTGGGAAGCAGCCAGGATGGCGGGGCGGACTGGGTGTGATAGGATTTGTGTGACAGAGTGAATGTGTGAGGTCAGGGTGATGGTGACGAAGTGAGTGTGAGGTGGTCAAGGATACAGTGATGGAGTGAATGTGAAGTAGTCGGGTGACAGTGAGGGATGGAGTGTGAAGTGGTCAGGATGAGGGGAATGGAGTGAGTGTTAGGGGTCAGGGTGATGGAGGGAGTCTGATGGGGACAGGTAGAGTGTGACAGACTGAGTGTAAGGAGGTCAGGATGAAAGTGATGGAGTGCATGCGAGTGGGTCAGGTTGGCAGTTACAGAATGTGTGCGCATCCGATGGTGTCAGGGTGATGGAGACAGAGTGAGAGTCAGCGAGTGAGGGTGAAAATGACTGAGTAAGTGTGATAAGTTCAGTTGACGATGACAGAGTGAGAGAGAGGCGTTCAGGGTAATGGTAACACAGTGATACTGAGGGGTTCAGGGTGACAGTGACGGAGTGTGACTGAGGGCGTCAGCATCATGGTGATGGAGTGAGTGTGAGGTGGTCAGAGTGATGGTGATGGAGAGAGATTGAGGGTGCCAACGTTCCTGTGATGGAATGAGACTCAAGGGTTCAAGATGACCTTGAAGGACTGAGTGTGAGGCACTCGGGGTGATGGCTACAGAGTGAGTGTAAGGGGGACGGGGTGACAGTAATGTAGTGAGTGTGAGTGGCTCATGTTACAGTGATGGAGTGAGTGTAAGGAGAAATTTGTGCTGGAACCGACTCAGTGTGATTGGGTCAGGGTGACAGTGACATAGAGGGTATCAGTGTGTGCGTGGACCAGTGAAAGACTGAGTGTAAGGAGGAAAGTATGACGGGGTGGAGTGATAGTTAGTGGGTCAAGGCAACGGAGTGAGTGTGAGGGGGTCAGGGTTGCAGTGATGATCTGAATGTGATCAGATCAGGGTGAGGTCCACAGAGTGAAAGTGAGGTGGGTAAGGGTGATAGTGACAGAATGTGTTTGAGGGGGTCAGGGTGATGTTGACAGAGTAAGTGTGAGAGGGTCAGACTGACAACAGCAGAGAAAGTGGGAGGCGGTCAGGATGACAGAGTGCGAGGGGTTCAGGGTGGCAGAGAGAATGTGATGTGTGATAGTGACGGTTATGGAGTGAGTATGTGAACATTAGGGTGAAAAAGTGAATATCAGGGTTTCAGGGTGATGGTGAAAGAGTGAATGTTGATGAGTCAGGGAGACAAAGGTTGAGTGAGTGCGAGGGAGTCAGTGTGTCAGTGATGCAGTAAGTGTGAGGAGTCAGTCTGACGGTGATGGAGTGGGTGTGTGGAAATTAGGGTGACAGAGAAGGAGTTATTGTTACAAGGTCTAAGTGACTATGATGGTTTTAGTGTGTGTGTGTTAGGTTGACGGAGTGAGTGTGAGGGGGTCATGGTAAAGGTGATGCAGTAGATTGAAGGCGTCAGGGTGACAGTGATATATTGAGTGTGAGAGGGTCTTGGTGATAGTGACGGAGTGAGTGTGAGGGGATCCCAGTGACGAAGGCGGAGTGGTTATGAGGAAATCGTGTTGATGCAGTGAATGTGATGTGGCAAGGATGACAAAGATGGAGTAAGTGTGATATGGCCAGGGTGACGTCAACGGAGTGAGTCTGACGGGTCAGGGTAATAGTTCCAGAGTGAGTGTGGGGGAGGGGGGGTCAGGGTGACAATGACCAAGTGCCTGTGAGTGGGTCTGAGTGGCAGTGACAGAGTGACCGTGAGGTGGCCAGGGTGACATTGATGGAGTGAGTGTGAGGGTGTTAGGGTGAAGATGATGGAGTGAGCGTGAGGTGGACCGGTTGACAGTGATGGAATGAGTGTGTCAGGTTCAGGGTGACTTTGGTGGAGTAAGTGTGAAGTGGTCAGAGTTACAGAGATAGAGTGAGAGTATGTGAGTAGCCAGGGTGACATCGACACTGTGAGTGTGAGGGTCAGGGTGGT
This sequence comes from Chiloscyllium plagiosum, assembly GCF_037043375.1. Lineage (NCBI taxonomy): Eukaryota > Metazoa > Chordata > Chondrichthyes > Orectolobiformes > Hemiscylliidae > Chiloscyllium > Chiloscyllium plagiosum. Next base: position 182,321 of record NW_028270207.1, on the reverse strand, counting down.
AGTTCCAGAGTAAGTGTGATGGGTTCACGGGGATGGTGAGGGAGGATGTCTGATAAGGTCAGATTGATAGAGATGGAGTGAGTGTGAGGGATAAAGGGTTATGGCGATGATGTGATTCTGAGGGGGCCAGTGTGAGGTGAGGAAAAGAGTGTGAGCGGGTTAGGGTGACTGTGGGAATATGACGATGGGCAGGATAGGGATGATGAAGTGATCAGCGGGGGGACAGGGTGCCAGTGAGGGCGTCAAGGCGACTGATGAAGTGTGAGGGAGCCAGGGAAGAAGTGATCGAGTATATGTGATAATGTCAGGATGAGGGCGATGGAGTGCGTGTGAGGCGGGTCAGTGTGATGGTGAGCTAGTGACTGTGCAGTAGTCACTCTGACAGCGACAGAATCAGTGTAAATGGTCAGGGTAACAGTAACGGAGCAGTGTTGAAGGGTTTCAGGGTGACAGTGACGGAGGAAGTGTGAGCGGTTCAGGGTAACGTTGACTAATTGGGAGGAAGTGGGTCAAAGATACCTGTGACAAACTGAGTGTGAGGGGGTCAGGGTGACAATGGCGGACTGAGTCTAATGGAGTTAGTGTGGCTTGACAAGGTGAGTGTCAGGAAGTTGAGGGTGACAGTGACTGAGTGAGTGTGGAGGTATAGTGTGATGGAGATTGTGTTAGTGCGAAAGGTCAGGGTGACAGTGAGGGAATGAGTGTGATGGGGACACAGTGACAGTAACTGAGTATTTATGAGGGGGTCAGGTTGCATGTGACTGCTTGAGTTTGAGGGGTTCAGAGTGATAGTGACTGTGAGTGTGAGGTGGCCTGAGTGACAGTGACGGGGTGTTTATGAGGATGGTCAGTGTGATGGAGTGAGTGAGAGGGCTACGGGTGCCAGTGACAGAGGAAGTGTGAGGAGTTTAGGGTGATCCTTGGGGATTGAGTGCGAGGGAGTCAGCGTGACACTGACGTATTGATTTTGAGGGTTCAGGGTGATAGGGAGGGTGCAAGTGTGTGTGACCGAGTCAGAATGACGGGGTGAGAGTGAGCGATTCAGATTGTCGGTGATGGAGTGAGTGTGATGGGTTCAAGATGACTGTGATTGCAGGAATCTGATGGGGTCACGGTGATGGGGACAGAGTGAGAGCCAGCAAGTGAGCGTGACAGTAACAGAGTAAGTCTGACGGTGACCAATGAGAGATGGGCGTTCACGGTGACGGTAACTGAGTGAGTGTAAGGGGGTCAGGGAGTCGGTGATGGAGTGAGTGTGCGGGTGTCAGGCTAGTGGTGAAGAAGCGAGTGTGAGGGTGTTAGAATGACGATGAGAGATTGAGTGTGAGGGTGTTAGTGTGACAGTGATAGAGTGAGTGTAAGGGGATCAGTGTGCCGGTGATGGAGTATGTGTGTAAGGTGTTAGTCTGACAGTGATGGAGACAGTTTGAGGGTGCCAGCGTTACTGTGATGAAGTGAGATTTAGGGCGTCAGTATGACACTAATGGAATGAGAGTGAGGGCTTCCGTGTGATGGTGATAAAATGTGCGTTAGAGGGTCAGGGTGATAACAGCGGAGTGAATGTAAGGGGTTTCAGGGTGACGGAGTGAGTATGAATTCATGAGGGTGACGGAAAGAATGTGAGGGGGTCCGGGTGACAATGACAGAGTGAGTGTGAGGGGGTCAGGGTGATAGAATGAGTATGTGGGGGTCAGGGCGATGGTGTCAGAGTGTGCGTGAGAGGATCAGGATGACAGTGGCATGGTGAGTGTGAGGGGATCAGGGTGACAGAATGTAGTGGCTGTGAGGCCGTGAAGCGGACCAGTTACAGACAGAGTGTGAGGGTTTCAGGGTGACAGTGGCAGAGTGAGTGTGAGATGTTCAGGGTGACAGTGACTGACTATGTGCGAGAGGGTAAGACGATTGCTGAAGGAGTGACTTCGATGGAGTCAGGGTGACGGTGATTGAGTGAGAGGGGAACAGGGTGGCAGGGAGGACTGAATGTGATTGGGTCTGGGTGATAAAGTGAATGTAATGACGTCAGGCTGACAGTGACGGAGTGAGTGTGCGGGGAACATGGTGACAGAGATGGAGAAGTGTGAGGTGGCCCGGGAACAGAGTAAGTTTGAGATGGTCAGGACGGCATTGGGGATTTGAGTGTGACAGGGTCAGGGTGGCGGGGTGCACTGAGTGTAATTAGGTCTGGGTGATAGTGATAGAGTGAGTGTGAGGGGGTCAGGATGAAGGAGTGAGTGCGAGGAGGTCAGGGTGACAGTGAGTGAGTGAATATGAGGCAGTGAGGTTGATTGTATCCGAGTGAGTTTGAGGTATCAGGCTGATGGTAATGGAATGAGTGTGAGGGGATCAGGGAAACGGTGACAGGGTGAATGTCAGGAGTATACGCTGATTGTGACTCAGTGACTGTGAGGGGTCAGAGTGCCTATGACTGTGACTACAGGGTTACTTTGATGGATTGAATGTGATGGGCTCAGCATTACAGAGACAGAGTGAGTGTGAGAGTGTTAGGGTAATGGTGAGGGAGTCAGTCTGATGGGATCAGTGTGACGGTACCAATGTGAGTTTCGGAGTGAGGATGACAGTGACAGAGCGAGGGTAGGGGGAATAGTTTGAAGGTGATGGAGTTAGTGCGAGTGGGTCAGGGTGACAGTACCTGAGAGTGTGTGAGGCGGACAGGATGACAGTGATTGAGTGAGTGTGAAGGGGTCAAGGTGCCTGTTACTGAGTTTGAGAGCATCAGGGTGACTGTGACAGAGTGAGTGTGAGTGTGTTCTAGGTTAAGGTGATGGAGTGAATGTGAGAAGTTATAGATGACAGTGACGGATGAGTATGAGGAGGTCAGGTTGAGGGGGGTGGAGTGAGTGTGAGAGTGTCAAGGTGACCCTGACGTAGTGTGTGTGAGATGATCAGAGTGACAGTGACGGAGTGAGTGTGAGGTGACCAGGGTGATAGTGATAGAGTGAGTGTGTGGGGCTGAGGATGAAGGAGTTATTGTGAGGAGGTCAGAGTGACAGTGAAGGCGTATGTGTGAAAGTGTCAGGGTGACAGTGAATGAGTGAATGTGAGGGGGTGCGGTTGATTGTGTCTCAGTGAGTGTGAAGGGATCAGGGTGATAGTGATAGAGTGACTGTGTGGGGCTCAAGATGAAGGAGTTATTGCGAGGAGGTCAGGGTGACAGCGAATGAGTGTGTGTGAGAGGGTCAGGTGACAGTGAAAGAGTGAATATGAGGGCGTGAAATTGATTGTGTCCCAGTGAGTGTGAGGTATCAGGGTGATAGTGATGGAATGAGTGTGAGGGGATCTGGGAAACGGTGACAGGGTGAATGTGAGGAGTATACGCTGATTGTGACTTAGTGGGTGTGAGGGATCAGAGTGCCTATGACTGTGACTACAGGGTTACTTTGATGGACTGAATGTGATGGACTCAGCGTGACAGAGACAGAGTAAGTGTTAGGGTGTTAGGGTGACGGTGAGGGAGTGAGTGTCATGGGATCAGTGTGACGCTACCAATGTGAGTTTTGGAGTAAGTGTGACAGTGAAAGAGCGAGGGTAGGGGTATTAACTAAAAGGTGATGGAGTTAGTGCGAAAGGGTCAGTGTGACAGTATCTGGGTGTGTGTGAGCAGGACAGGATGACAGTGATTGAGTGAGTGTGAAGGGATCAAGGTGCCTCTGACTGAGTTTTAAGGCTTCAGGTTTACAGTGCCAAAGTAAGTGTGTTATAGATTAAGGTGATGGAATGAATGTGAGAAGGTAAGGATGACAGTAACGGATGAGTGTGAGGAGGTCAGGGTGAGGGGGATTGAGTGAGTGTGAGAGTGTCACGGTGACACTGACGGAGTGTGTGTGAGATGATCAGAGTGACAGTGACGGAGTGAGTGTGTGGGGCTCAGGATAAAGGAGTGATTGCGAGGAGGTCAGGGTGACAGCGACGGAGTATGTGTGAGGGGGTCAGGGTGACAGTGAGTGAATGAATATGAGGGAGTGAGGTTGATTGTGTTCGAGTGAGTGTGAGGTATCAGGCTGATGGTGATGGAATAAGTGTGAGGGGTTCAGGGTAACGGTGACTGGGTGAATGTGAGGTCTACACGGTGATTGTGACTCAGTGAGTGTGAGGGGTCTGGGTGCCTATGATTGTGACGACAGGTTTACTTTGACGGACTGAGTGTTATTGGGCTCAGCATGAAAGAGACAGAGGGAGTGTGAGGGTGTTAAGGTGACGGTGAGGGAGTAGGTCTGATGGAATCAGTGTGACGGTACCAATGTGAGTTTCGGAGAGAGTGTGACAGTGACAGAGCGAGAGTAGGGGAATAGCGTAATGGTGATGGTATTAGTGGGAGTGGGTCAGGATGGCAGTACTGAGTGTGTGTGAGGAGGACATGATGACAGTGACTGAGTGAATGTGAAGGGGTCAAGGTGCCTATGACTGAGTTTGAGAGCGTCAGGGTGACAGGGAAGGAGGTATTCTGAGGGTGTCAGGGTAATACTAACAGAGTAAGTGTGAGGGTGTCATAGGTAATGGTGATGGAGAAAATGTGAGGAGGTAAGGATGACAGTGACGGATGAGTGTGAGGAGGTCAGGGTGAGGGGGATGGAGTGATTGTGAAAGTATTATGGTTACCCTGGCAGAGTGTGTGAGAGATGGTCACGGTGACAGTGATGGAGTGAGTGTGAGGGAATCAGGGTGATGGTGATGGAGTGATTGTGAGAGGCTCATATTAAGGTGATGTTGTGAGTGTAAGGAGAAAAGCCCGATGGAAACTACTCAGTGTGATTTGGTCAGGGTGACAGTGAGAGAGTGCATGTCACGGTATGCATGGGCCAGTGACATTCTGAGTATAAGGCGGTAATTGTGATGGCAGTTGAGTGATTATTAGTGGGTCAGGGCAACAGAGTGAGTATAGGTAGGAGTGATGGTGTGAATGTGATCAGATCAGGATGAGGGCGATGGCCTGAATGTGAGGGTGTCAAGCTGATGGTAATGGTGACAGATTGCGTGTCAGAGTGTGACAGTGATGGAGTGAGAATTAGGGGGTCCGAGTGTCTGCGATGGAGGGAGTGTGAGGGTGTCAGGTGACATTGAGGGTGTGAGTGTGATGCATTCAGGGTGCCGGTGATGGAGTGAGTGTGAGTGGGTCATTGTGATGGTGGCAGAGTGAATGTGAGGATGCCAAGGTTACGGTGATGGAGTTAGTGTGAGGGTATCATAGATTAGAGTGATGGAGTGAATGGACGGAAGTAAGGGTGACAGTGACGGGTGAGTGTGGGGAGATCATGGTGAGGTGGTTGCAGTGAGTGTGAGGGGATCCGGATGACCCTGATGGAGTGAGTGTGCGGGTGTCAGGCTGCTGGTGAAGGAGAGAGTGTGAAAGGGTCACAGTGACGATGACAGATGGAGTGGTATGGCGTGAGTGTGACAGTAAAGGAGTGAGTGTAAGGGGGTAGGTGTATCGGTGATGAAGTGTGTGCGTGGAGTCAGGTGACCGTCAGTTTGTGAGTGTGAGGTTGTCAGGATGACAGAGTGAGTGTGAGGGAGACAGGGTGACGGTTACTAAGTGAGTGCGAGAGAGTCAGGGTAGAAAGTTAATGCCGGTGTCAGGACGATTGTAACAGAGTGTATGTTGGAAGGTCAGGGTGACAATGCCAGAGTGAGTGTGAGGGGAACGGGGTGACAGAATGAGTGTGATGAAGGCAGGTGACATTAATTCAGTGAGTGTGAGGTGGTCAGCATGACAGTTACGGAGGGAGTGTGAGGGTTTCAGAAAGATAGTGAATGAGTGAATGTGTGGGGTTCAGATTGATAGTGATTGAATAAGTGTGTGAGGGTCAGGGTGATAGTGACAGAGTGAGTGTGAGATGTTCAGGGTGACGGTGACTGACTACGTGCAGGGGGTAAAGTTGTTGCTCATGGACTGAGTGCGAGGTGATCAGGTTCATTGTGACAGAGTTAGATTGAGGTGGTCAGGATGATTTTGAGGGTTTGAGTGCAATGGGGTTAAAAGTGTCTGGGCGGACTGAATGCAATTGGGTTTGGATGACAGACTGAATGTGAAGGGGTCAGGGTGACGGTGACAGTGTTAGTGAAGTGGCCAGGGTGACAGACATGGAATGAGTGTCAGATGGTCAGGGGACAGAGTGAGTTTGAAATGGGCAGAATGGCATTGAGGCTTTGCGTGTGAGAGGGTCAGGTTCGCAGGGTGACTGAGTAAGTTTGGGTTTGGGTGATGGTGATGGAGAGAGCGTGAAGGATCAGGATTACAGAGTGATTGTGAGGGTGCAGCGTGACAGTGACGGAGTGGATGTGAGGGGACACGGTGACGGTGATGGAGTGACTGTAAGGGTGTCAGGATGCCTATGACTGCGATTAGTCAGGGTTATCTTGACGGACTGAGTGTGATGGGGTCAGCGTGACAGAGATGGAGTGAGTGTGAAGGTATCAGGGTGTGGGTCAGGCGGTGATTCTGATGGGGGTCAGTGTGATGGTGACAAAGTGAGTGTAAGGGAGTTGTGGGTGAGAGTGATGGATTGAGTGTAGGGTAGGTAGTGTGGTTGTGATGGAGTTAGTTTTCGGGGGTCAGGGTGACAATGAGTGAATGAGTGTGAGGGTGCCAGGTTGATTGTGACTGAGTGAGTGAAAGGGATCTGGGAAACGTTGACGGAGTGAGTGTGTGTGGGGGGAGTACATAGTGATAGTGACTTAATGAGCGTGAGTGGGTCAGGGTGCTTGTGACTGTGACTAATCAGGGTTATTCTGACCGACTGAGTGTGATGGGATCAGTCTGATCGAAGCGGACTGAGTCTGAAGGTATCAGAGTGACGGTGAGAGGGTGGGTATGATGGAGCCAATGTGACGGTGACAACATGAGAATCAGGGATTGAGGGTGACAGTGATGGACTGAGTATGTGGGGGTAGTGTGATGGCGATGGAGATAGTGCGAGGGGGATTAGTGTTACAGTGTAGACGTTAATGTGAGGGAAAAAGCAATGATTGCAGATGTTGGAAACCAGTTTCTGGATCAGTGGTGCTGCAAGAGCACAGCAGTTCAGGCAGCATCCAAGGAGCTTCGAAATCGACGTTTCGGACAAAAGCCCTTCATCAGGATTAAAGGCAGTGAGCCTGAAGCGTGGAGAGATAAGCTCGGGGAGGGTGGGTGTGGGGAGAGAGTAGCATAGAGTACAATGGGTGAGTGGGGGAGGAGATGAAGGTGATAGATCAGGGAGGAGAGGGTGGAGTGGATAGGTGAAAAAGGAGCTATGCAGGTCGGACAAGTCCGAACAAGTCATGGGGACAGTGCTGAGCTGGAAGTTTGAAACTAGGATGAGGTGGCGGAAGGGGAAATGAGGAAGCTGTTGAAGTCCACATTGATGACCTGGGGTTGAAGTGTTCCGAGGCGGAAGATGAGGCGTTCTTCCTCCAGGCGTCTGGTGGTGAGGGAGCGGCGGTGGAGGAGGCCGATGACCTCCATGTCCTCAGTAGAGTGGGAGGGGGAGTTGAAATGTTGGGCCAGGGGGTGGTGTGGTTGATTGGTGCGGGTGTCTCGGAGATGTTCCCTAAAGCGCTCTGCGAGGAGGTGCCCAGTCTCCCCAATGTAGAGGAGACCGCATCGGGAGCAACGGATACAATAAATGATATTAGTGGATGTGCAGGTAAAACTTTGATGGATGTGGAAGGCTCCTTTAGGGCCTTGGATAGAGGTGAGGGAGGAGGTGTGGGCACAGGTTTTACAGTTCCTGCGGTGGCAGGGAAAAGTGCCAGGATGGGAGGGTGGGTCATGGGGGGCATGGACCTGACCAGGTAGTCACGGAGGGAACGGTCTTTGCGGAAGGTGGAAAGGGATGGGGAGGGAAATATATCCCTGGTGGTGGGGTCTTTTTGGAGGTGGCGGAAATGTCGGCGGATGATTTGGTTTATGCGAAGGTTGGTAGGGTGGAAGGTGAGCACCAGGGGCGTTCTGTCCTTGTTACGGTTGGAAGGGTGGGATGTGAGGGCGGAGGTGCGGGATGTGGACGAGATGCGTTGGAGGACATCTTTAACCACGTGGGAAGGGAAATGGCGATCTCTAAAGAAGAAGGCCATCTGGTGTGTTCTATGGTGGAACTGGTCCTCCTGGGAGCAGATACCGCGGAGGCGCAGGAATTGGGAATACGGGATGGTATTTTTGCAAGAGATAGGGTGGGAAGAGGTGTAATCCAGGTAGCTGTGGGAGTCGTTGGGTTTGTAAAAAATGTCAGTGTCAAGTCGGTCGTCACTAATGGAGATGGAGAGGTCCAGGAAGGGGAGGGAGGTGTCAGAGATGGTCCAGGTAAAATTAAGGTCAGGGTGGAATGTGATGATGAAGTTGATGAATTGTTCAACCACCTCGCGGGAGCACGAGGTGGCGCCAATGCAGTCATCAATGTAGCGGAGTAAGAGGTGGGGAGTGGTGCCGGCGTAATTACGGAAGATCAACTTGTCTCCGTAACCAACAAAGAGACAGGCATAACTGGGCCCATACGTGTGCCCATGGCTACCCCTTTGGTCTGGAGCAAGTGCGAGGATTCAACTGAGATTGTTAAGGGTGAGGACTAGTTCGGCCAAACGAATGAGTGTGTCGGTGGAAGGGTACCGTTGGGGACGTCTGGAGAGGAAATAACGGAGGGCTTGGAGGCCCTGGTCATGGCGGATGGAGGTGTAGAGGGATTGGATATCCATGTTGAAGATGAGGCGTTGGGGGCCGGGGAAACGGAAGTCTTGGAGGAGGTGGAGTGCGTGGGTGGTGTCTCGAACATATGTGGGGGGTTTCTGGACTAGCGGGGATAGGACAGTGTCGAGGTAGGTAGAGATGAGTTCAGTGGGGCAGAAGCATGCTGAGACAATGGGTCGGCCAGGGTGGTCAGGCTTGTGGATTTGGGAAGTCGTTAGAACCGGGCAGTGCGGGGTTCCCTGACTATGAGGTTGGAAGCTGTGGGTGGGAGATCTCATGAGGTGATGAGGTTCTGTATGGTCTGGGAGACGATGGTTTGGTGATGAGGGGTGGGGTCATGGTCGAGGGGGCAGGAGGAAGAGGTGACCTCGAGTTGGCGTTTGGTTTTAACGGTGTAGAGGTCAGTGCGCCAGACTACCACTGCGCCCCCTTTATCCGCTGGCTTAATGGTGAGGTTGGGATTGGAGCAGAGGGATTGGAGGGCTGCGCGTTGTGAGAATAAGAGGTTAGAGTGGGGGAGCAGGGTAGACAGGTTGAGGCGGTTAATGTCCCGACGGCAGTTGGAAATGAAGAGGTCGAGGGCAGGTAATAGGCCAGCGCGGGTTGTCCAGGTGGATGCAGTGTGTTAGAGGTGGGCGAAGGGGTCCTCGGATGGTGGGCGGGAGTCCTGATTGTGAACGTAAGCTCGAAGGCGGAGGCGACTGAAGAATTGTTCGATGTCACGGCGTGTATTAAATTCATTGATGCGTGGATGGAGGGGGATGAAGGTGAGTCCTTTGCTGAGGACTGATCGTTCGTCCTCAGTGAGGGGGAGGCCTGGAGGGATGGTGAATACTCGGCAGGACTGGGATCTGGGATCTAGTGAGGGTGTGGAGCTGGGAGTGGTCGGTGCTAGTACCTGGAGTGGGTGTGATGCTGGGGGGAATGGGGGTAGAGTCATGAGCAGGGGTAGTGTTCCCCTCGGGGTTCTGGGGAGTGGGGATAGTGACAGTGGGGTCTGTGGGGGGCGTATCAGCAGAATGCAGATGAGTGGCACTGGTGGGGGCGGAAATGTTGGCAGACACGGCAGTAGGGGTGGCGAAAGACACTGAGCACGAGGCATCTGCGATGATGTGAGGTCCGGAAGTGGCTGTGGGAGTGTCCATGATGGGGGTGGAAGTGACATAATCAGTCAGCGTGGGTTTGGTAGCTGCATCAGCCTCATAGCTAATGGCGTTTCCGTGGCCAGAGGAATCTTCTGGAATGTTTGAGGCGCGCTGGTTATGGAGTTGGGCAGATAAAAGTTTGTTGTACTTACAGTTTTTGATGTTTGAGATGGGAATGAAATACTGTTTATTGAGAGTATGAATTCTCCTGAGGATGTAGTACAGAGTGGGTCCTTTGCAGTTCTGAGAGAGTGTGGCCCTCAGCTGAGGCAGGGCTGACTCTAGAGAGGTTAGGTTCCGGCGCATTGCTGCAAGCGTGGAGCGGAGGATCTTGAAGGAGAACTGTGATAGTGATAGAGTTAGTGTGAGGGTGTCAGGGCGATAGTGACGGAGTGAGTATATCGGGATCAGGGTGACAGTGAGAGTGTGAGGGGGTCAGGGTGATGGTGATGGAATGAGTGTTGAAGGGGTCAGAGTGATGGTCTTGGAGTGAGTGTTGGGGTGCAGGATGACCATGACCAATTGAATGTGGGGAGGTCAGGGTAACAGTGATGGAAAGAGTGTGAGTGAGTCGGGTTACAATGATGTGGTGTGTGTGAGCGGGCATTGTGATATTGGGAGACTCAGTGTTAGTGTCAAGAGTAACAGTGATGGAGTAGGTGGGAGAGTTTAATAATGACGATGAAGAAATGAGTGTGATATAATCAGGTTTACTGTGACAGAGTGAGTGTTAGGGGTTCAGCGTGACAGTGAGGCTTTGAGGCCGAATGGTTAGGGGAACAGGGTGGGAGTGTGCGTGACCCAGTCAGGGTGACGGTGTGAGAATGAGGGGTTCATTGTGATGGTGACGGTGTGAGTGTGAGGGTGTCAGGGTGACAATGAAGGTTTGAGTGTAAGGATGTAATTGTCACGGGAATAGAGTGAGATTGAGCGTCAGGCTGATGGTGAGGGAGGGATTCTGATGGGGTCAGGGTGACTATGACAGAGTTGAAGTCAGGGAGTTAGAGTGACAGTGACAGGATGAGTGTGAGGAGGTCAGACTGACGGTGACAGAGAGAGTGTGAGGGGATCAGATTGAAAGTGACGTAGTGACCATGACCTGATCATGTTGACAGTGAATGAGTGAGTGTGAGAGTGTCGGTGTGACGATGGCAGAGTAAGTGTGCGGGGGTTAGGGTGACGGTGAGAGAGTAAGTGAGAGGGAGTCAGTACAACGGTGTAAGAGTGTGTGTGTGTGAGTTGGACAATGTGACGGTGACTGTGTGAATATCTTTGCATCAGTGTGACAATGATGCAGTGAGTGTGACGGAGTCATGGTGATGGTTACTGAGGGATTGTGACGCTGTCATGGAAACTGTGACTGAGTGAATATGAGCGGATGAGGGTGCCCGTGAGTGAGTGGGTGTGAGGGAGTCAAAGTGATGGTGACGGAGTACGTGTGAGGGGGTTCGGCTGACAGTGACAAAGCGAGTGTGAGAATGTCAGAGAGACAGTGGTGGAATGAGTGTGACGGCATCAGTATTACGGTGACGGGGTAATGAGGATTTAGTGAATGTGTGGGGGTCTGGTTGGTGGTGACAAACTGCATTGAGTGCTCAGGCTGATTGTTACGGAAAGAGTGTGATGGGGTTAGGTTGACGATGACACAGTGAGTGAGGGAGGGTTAGGGTGACGGAAACTAATTCAGCGTGAGGGGGTGATGGCGACAAAACTGGGTGAGTGTGAGGGGTTCAGGGGAACGGTGACAGAGTGAGTTTCAGGTTGTCAGGTTAACAGTGACTGAGTGCGTGATGGGGTCAGGGTGATTGTGCTAGAATAAGGGTGAGGGTGAGGACATCAGGGTGACGGTGATCGAGAGAGTCTGAGGGGGTCAGTGTGATAGTGACAGTGAGTGTGAGGATTTCAGCGTAATGCTGACAGAGTGAGTGTGAGAGTGCCAGGATTACGATGCTGGAGTGTGCGTGAAGGTGTCATAGGTTACGGTGATGGAGTGAATATGAGGACTCAAGGGCGACAGTGACGGATGAGTGTGAGGAGGTCAGAGTGATGGTGATGGTGTGAATGTGATGTGGTCATGTGACGGTGAATGTGAGGAGTAAGTGTGACAGTGACCAAGTCAGTGTGAGGGCGTCATGGTGACGGAACTGAGTGACCATGATGAAGCGATTTTGAGGTGGTCAGGGTGACAGAGATAAGTGAGCGTGAAGGGGTCAGGAGGACGGTGGTAAAGTGAGTGTGAGGGTGTCAGGGTGAAGCTGATTGAGAGAGTCTGAGGTGGTCAGGGTTACAGGGACGAAGTGAGTTTGAGGGTTTATGAGTGATGGTGACACAGTGAGTGTGAGTGGGCCAGGGAGATGATGATGGGGTAAGTGTGATGGGGACAGGATGACGGGGACAAAGACTGTGTGAGTGCCTCCGCGTGACAGGGACAGAGCGATTGTGAGTGCCTCAGCGTGACGGGGATGGAGTGAGTGTATGTTTCCATCAGGTTGACATTCATACATTGGATGTGAGTGAGTCAGGATGATGGTGACTGCATGAGTGTGGCCCTGTCAGGGAACCAATGGCGGAATGAGTGTGAGGGGGACAGTGTGATGGTGGCTAGGTGAATGTGGGGGTATCCGGGTGTCAGTAACTGAGTGAATGCAAGGGGGTCCAGGGTGACAATGACCTAGTGAGTATGAGTGCATCAGGGTGACAGTGACAGAGTAAGTGCGAGGGTGCCAGGCTGACAGAGACGGAGTGAGTGTAAGAGGGTCAGAGCAATAATAACGGAATGAGTGTGAGGACATCAAGGTGACAGTGATGTAGTGAGTGTGAGATGTTCAGGGAGAAAGTGCTGGAGTAAGTGTGAGGGTGTCAGGGTGACCGTGACGAAGTGTGTGTGAGAGAGACGGTATCGGAATAATGTTAATGAGATGACGGTGATTCACTGAGTGTGAGGGGGTCAGGATTGACAGTGAAGGAGTGAGTGTGAGGTGGTCGGGGTGCGATGAGCATGACGGGGTCATGTTCATGGTGACCGAATGAATTAGAGGGGTTCCGGGTGATGGTGACAGAGTGTGTTCAAACGGGTCCGGGATATGTTGATGGAGTGAATGCCAGGGGGTCAGGGTGACGGTGATGGTGTGGGTCTGATGGGCTCAGGGTGACCCTTATGGAGTGAGTGCAATGGGACCAATGCGACAGTGTGAGAGGTGGTGGCGATTTTGACGGAGTGAGTGTGAGGTGGGCAGCGTAATGGAGCAGGAGTGAGTGTGCCGGCGTCACGGTGACAAAGATGGAGTGAGTGTGAGGGGGTGAGGATGACAGGGACAAAGACAGTGTGAGGGCCTCAGGGTGACGGGGACAGGGAGATTGTGAGGGGCACAGGGTGAACGTGACAGAGTTACGGTGAGCGCCTCAGTTTGGCAGGGACAGAATGTGCGTTTGTGCGCCAGGTAACCAGTGACAGAATGAGTGCGACGGGGTCAGGGTGACGGGGACAGAGAGAATGTCAGGGGCTCAGAGTGACGGTGAGTACGTAAGGATATCAGGGTTGGAGTGCATGTATGTTTGTCAGGTTGTCACTGATGCAGTGACTGCGAGGGTTTCAGGGTGATGGTGACTTAGTGATTGTGACCCTTTCCAAGAAACAGTGACGGAGTGAGCGTGAGGGGGTCATGGAAACAATAACGGAGTGAGTGTGAGTGGGTCAGGGAAATGGTGACTGAGTGAGCGAGGGGTTCAGGGAAACAATTACGGAGTGAATACGAGGGGTTCAGGGAAACGGTGATGGAATGAGTGTGAGGGGATCCAGGTGTCAGTGACTGAGTGAATGTGACCGTGTCAGGGTGACTGACAGAGTGAGTGTTGGGGTGTCAGCGTGACAGTGATGGAGTGAGTGTGAGGGAGTCAGGCTGATGGTTACGGAGTGAGTGTGAGAAGGTCAGGGTGATGATGATGGAGTCAATGTCAGGGTGTGAGTGTGACAATGAAGTCGTCAATGTGAATGGCTCAGGGCGATGGTGACAGCGTGATTGTGAGGAGATCAGGGAGGGAGGGAGTGTGCCTGGGTCAGGTTGATGGTGTCCGAGTGAATTTGAGGGGTTCTGAGTGAGAGTGACACAGTGCGTGCGACGGGGTCAGGGTAATTGTGATGGAGTCAGTGTGAGCGGGTCAGGGTGATGATGTGAGAGTGAATGTGTGGGAGACAGTGTGACAGTGACGGATGAGTGCGAGACATCAAGGATATGGTGACAGAAAAAGTGTGAGGGGTAATCGGTATGATGTTGGGGGAGTGTGACGGTGACAGGGCGGCTCTGATTGCAGGGAGTGTGTCAGGGTGAGGTGCAGCAGAGACTGGCGGGAGCTGGGCGGAAGTGAAGTCGGAACGCAGAGAATGGGAAATTGAGCGTCTGTTATTTAAGTAGGTGTGTTATAAGTCCCAGGTCCTACGATGGAACGGTGGTTAGCACTGCTGCCTCAAAGTGCCAGAGACCCGGGTTCAGTGCCCGCCTTGGGCGACTGTCCATGTGGAGTTTGCACATTCTTCCCGGGTTTTCTCCGGTTTCCTTGACTGCATGATGTTGGAGGTCAAAAACTCTGGTGTATCTGGCTCGTATAACTGTGGAAAGTGTGTACACGTTCAGCTACTGACAGAGCATATTGCAGCACTGATAAAGAACTCCATGACCTCACGCTCATCCAGGAGAACGAGATCTTTCTGGACAGTACCTTCAGCGAGGTGATTATACCAAAATAGAGTAGAAAGGGGAAGGCAGAGAGGAAACAAGTGCTAGAGACCCTAGTGGAAGCATCTATTAGGAACAGGTTGAATCTTTTGGAAAAAGGAGAGACAGACGATACTGCCAGTCCGCGAGGCGGTCAGGTCTGCCAATCAAAAGTTGGCGTGGAGTCAGACATCATATAGAGGCGTGGAAATAGGAGACTCCACAGTGAGAGGAACTGAACGGGGTTTCTGTGGCAACAGGCAGGATTTGAGGATAGTGTGCTGCCTTCCTGGTGCCAGGATTAACGATATCGCAGACAGAGTGCTCAAGGGCGAAGGTGAAGATCCAGAGGTGGTGGTACATGTCGGCACAAATGATGTTGGGAAGAGGAGGAGGGACCTTCTACAGCGGGAATTCGGAGAACTCGGAAGAAAGCTGATAAGCAGCACGTCTAGTGTGGTTATCTCTGGTTTGCTTCCAGATCCTCGGGCTGGAGAAGACAGGAACAGGGAGATAATTGACTTGAATGTGTGGTTGGGAACTGGTGCAGGAAGCAAGAATTTAAATTTTTGGATCACTGGGGTATGTTCTGCGTAAGGATAAATTATACAAGAGGGACGGCTTTCAGCTTAATAGATGGGAGACCAGCATTCTGGCAGGCAGGTTTGTCACTGCATTACAGTTGCGTTTAAACTAAATAGCGGGGGCGGGGGGACCAACTGGAAGTTTAAGAAGGAAATTGAAGGGAAAGTTAGAACAAGAGAAGTCAAGAAAGACAACGGAATTAATGGAGCAGAAAACTCACAAAGGGATCATGCCGTAAGGTCAAGTGAAATAGGGATTGATAGGAAGGGTGAGGGCAGTAACAAATTAAAAATATTATATATGAATGCACAAAACATTAGAAACAAGATGGATGAGCTTGCGGCTCATTTGGAAATTTTCAGTTACGATGCTGTGGGGATAACGGAGACATGGCTTCAAGTGGACAAGGCCTGGGAAATGAATATTCAATGCTAAATTCTATCATAAGGACAGACTGACGGGCAGAGGGGGTGGGGTGGCCCTGTTGGTCAGGAATGGTATTCAGTCCCTTGCGAAGGAGGACCTAGAAGCAGAGGTTGTGGAGTCAGTATGGATAGAGCTGAGAAATTCTAAGGGTAGAAAGACCCTCGTGGGAGTTATCTACAGGCCCCCAAACGGTAGTCTGAATGTAGAGTGTAAGTTGAATAAGGAGCTGAAATTGGCCTGTCGCAAAGATATTACTTCAGTTGTTATGGTGGATTTCAACATGCAGATAGACTGGGAAAATCAGGATGGTACTGGACCCCAAGAAAGAGAGTTTGTGGAGTGCCTCCGAGATGGATTCTTAGAACAGCTGGTGCTGAGGCCGAACAGGGAGAAGGCAATTCTGGATTCAGCGTTGTGCAACGAAATGGATTGGATCAGGGACATCGAAGTGAAGGAGCCATGAGGAGGTAGTGACCATAATACAAGTAGCTTTAATCTGCAATTTGAAAGGAAAAGAGTACAATCGGAAGTAAACTGAAGAATATTTCAGTTGAATAAAGGTAACTTTGGAGCTATGAGGGAGGAGCTGGCCAAAGTTCAATGGTGCAATACCCTAACAGGGATGGATGGCAGTGGAGCCAGGTATTTCCGAGTATAATGCAGAAGATGCAGGATCAGTTCATTCCAAAAAGGAAGAAAGATCCAAACAGGAAGCAGGGGTGGCCGTGGTTGAAGAGGGAAGTTATGAAACATATTAAGTTAGAAGAGAAAATGTATAATATAGCAAACATGAGTGGGACAACGGAGGACTAGGAAACTTTTAAAGAACAATAGAGTATAACTAAGAAGGAAATACGCAGAAAAAAAAGAGGTACGAAGTTAAACTGGCCAAAAATATAAAGGAGGACGGTAAAGCTTTTTTAGATATGTGAATGGAAAAAAAATGGTTAGGACTAAAAATGGGCCCTTGAAGACAGAAAAGGGTGAACATATTACGGAGCACAAAGAAATGGCAGAAGAGTTGAATTGGTACTTCAGATCTGTGTTCACTGTGGAAGACACAAGCAATCTCCCAGAGATAATAGTGGCTGAGAGACCTGAACTGAAGGGAATTTGTATTTGCCAGGAAATGGTGCTAGGTTGTAAGGCTGGTATCTCCCTGGGATTTGATGGTCTACATCCCAGGGTACCGAAGGAGGTGGCTCTAGAAATCGCGGATGCATTGGTGATCATTTTCCAATGTTCTATAGATTCAGGATCAGCTCCTGCAGATTGGAGAGTAGCTAATGTTGTCCCACTTTTCAAGAAAGGAGAGAGAGAGAAAGCAGGGAATTATAGATCAGTTAGCATGACCTCAGTGGTGGGCAAGACGCTGGAGTCAATTATAAAGGATGAAATTACGACACATCTGGATAGCAGTAACAGGGTAGGTGAGAGTCAGCATGGATTTATGCTTGACTAATCTTCTGGAATTTTTTGAGGATGTAACTCTGAAGATGGACAAGGGAGATCCAGTGGATGTAGTGTACCTGGACTTTCTGAAAGACTTTTATAAAGTCCAACATAGGAGGTTAGTGAGCAAAATTAGGGTGCATGGTATTGGGGGCAAAATACTGACTTGTATTGAAAATTGGTCGGCTGACAGGAAACAAAGATTTGTGATAAACGGCTCCCTTACAGAATAGCAGGCGGTGACCAGTGGGGTACTGCAGGGATTAGTGCTGGGACAGCAGCTTTTTACAATATACATTAATAATATAGATAATGGTAGTAAAAGTAATATTCGCAAATTTGCTGATGATACAAAGCTAGGAGGCAGGGGGAAATGTGAAGAGGATGTTAGGAGATTACAGGGTGACCTGGACAGGCTCGGCGAGTGGACAGATGCATGTCAGATGCAGTTTAATGTGGATAAATGTGTGGTTATCCACTTTGGTGACAAGAACAGGAAGACAGATTACTACCTAAATGGAGTCAAGTTAGGTAAAGGGGCAGTACAACGAGATCTAGGTGTTTTTGTACATTAGTCAATGAAAGCAAGCATGCAGGTACAGCAGGCAATGAAGAAAGCTAACAGCATGCTGGCCTTCATAAGAAGAGGAATTGTGTATAGAAGCAAAGAGGTCCTCCTGCAGCTGTACAGGGCCCTGGTGAGACGGCACCTGGAATATTGTGTGCAGTTTTGTTCTCCAAATTTGAGGAAAGACATTCTGGCTATTGAGGGAATGCAGCGGAGGTTCACGAGGTCAATTCCCGGAATGGCGGGACTGTCTTACGTTGAAAGATTGGAGCGACTAGGCTTGTATACCTTTGAGTTTAGAAGGCTGAGAGGAGATCTGATTGAGACGTTTAAGGCTATTAAAGGATTGGACACTTTGGAGGTGGGAAGCATGTTTCCGCTGATGGGTGAGTCCCGAACCAGAGGACACAGTTTGAAACTAAGGGGTATGGCCATTTAGAACACAGTTGAGGAGAAACTTCTTCACCCAGAGAGTGGTGGGTGTGTGGAATGCTCTGCCCAATAGGGTTGTGGAGGCCAAGTCTCTGGAAACATTCAAGAAAGAGTTGTATCGAGCTCTTAAGGATCGTCGAAGACCTTCAAGGGTTATGGGGATAAGGCAGGAAGAGGATAATGATTGAGGATGACCACCCATGATCATAATGAACGGTGGTGCTGGCGTGAAGGGCAGAATGGTTTACTCCTGCACCTATTGTCTATTGTCTATTGTGACAATGACGGATTCAGTGTGAGGGTGCCAGGGTTATGGTGATGGAGCGAGTGGGACGGGTGTGATAGATTACGCTGATGGAGTGATTATGAGGACATAAGATGATAATGACGGATGAATATCAGAAGGTCAGAGTGAGGGGTACAGGGTGACAGTGACTGAGTGAATATGAAGGTTCCAGGGTGACAGTGACAGACTGAGTGAGAGGGGTACCGGGTGACAGTGACGGAGTTAGTGTGATTGGTTCAGGATGGCGGAGACAAAGACAGTGCGAGGGCCTCAGAGTAACGGGGGCAGAGAGATTGTGAGGGGCACAGGTTGACAGTGATGGAGTGGGTGTGACTGGATCAGTGCTATGGTGATGGCGTGACAGTGATTTAGTGAGTGTGAGGGGGTCCGGGTAATGGTGAGTAAGTGCATTGAGTGGTCTGGCTGATGGTTATGGCGTGAGTGTGAGGCGCTCAGGGTGACGATGATAGAGTAAATGTCTGTGTGTGTGCGTGTATGTGTGTGTGACAGTGAAATAGTGAGTGTGAGCGGGTCAGGGTGACGCTGATGGAGTGACTGTGAGGGGGTCAGTTTGACACTGACAGAATGTGTGTGCAGGTTTCAGGGTCATGGTGCTGGAGTGAGTGTGATGGTGTCAGGGTGACAGTGATCGAAAGAGTCTGAAGGGCTCAGGGTGACGGTGATGAAGTAAGAATGAGAGTGTCTGGGTAACAGAGATGGAGTGAGTGTGGGGGGCTCAGGTTGATTGGGGCAGAGAAAGTGCGAGGGGCTGGGGGTGACCGTGCCAGGCTGAGTGTGCGTGCCTGAGTGTGAAGGGGACGAATACATCTGTGTGCGTCAGGTTCGCATTGATGCAGCGGATATGAGTGATTCAGGGTGACGGTGACGAAGTGATTGTGACCCTGTCAGGAAAATAGTAACGTAGTGAGTACGAGAGGGCCACGGTGACAGTGACTGAGTTAGTGTGAAGCTTTCCGGGTGTCAGTGACAGAATGAATGTGAGGATGTCAGGGTGAAAATGACAGAATAGTGTGAGGTGTCTACATGACAATGATATAATGAGTGTAAAAGGGTCAGGGTGGGAGTGAATGTGATGGGGTCAGTTTGATGGTGACCAAGTGATTTTGAGGGGTTCTGGATGACGCTTACAGAGTGTGCCCGATGGGGTCAGGGTGAAGTCATGGAGTGAGTGTGAGGAGTCAGGGTGATGCTGACTGAATGATTGTGCGGGGTGAGCGTGACGACGATGGAGAGAGTGTGAAGGTGACCAGGTGCTGGTCATGGAGAGAGTGTGAGAGGGATAGGGTGATGTTGATGGAATAACTGTGATGGGGTCTGTGATCAGGGTGACGGTGAAGGAGTGAGTGTGAGCGGGTCAGTGCTACGATGATGGAGTGAATGTGTGTGGGTCATGCTGAAAGTGATAGAATTAGTGTGATGGTATCGGGTTGGTAGTGGCGGAGTGAGTGTGAGTGATTCAGGGTGACAGTTACAGGAATAGTGTAATGGTATCACGATGACGGAGATGGACTGAGTGTGAGGGGGTCAGTTTGGAAGTGAGTGTGACTGCGTCAGGTTGACGGTGACCTAGTGATTTTGAGGGGTTTCGGGTGAGAGTGCCAGAGTGTGTGAGACGGGGTCAAGGTTATGGTGATGGAGTGAGGGGGTTAGGATGACCAGGTAACGGTCATAGAGAGAGAGAGTGAGGGGGTTAGGTTGATGGTGATGGAGTGAGTGTGGGGGAATCAGGGTGACGATGACTTAGTGTGTGTGTGACGTTGTCAGGGTGACAGGGATGCAGTAAGTGGGAGGGTTTAACAATGACGATGAGGGAGTGAGTGACATGTAGACACGGTTACTGTGACAGAGTGGGTGTGAGGTGTTCAGCGTGGCAGTGAGGCTTTGAATTGTGCGTTCAAGGACACAGGGAGGTAGCACGTGTGACTGGATCAGAGTGACCGCAGGAGAGTGAGGGTATCAGAGTGACGGTGTAACCTCCTCAGGTCCCTACCTTCCTCCTTCTTCCTTTATTAGCAGCAACCCTCAAAATTACTGAAGTCTCTTTTGCCACTTCAATATTCCTAATATCTGCAAAATCCTTCCATTCTGATAGCCCTCCCTATCTCTGTAACCCCACACACTCTCCAGTGCCCTTCTGCAGAACATTGCAGAGGAAGAAAGAGTTGCAGAATGCGGACCATGTTATGGAGGTAGGAAGGGAGAATGATACAAATGCAGGAAAGGACGTGGATTCTCAGAAGGTTAAAGATAACAGAATTCCTAGAACCTGCAAGGTGGGACAGGTCATAAGTTGTGGAACGTGAAGGATGTCACAATTTGAACACAGATCTTTTTTGGATCGGATCGTTCAGCCGATCTTTTTGTCCTAAATCTGGAGATCTTTACTGGAATGGGTGAGCACAGCGACAGATTCCCAGGCTGGGAAATGTGAGTTCAGAGGTGAATCTATTTGCCCATTCTATCTGTGTGCCTGATACTGACTTGGTACTTCTATATGACCTCCAGATCTTCATGACTTACCAGAACCCACCTCACCAAAACCTTCGGTCGGAATGCTTTTTATTTTTTTCATTTTTTTAATTGACAGTTTCGTGAGATGCAGGAATGGGGAGTTTCCATTTTTGAGATTATGAAACTTTTATCATTGACTCTGACACATGCAGAGGAATTTCGTGTATTCTGCTGTTCGAGGAAGACTATCAGTCAGAGGAATATCCACGGAGTGTCAATGGCCTTTGGTTGGTAGAGATTGATTTTACCAGTTTATGTCGGCTAGGGCACAGTGTTTCTGGAGAATGAATAGCTGTGTAACTACCTACCGTGTGGTTAAGGGGTGAGTGCACGGGGCCCTGAGCACCAGGAGCTGGGCAACCTCATGCTGTTTGCACGTGGGGCTTGGGCACTAGACTCGATGAGAGCAGTTCACTGAGTA
Organism: Chiloscyllium plagiosum; assembly: GCF_037043375.1. Lineage (NCBI taxonomy): Eukaryota > Metazoa > Chordata > Chondrichthyes > Orectolobiformes > Hemiscylliidae > Chiloscyllium > Chiloscyllium plagiosum. The sequence goes on along the minus strand of NW_028270207.1, from coordinate 161,082 downwards.
AATGACAGGTAGAGAGCTTGGAATCCTCCTGTTATATTTGGCCTTATGCCATATCGTTACCTCCCTCTCATGAGTGAGCGTGTCATGTTCTCCAGTCCTGACAGTGTCCATTCCCTGTAAACCCTTCCAGCTGTTGAACATCTGACCTCAGTGGTGGGAAAGCTCCTGGAGTCTATTATAAAGGATGAAATTACTGCACATCTGAATAGCAGTAACAGGATAGGACAGAGTCAGCATGGATTTATGTAGGGGAAATCATGCTTGTCTCATCTTCTTGAATTCTTTGAGGATGTAACTATGAAGTTGGACGAGGGAAATCCAGGAGATGTAGTGTACCTGGACTTTCAGAAAGCTTTTGATAAAGTCCCACACAGCAGGTTAGTGAGTAAAATTAGGGCGCATGGTATTGGGGGCAAAGTACTCGATTGGATTGAAAATTGGTTGGCTAATAGGAAACAAAGGGTAGTGATAAACGGCTCCATTTCGGAATGGCAGGCAGTGACCAGTGGGGTACCGCAGGGATCCGTGCTGGGACCGCAGCTTTTTTACAATATATGTTAATGATATAGAAGACGGTATCAGCAATAACATTAGCAAATTTACTGATGATACAAAGCTGCGTGGCAGGGTAAAATGTGATGAGGATGTTAGGAGATTACAGGGTGACCTGGACAAGTTAGGTGAGTGGGCAGATGCATGGCAGATGCAGTTTAATGTGGATAAATGTATGGTTATCCACTTTGGAAGCACGAACAGGAAGGCAGACTACTACCTCAATGGAATCAATTTATGTAAAGGGGCAGTAGAGAGAGATCTGGGTGTTCTTGTACACCAGTCAATGAAGGCAAGCATGCAGGTACAAGCAGGTAGTGAAGAAGGCTAATAGCATGCCGGCCTTCATAACAAGAGGAATTGAGTATAGAAGCAAAGAGGTGCATCTGCAGCTGCACAGGGCCCTGGTGAGACCACACCTGGAGTACTGTGTGCAGTTCTGGTCTCCAAATTTGAGAAAAGACATTCTGGCTATTGAGGGAGTGCAGCGTAGATTCACGAGGTCAATTCCTGGAATGGCAGGAAAGACTGAAGCGACTGGACTTGTATACCCTTGAGTTTCGAAGATTGAGAGGGGATCTGATTGAGACATATAAGATTATGAAAGGATTGGACAATCTGGCAGTAGGAAACATATTTCCACTGATGGGTGAGTGCCGAACCAGACGACACAGCTTACAAATACGGGGTAGGCCATTTAGGACAGAGCTCAGGAGAAACTTCTTCACCCAGAGAGCGGTGGCTGTGTGGAATGCTCTGCCCCAGAGGGCAGTGGAGGCCCACTCTCTGGATTCATTTAAGAAAGAGTTGGATAGAGCTCTCAAAGATAGTGGAATCAAGGGTTATGGAGATAAGGCAGGAACAGGATACTGATTAAGAATGATCAGCCATGATTATATTGAATGGCGGTGCAGGCTCGAAGGGCTGAATAGCCTACTCCTGCGCCTATTGTCTATTGTCTATTGTCTATCTCCCTTCCCTCTCACTCCCCCTTGGCTTTCCAACCTGGCCTTCGCCTCATATCTCCTACAGTCCCAAACGACCTTGCTCTTTGCTATCTCATTGCATTCCTTTGAATTGTATGTGAACAATCCTGAAGTAGGTTTGAGCTACTGAAGACAAGATGGCTTTTCCCCTATCTATCTCTGTCAAACGGAATCTTCTTGTTTGTCTCTCTCCCATAAGAGGAAGGAAACATCCCTTCAGCATCCACTGGCCCATCCCCCTGAGGATCTGTACAGTTTAATGGGTCAAATATCTTCCTGATAACCCTCATTGGCACAGCATCGGAGTGACATGTTTGTGTTCCTCTATTTACTGCAGCCTTTTCCTGTTTCTCAGTGCCTCTCCCATTCTGAAACCTCCCCCAGTCTGGACAGTACTCCTAACCACTCATTACTGAGAATGCTCCAATTTCCCTACCTCTGTAAACTCCTCACATTCTTGCAATCCTCCTTGGTTGTGTACCCTTCCAGCATCTACAGTCCATCCAATTTCTAGTATCTCCAACAGCCCCCACCATCTCTGTATCTTCCAATTGCTATATTTCTCACTGCCTCTGTAAACGGCTCCAACCCCTTCAAACCTCACTATCTCTGGCATGGTTTGCAGTTCCAATAAAAATCCCTCTAATAGGAACTTCCAACAGACACCACCACCCTCCATGTCTCTGTAATCCCTCACAATTCTCTCTATTTCTGTTCCCACCTTCAGTCCCAACAAAAGTACTTCTATGTACAACATCATCGAGTCCCTATATCTCTCCCAGCTGTGCAATCTCCACCAGACCATACAACTCTCTCGCTGTCCCTGATGATTGCAGTGATTTCAAACCTCCCCTATTCTATAACATCTCGTGTCTCTGTGTCCCTCCCTTTCATGATGCGCTGCTCCAGTTGCCACGACATTCCTGCCTGTGTACACCATCAAGTTGATACAACACTTCTCATTTCTGTAGCGTCTTGCAGTCCCTACAATCCTTTCCATGTTTGTTAATCCTGCGTACCGCTAATACTTTCTTTATTCGAGTAAATTTCTCCAGTCATTACAATCTCCTCCAGACTCTACAGCTATTGCTATCTATGTAACCTCATTCGGGCCCACACAGTCCAATGTGCTGACTCCTGCACTGCCATTGCAGATCCCTTATTTCTTGACATTGTTCAGTCTCTAAAACAATCCCTATGAGTATAATCTCCTCCAGTCCCTACATCATTCCCGATCTGTGTAACCTCTTCAATTCCCAATGATCCTCCCTATCTGTTTAAAAGTTCCTATATGCCTTCCTATTGTTTTAACTGTTTTGAGTCCATTATATCCTGACTGAATAACTAATGAGTATCAGTGCTGCAATGGAATCCTGGACTGTATACGAGGTGTGTTTTTTGTAATACCATGTCAATGAGCCATTAAGAGAATGGACCATTCTATATCAAATTTTGTGTATTGAGACATACCTAATAATCTAATTAAAAAGGAGCTTTGTATAAAGAGAAGCAGAATATTGTGCATTTTTTCGAGGTGAAACATGATTTAGATCGCTCAGATGTGGGAGTGGAATTTGATCTTTTGCCCCATCAATTATATTTCACTATTCAACGAGATAATTGCTGATCAGGTAATCCCCAACTCTACTTTCCTGTCTTTTCCAGGTAGCCCTTGTTTCCCTGATGAATTAAACTCTGGCCATCGTTATTCTAAATATACTTAATGACCCAGCCTCACCAGCCTTCTGCAGTAAGAAATTCCCACAGATTCACTATTCTTTGAGGGAAGAAATTCCTCCTCACCTCTATCTTAGTAAGTGAGCCCTTGCTGAGATTTTATGCCATCTGGTTGCAGATCGCCATATAAGGAAAACCAATGGAAGTGGCAAAGATAATTATTGAGTGTAAGGCTATGGATAGTGCCTACATGGGCGTTACTAAACCTTATGCCACGGTAGTTTGGCCCGAAGGATCAAATCACAATCCATGGAATCCATGGTGGTTGGTAAATTGGATACAAAATTTTGTTGGTCACAAGAGACAGCAGAACGTGGAGGGGTGTATTTCTGATTGGACATCTGTGGCCAGAGATGTTTCATAAAGATCAGTACTGCGATTTCTGATTGGAATTTATATCTGACTAAGATGAATTTATCAGCAGTCAAATGAGCACTTTTGCAGAAGACATTATTGAGAAGGCATGTACTAATTATGGATAGTTGGTGAAATTGTGGATAGTGAGGAAGTTTTTAAAGGATGCAGCAATGTGTAGAACAAATGGAACGTTGGATGGAGAAACAGAAAATTGAATTTCATCGTGACAATTGTGACGTGATGTATTTTTTAAGTCAAATGCAAGAGAAAATTACACTGTAAATGACCAGACCCTTGGGAACACTGATATGCAGAGGGATCTTGAAAGGAAATCCATAGCTTCCTGAACATAACAACACAACAGGATGTACTGATTAAGAAGGAGTGTGGCAGCATTGAGTAGACACATTGGCATGTCATGTTGTAATATAATAAAAAATCAGATTGGCCACGTTTGGAATATTGCGTATTGTTCTCATCGCCACACAACAGGAAGTATATGGAGCTTTAGAAAGGGGGCAATAGTGATTTACCAGAATGTTGCCTTGATGAGAATTTGTTTAATGTAAGGAGGTTGGACACAAGTCGATTGTTTTGCGAGAATGTTGGAGGCTGAGGGGCAAACTAGTGCAGGTTTATAACATTAGGATTCGCGTGGATAGTGTGGATAGTCGTAACGTTTATTCCAATGTGGCAATGTCAAATACTAGGCCGCCTTGGTTTAAGTTTGCGAGTGAAAAAAATTCAATGAGATGGATGAGGCAAGTTTTTTTTCCATAGAGGGTGGAAGCTGCTCAGGGCGTGGTAGAAGCTGAAATGTTTGCAAAGTTTTGAAGTGGCATTCATACAGCTACATGAACAGGAACAGAGTAAAGGGATACGGACCATGTGCAGAAGATGATATTAGTTTAGAATAGCATCAGAATCAGCACAGCCAATGTTGGGTTGAGGGCCTATTGCTGTAGTTGTAGTTTCTCACTTCCCAGCATGTACCCTGGCAAAAACCCTTTGAATCTTGCATGTTGCAGAAAATTTCTCGCCTATTCTTCGAAACACTAATCGGTTCAAACACAACTTACTCTGTCTTTTTTCATTAGAAAATCGCCCCAGCTCCAAGATCAGCCGAGTGAACCTTCTCTGGGCTCCATCCAATACGAGAATATTTTTCTTTAGGACACTCAAACTCTTCAGAATATTCTCGGCGCGCTCTGACTCGTACTATGCACAGTTTTAGCAAGACCTTCCTACTTTTAGACACCATTCCCTTTGTACTGAATTTCAGCATTTGGTTTATCTTCTCTATTACCTACTGAAAGTGGAAGCTACCGTTTTCGTATTGATACACAAGGACTCCCAAAACCCTTTGTGCAGTTAGTCTGAAGGCAAACAGTGTTAGCCTGACAGTAAGTTGGGAACGTGCAGAGTATATTATAAAGGATTTGACAATGAACAATAACTGGGCCCTTAGAAACAATGAGAGATTCATGGTTTTATAACAGGGGAATATTTTTAAATCTGTTGGATTTTATATTTTGTTGTGACCTCCAATGATAGAATAGATAAGGGTGGTGAAGAAAATGACGGAATGCGGATATTTGTAGATTAAGATGCATGTTGGCAAGTTTCAACAAGAGCTAAAGATTAGCGAGGGAGAGGATAGGGACGCTGAAAGGTCAATGAGGCTGTCTATGTGGAATCACTGTTTCATGGGCGAGATCTGAAACAGATGTTTTGCATTAGGATTTGCATTAGGAGAAAGACATGGAACCTCGGGAACTTGGGAAAATAGTGATGTCTTAAACAGAATTCACATTGAAGAACTGGAGATGCTGAATGTCCTTAAATGCAAAACGTTAGCTAAAACCTTGGGCCATGATCAGATGTATTGCAGCAACTTGTGAGAAGCGAGGGAGGAAATTACAGGCCTCATTGCAAAGATATTTGGATCAGCGACGGCCACTACAGACCAGTGGGATTGCTAAGTTGTTGGAGGACGTCCTGACGTAGGATCTTCATACATTTGGAATGGCAAGGATAGATTCGCGTTAGTCAGCATGGCTTTGTGGGAAAAATGTCTCTCAAATCTGATTGAGTTTTTGAGGTCGTAGCCAAATAATAGGTCCAGGCAGAACAATAGTCTTTATGTACATTAACTTGAGCAAGACCTTTGACAAGGATCTGCATGGCAGACTGATTAACAAGTCTAGATCACACATAATCAGGAGGCACTCACTAACTGGGTACAAAATTGTATTGACGGTAGGAGACAGGACATGTTCATAGAGGGTTGGTGCCCAAACTGCAGGCCTGTGATAAACAGTGTGCCATGAGGTTCGGTGCTGGGTCAACTGTAGTGCATCATTCATTTAAGCGATTTGGATAAGAATACAGGAGTCGTGCTGATCACATTTGTCAGTGAAATTGAAACTGGTGGTAATGTGGGCAGTGAAGATGATGAACAGTACTCCTGGGCCAGTGAGTTTCGGAATAGCAGGTGGAGAAATGCATGTTTTGCATTCTGGTAAAACAAACCGGGGAGGGAGGGGGAGCTTGTCCAGTTAATGTTAGGGCCCTGGGTAGTTTTGTCAAACAGAGACACGGAGGGATGCAGGTACACAGTTCTTTGAAAGTTATGTCACATGTAGACAGTCTGATGAAACAGGTGCTTGGATGCTTATCTTCATTGGTATGAACATTGAGAATAAGAGTTGGGACGTCATGTTATGGCTACACAGGGCATTGGTGAGGCCACCATAACAGCATTGTTCATTATCTGAAAAAAAAACTAAGCTGGTTCACGTACGTCCCTTTGGAAGGGCATCTGACTTTCTTACCTGATCTGGCTCACATGTCTCTCCAGACCCACAGAAATATGGCTGACTCTGAGCCACATCTGGACTATTTTCTGTGGACAAAGAATCGTGGTCCAGCCAGTCGACTCTTCAACCCATGAATGGACAAGTATAAATACGTATTTTCATTGCTATCTATTCAAAGTCTTGCAGCTGCAGCAATTCATAGTGGCTTTGTGACACTGTTCTGGTCATTACCACTCTCTGTAACATACTCGCCACCTTCAGCATCTTTAACTCTCCGTGCTCCTTTCATTTCATTCCTACCACACTCCTCCTGAGAGGACACCCCTTGAAATCCGTTTAAGAATTATCTCCATGTTTCCATCAGAACTGTTAGGTTATTTGCCTTCTAAACATTTCAGAAGCACAGTTGGGAATGTCCGGCTGAGACTTTGACGTACTGTTTAATAATTAAATATTTAACTGTTAATATTTAATACTTCCTTCAATTCTTTTCATTTACAGCCAGATATATCGATCTGTTTCCCCTGTTTTGCTTGGTCAGTTCTCCTCTCAAACTTCAGGGGATTGGAGTTGTTTCTGATCGTCGGGTGTGCTCTGCGGTCACTTAAAAAAATCATAATCTCTTTGAATTCTACTGTATTGCAATTTCCCGTCGGTTCGCTCAGTGTGACATCACTCCTTCACTCAGCTTCATCACCCAACGGTCGATCTGGAATAGTTATGCTCTTAGCTAGTTGCAGAAACCCTGATAAAATTATTCTTTCAACCCCTCCCCGAGGATCGCTCTTGCCAGTGTGACTGTCCAAGATTATACAAAGTTTGATGTCTCTCCAAACTAGCATACTGCCTTTATTTAAAATTCCAACCGATTCCTGTTTAATGGAGTGATGAGAAATTAAATCCTGCACGGTACCATTAAAAAAACTGTTCTCCTGCTTGTGTTTTTGACACGTAGTAGCCAGACTTTACACTGATTCTATTGCAACATCTGATGCCAAATATTATCTCTGTCATGCCTTTGTTACCCACTACTATCAGGTTACCCTTCCTGCTTTCCCATTTTGCCTGAGTTCCCGCTAGGTTGCTTATCATTGAATTGAAATGTTCATTTTTTTCTTCACCCTGTAACCGTATCTCTCTGGTGTCTAAACCTCTATCATATCTGTACCACAAGTCCATCTACCTTATTGCAGAGAATTTTTCCATTCTAAAAATCATTATAATTTGCATTTTCCAAATCTTTCCTGTCACGAACCTATTCGCTGATGTACAGTGAGAGGTAAACTCTGTTCCTTCCTATTACTTTCTGCTTGTCTTCATTCACATCCTCATGCTGTTCCGATGCTTGACATGTCGTATTTGTATTTGGAAAGCTCCTTTCACCTGAACCCTGTCCCTGCATCCTCTCTGTCAGTTTAAAGCTTTGTCTATAAACCTACCGATATGATTGGCCAGGACACTGCTCCCAGCAGAGATTTATGTTTTAATTCATACGTGGAATGTGGGCATTTTTGGCTGGCCAGCATTTCATGCCAACCTAAAGCTGTCCTTGAGCTGAGCAGCTTGCTCGATTATTTGAGAGTGTAGTTGAGATTCAACCCCTTGATCAGTACCTGGAGTCATATGTAGGCCAGACCAACTGACTATAACAGATTTCCATCTTTAAAGGATATTGAGCTTTCAGATGGATATCCCTGATATTGGCATTAAATTCTGGATGAACAGTCTAATGAGAGTAAGACGAGGCCATCGCCTATCCCACTGATAGCTGCCTCATATCTGAGTACTGATCACAGTGCACCATGAATCAAACTCCTCCTTCCTGCCTGTGGTTTGATCCTATTCCCTTCCTGCAAATGGATACATCAATCGGTATCTCTCCATGTAGGATCCTTTATTGTGAGGGTCTAATTGCTATCTCTAACTGCAGCTTTTTGCAGCTCCTCCAGATCCTGAGCCAACAGAACTCTTCACCTTGAAGAGACGAGGCATCACAAGCCAAGGATGGAGACTGTGAATTTCCAGATCGCAGTGGGACTCAGTGCTGTTTTCCATTTGTAACCCTCACTGCCTTTGTCTAATTTCCCATTATCTCTATTTCTCTGTCGACTGTCGTTACTCAGGAAGTTCCTGACACTCAATTTCTAATTCCTGTATTGTCCATCACCCCATCGAACGCAATTTGTCAGCCAGAAGGCAAGGAGGTATGGAGACTGCAATAAATCCTGCAGCGAGGTAAGATCACTAACATTCAACAGAGCAGATCGCATTTAAAGCTCTAGACACATCTACCCACAAGACATGGCGTAGACACAGTGCTGAAGGATAAGAACAGAGAAGTAAGAACCCAGGCTCAATCTCCACCCACTTGTGAGAGGACGACGATCAGATCTCCTGTACTGAACCTTCCTGAGACAGCATAGGGAGTTCCCAATTATCAACGAGGCCTGTGCTGTCTTAATGAGGATCAGTGCTGAAGGCAGTACTCTCATGAGAGACTGGTAATACTGCCTGGGCTTTTGCTGTTCTGTATTCCCTCTCCAAGACTCTATCAATTTCATGTCATAGAGTCATACATCAAGGAAACAGACCAACACATCTGTTCCAGTGCCTTAAATCCTTCTAACTCCTAAAACTGTTCCTATCTCGTTAACCCCTTCTCCTTTCCAACTCTTCAATGCATCGTCTCCCTGTAATCTCCTCAAATATTACCACGCCCTGTCTTTGTAGTATCCTCCAGCATCAGCCACCTTCTCGATTTCCGTATCCTCCTCCAGAACAGCAGTCCACATCTCTGTGTAACTGATGGGAATGCTGCAAACCTGCCTTCACAGCCCTCACTAACTGTCTGAAATCCTGCCGCCCTACTATCCTCAGCATCTCTGGTCCTCCATTTTCCTACAATTTCCCCTGGGTCTGTGAACTGATCAGGCCCGTTCAAACCTCCCTACCTCAGTAAACTCTTGACCCTACAACTAACATGACAACTGTGTTGTGCCCGGCCAGTACACCCTCCCTATCTCTGTAAACTCGTACAGCTCCAAATACCAACCCCGTTCTCTATAATTCCCCCGATCTCTGTGACTCCTTCAGGACTGATAAGCCTGTACCTGTACTGACAACCTATCTGACCTCTAAACAACATCAGTGATCTCAAAATATCTGAACTCTGTAGCATCCTCCAATCTGTACAGTCCTGCTTTTAGGTGTTAGCTTCTCTTTTGCCTGCATTCCCCTTTATCTCTGGTTATTGACCTTTGCTCAGGAGAACAACATCTCATTATCCCTCCTGTGAGAAGACAAGAATCTTTGGTGTATCAATGCATTTGCCTTGTTTTCTCAATAAATTCTAACCAGTTCAAAGTTCAATTTTCTCCACCTCTTCTCATCAATATCCCTCCTTTTTGAGGATCAGTCTGGTGAATTTTGTCTGAACTGCCTCCAGTGCAAGAACATTTTCCCTGGAGATAGGGGACCAAGTGTTGTCTGGTGCGAGCTGATTTCTGCCTTCTGTCGTTGTTGCATGCCTTCTCTATTATTATTTTCCATTCCCTTTGGAATCAATGCCAGCATTACATTTGCCTTCTCTGTGACCTGCTGATCCTGTATGCCACGTTTCTGAGATTTATACACAATGATTCCCAAGTTTTTTTCTGTGGTGGAGCTTTCTCCAATCGATCTGAAACCAAAAGGAGACTGTAATAAAAAGGAACGTGTCGGAATTCATGGTGAACATTATGCCCGAAATGATAACTGCACATTTCAAACCCAATGGAATAAGGACAGTCCATAAGACCATAAGATAGAGGGGTAGAATGAGACCATTCGGACCTTTGAGTCTGCTCCACCATTCGATTATAGCTGAATTGTTTCCCAACCGCATTCTCTCTTCTACTCCCTGAAAGCCTTGATCCCCTTCGTCATCACGAACTAATCTATCTCTGAATTAAATACACAGAATTACTTAGCTCCACAGCCCCGTGAGGCAGTGAGTTCCAAAGATTGATCATCCTCTAGCTGAATAAATTCCTCCATATCTGCATTCTAAAGGATTATTCCTTCGCTCTGAAACTGTGTCCCTCGTCTCTGTTACTCGTGGGAACATCTCCTCCATGAACACTCCATTCAGGCCCCTCACATACATACCGATGTAAGAACCAAAGAACGTAGGAGCAGGAGTAGGTTACCTGGCCCTGAGAGTCTGCTCTGGCATTCAATCAGATCATGGCTAATGTTTTCATGGACTCAGCTCCACTTGCCCACCCTCTCACCATGTCCCTTAATTCTTTCCTTGTTAAAAAAGTAATCCATCTTCACTTGATACTTCAACCCAACTTTGAAACGCGTTCAACCTTCAACCTACCCATGTCTGTCACCTTCTCTGGTCGCCTTCAAGCTCCCCAGTGCTGTCACCTTATCCAGCCCGTTCAACCCTCTACATCTCTGTCACCTTCTCCAGCCCGTTCAACCCTCCATATCTGTGTCACATACTCCACCCCTTTCAACCCTTCCTATCTCTCTAAACTTCTCAAGATGATTCAACCGTCCACATCTCTGTAACCTTCGCCAGCCGCTTCAACTCTCCGTATCTTTGTAACCTTCAAAGTCCTCTTCAACCCTCCATATCCCTGTAAGCTTCTCCATTCCCTTCAAGCTGCCATATCTCTGTATACTTCTTAAGACGCTTCAACTTTTCATATATCTGTTACCCACTCCAGCCTCTTAAGCCCTCCCCATCTAGGTAACCTTCGCAAGCTTCTTCAGCCTGACATCCCTCCTTATCACTGTAACATTCCCAGCACCTACACCCCTCTCTATCCCTGAAACATTCTCCAGCACCTACACCCTCCATATCTCTTTAACATTCTACAGCACCTGCAACCTCTCCCTATCTGTGTACCATTCTGCAGCGCCAACACTCCTCCCTATCCCTGTAACCTAATCCAGCAAATATACCCCTCCCATTCCCTGTAACATTCTCTAGCACCTACACATTCTCCCTATGCCTGTAACATTCTTCAGGACCTACGCCGTCCCTATCCCTGTAACATTGTCCAGCACCTACACCTCTCCCATTCCCTGTAACCTAATCCAGCACCTGCAAATATGCACTGAACCTGTAACGTTCACCAGAACGTGCCCCCTTCTTAGTCCTGTTACCTTATCCAACACCTCCCTCCTGTCTGTGTATGCTTCATCAGCACTTATACCTCTTCCGATCTCTGATACCTACCACAGCATGTAAATGTCTCTTTATTCTCTGCAACCTCCTCCAAATACTAATACCTTCTGATCTATGTTGCCTCCTCCATACTTCACTCTGATCTCTCTTTGTAATCTCGTCAAGCCCATATACTCCAAGTGGGTATTCAGAGGAACAGAGCAATGCGGCAGTCATTGATCGTTTGATGTTTTGTCTGTGTGCATACAGGAAATACACGGATAGTTTCCCACATTGTCAGGTCGATGCCAGTGCTGTAGCCCAGCAGGAACAGTTTTAATGGAATGTAATCAGGGCACACACACTTCGCATTATCCAAAACCAATGGCCATTTGTTAATACTACACAAAATAAACCAAATTAGCTGAAGACTGACATCTAGCGGAAACTAAAGTAGGTCATCCCATCGACCCTTCTTTCTGTACATTGTTAGGAATGGTTCAAACTTATCATCTCTTGTTGTGCTGGGCTCTTTCATTATTGAGAAGGCGATATTTATGGATCCTCCACCAGTAAGTTGTTTGATTGTCCACCAGCATTCACCCAGACTGCATTCGCAGGATTGCAGAGATTAGGTCGGATTTGTTGGTTCAATCTGTCTATCACTTGCAGCTTACACTCTTTGGTGTGTAAGTGATCCTGTTTGTTAATGTTACCTCATTTTCAGGTATACATTGGCAGGCCCTCCTGTGTTCCTCACTGCACAAGGGTTCATCCCCTGGCCTGATGGTCAATGTAACGTGGAGGATAGCCAGGCATGACGGTGAAACTTGTGCTGGGGTACAATTCTGCTGCTATTGGTAATGACCTGAATTACCTCTCACAACTCAGTGCTTAGTTACCAGATCGATTTCGTTTAGCAGGGTGACAGTGCGACACACACAGAGTGAAATCGCAACGTAAAGGTGAGCCTTTGTCGCCAGAAATACTGTATGCAGTATTCACTGTTATTAAAATGATCATCGATCAATGTGTCTGCAGCCTGTCGATTGGTGAGGTTGAGGTCAAGCATGTTTCCCCTCTCAGTCGTTCCCTCTCCACCCACTGCAAACCCAGTCCAGCAGCCATGTCCTTTTGGAACCAACCGTTTCGATCAGCAATCCTGCTGCTGTGCCCCTCTCGTTGTTGGTTTTGAAATGACCCACCCATTATATACTCTCCAGGTTTGTCACTCTCTCACTGCTTCCTCCAAGTGTTGTTCAATGTGGAGGGCCACTGATGCATAAGCTGAGGGAGGGGATTCAGGAAATTTCTCTGCCAGTGTTTGATCTCACCCAGGGAGGCTGTGAGAGTGGGGACAGCAGGAGGTTTCCATGTCAGTGTTTGATCTGACACCGTGAGGTTGAGGGAGTGGAGTCAGCAGGAAGTTTCCGTGTCAGTGCTTGAACTGACACTGTGAGCTTCTAGTCAAGACGAGAGTGATGCTGGAAAAGAAAGGAGGAGCAGGATTCCAGATGAAGTGCTTTTTCCCGAAACGTCAATTTTCCTGCTCCTCTCATGCTGACTAGCTGTGCTATTCCAGCACCACTCTAATGTATAACATTTAAAGCCTCCCTTTCCCCTTCTGTCACATCTCCAGTCTTGCTTTCCTTTCTCTGTAACATCTCCAGCCTTGCTTTCCCGTCTCTGAAAAATTTCCGGCCTTGCTTTCTTATCCCTGAAAAATTTCCAGTCTTACTTTCCTTTCTCTGTAACAAATCCAGCCGTGCTTTCCTACCTCTGTAACATCTCCTGCTTTGCTTTCCTATCTCTGTAAAATTTCAAGCCTTTCTTTCCTATCTCTGTGACTTCTCCAGCCTTGTTTTCTTATTTCTCAAACCTAAGAGGTACAGTTAGTAAGTTTGCAGATGACACAAAAATTGGAGTTATGATGGACAGAGAAGAGGGTTACCTCAGATCACAACAGGATCTGGACCATATGGGCCAATGCGTTGAGAAGTGGCAGATGTAGTTTAATTCAGATAAATGCGTGGTGCTGCATTTTGGGAAAGCAAATCTTAGTAGGACATCTCGACGTCATGGTAAGGTCCTAGGGTGTGTTGCTGAACAAAGAGTCCTTGGAGTGCAGGTTCATAGCTCCTTGAAAGTGGAGTTGCAGCTGGATAGGATAGTGAAGAATACGTTTATTATGCTTTCTCTTGTTAGTCAGAGTATTGAGTACAGGAGTTGGGAGCTGAAAATGTGTTGCTGGAAAAGCGCAGCAGGTTAGGCACCATCCACGGAGCAAGAGAATCGACGTTTCGGGCATGAGCCCTTCTTCAGGAATGAGCCCTTCTTCGTGCTCATGCCCGAAACGTCGATTCTCCTGTTCCCTGGATGCTGCCTGACCTGCTGCGCCTTTCAAGCAGCACATTTTCAGCTCTGATCTCCAGCATCTGCAGTCCTCAATTTCTCCGACAGGAGTTGGGAGGCCATGTTGCGGCCATGACATTGGTTAGGCCACTGATGGAATATTGCGTGCAATTCTGGTCTCCTTCCTATTCGAAAGATGTTGTGAAACTTGAAAGGCTTCAGAAAAGTTTAACAAGAATGTTGCTCGGGTTGGAGGATCTGAGCTACAGGGAGAGGCTGAACAGGCTGGGGCTGTTATTCTAGGAGCGTCGGAGGCTGGGTGGTGACCTTATCGAGGTTTAAAAAATTATGATGTGCATGGATAGGATAAATAAACAAAGTATTTTCGGGGAGTCCAGAAGTAGAGGCAAAGGTTTAGGGTGAGAGGGGCAAGATACGAAAGAGACCTAAGGGGCAATGTTTTCACACAGATGGTGGTAGGTGCATGGAATGAGCTGCCAGATGATGTGGTGAAGGCTGCAACAAGTATTGCAACATTTCAGAGGCATTTGGATGGTTACATGAACAGGAAGGTTTTGGAGGGATATGGGCCGGGTGCTGGCAGGTGGGACTAGATTGGGTTGGGATATCTGGTCGGCATGGACGGGTTGGACCGAAGGGTCTGTTTCCATGCTGTACATCTCTATGACTTTATGACTCTATCTCCAGCCTTGTTTTCCGATCTCTGTAACATCTCCAGCCTTGCTTTCCTACCACTGTAATATCTGAAGCCTTGCTTTTCTCTCCCTTTTAACATGTCCACCCTTGCTTTCCTGTTTCTGTAAAATCTCCAGACTTGCTTTCCTCTCACTGTAACCACTCCAGCTTTGCTTCCAATCTCTTTAATATCTGCGGACTTGCTTCCCATCTCTGTAACATCTCCAGCATTGCATTCCTATCACTATAACATCTCCAGTCTTGTTTTCCTGTCTCTGTAAAATTTTAAACCTTGATTTGTCATCTCTGAAACATCGCAAGACTTGTTTGTCTATCTCTGTAACAATTCCGAACTTGCTTCCCTTTCTCTGGAGTATATGGAAAAAGAACTGATTGAGCGACAGGAGACCGTGAGTGATAGCTGAACGGAGGTTCTCGAAATGGGGAAAGGTGACCAGTGGTGTTCCACAAGAATCAGTATTTGGGCCACTGTTGTTTGTAATATACATAAATGATCTACAAAGGGCACTGTTGGTGTGATCACCAAGATTGCAAATGTCACGAAGTTTGGTGGAGTGGCAGAAATCATAAGGGACTGCCAGAGAATATAGGACGATATACATAGACAGGAGATTTGGTCGGAAAAATGGCAGATAGCTTTCAATCTAGGCAAATGTGAGGTGATTCATTTAGGCAAGTCTAATTCTGAAGAGAATTATAGAATGATTGGAAGAGCCTTGCGAAAAGTTGATGGGCAGAGAAATCTGGGAGTTCAGGTACATTGTACCCAGAAGGTTGCTGTACAAGTGGATAGTGTGGTCAAGAAATTTTATATTATGCTTGCCTTCATCGGACTGGATATTGAGTATAAGAGATGGCAAGTCATGTTAAAATTCTACATGATATTGGTTCGGTCGCATTTAGAATATTGTGAACAGTTCTGGGCGCCACATTACGAAAAGGATGCGAACGCATTGGAGAGAGTGCAGACAAGGTTTACGAGGATGTTGCCTGGTTTGGAAGGTACGAGCTATGAAGAGAGATTGAGTTGGTTCGGTTTATTTTCATTAGAAAAAAGTAGACTGAGGTGGAACTGACTGAGGTTTGCAAACTCATGCAGGGTATAGGCAAGGTGGATAGAGACAAGCTTTTTCCCAGTTTGAAGGATTCAGTAGCGAGAGGTCATGCTTTCAAGGTGAGAGGTGGAAAGTTTAAGGGTGATACAGGCGGCAAGTACTTCACACAGAGGGTGGTGGGCGTTTGGAATGCGTTGCCAGCAGAAGTGGTGGAGGCAGGCACGGTAGATTCATTTAAGATACGTCTGGACAGATCACTGAGTAGGTGGTGAGCAGGGGGACACAGATGCTTAGGAATTGACCGACAGGTTTAAACAGTACATTTGGATCGGCTCAGGCTTGGAGGGCAGAAGGGCCTGTTCCGGGACTCTAAACTATCTTTGTTCTTTGTTCTTATATCCTGCATTGCGTTCCTGTCACTAAAATATTTCTAGCCTTGCTTTCCTCTTTCTGTAACATCTCCAGCCTTGCTTTGCCCGTTCTGTTACATCTCCAGTCTTGCTTTCCTTTCTCTGTAACATCTCCAGACGTGCTTTCCTCTCGCTGTAGCATCTCCGGCCTATCTATCCTCTCAATGTAACATCTTCTAACTTGCTTTCCTTTTATTGTAACATCACCAGACAGGCTTTTCTATCTCTCTAACATCTCCAGGCTTGCTCTTCTTTCTCTGTAACATCTCCAGGCTTGCTTTCCCCATTCTGTGATATCGCCATCTTTGCGTTCCTATCACTGTAACGTTTCCATCTTTGCTTTCCTATCTCTATGCAATTTACAGCTTTGTCTTCCTAGCTCTAGAGCCTTTCCAGCCTAGGCTTCTTGTCTCTGTAACATGGCCAGCCTTGCCTCCCTATCTCTGTAACATATCCAGCATTGCATTCCTATCACTACAATATTTCCAGCCTTTTTTCCAGTTTCAGTAAAATTTCCAGCCTTGCTTTCTTAACTTTGCAACATCTCCAAATTCGCTTTCCTTTCAATGTAACATCTCCAGCCTTCTGTTCACGGTATCATCCCCATCCATGCTTATCTCTCTCTGTAACATCTTCAAACCTAATGTCCTACCTCTGAAACATCACCAGCGTTTCTGTCCTCTCTCTGTAACATCTCCAGACTTACTTTCCAATCTGTGTATCATCTCCACCCTTGCTGTCCTATCTCTGTGACATCTCTAGACATGCTTTCCTGTCCCTAGAGTTTGTCTGAACATGCTTTCCTATATATGTAACATGGCCAGCCTTGTTTCTCTACCTCTCACATCTCGAGCCGTGCATTCCTGCCACTATAACATCTCCAGCCTTGCATTCCCATCTCTGTAACATTTCCAGCCTTGCTTTCGTATCTCTGTTACATCTCCAGCCTTGCTTTCCAGTCTCGGTAAAATCGCCAGCCTTGCTTTCCTATTCCTGTAATATCGGCAATCTTGCTTTTCTTTCTCTTTTAATATCTCCAGTCTTCCTTTTCTGTTTCTCTAACATCTCGGCCTTGCTTTCCTCTCTCTGTGACATCTCCAGCCTTTCTTTCCTATCCCTGTAATATCTGCAATCTTGCTTTTCTTTTTCTTTTAACATCTCCAGTCTTCCTTTCCTGTTTCTGTAAAATCTCCAGCCTAGCTTTCCTCTTTCTGTAACATCTCCAGAAATGTTTTCTTATTTCTCTAACATCTCCAGCCTTGCTTTACGATCTCTGTAACATCAGCAGCCTTGTTTTCCTATGTCTGTAACATCTACAGCCTTGCTATCCATTCTCTGTACCCACTCCAGCCTTGCTTTCGTTTCCCTGCATCATCTCCAGCTTTGCTTTCCTCTCGCTGTCACAATGCCAGCCTTGCATTCCTGTCTCTGTAACATCTCCAGCCTTGCTTCCCCTCTCTGTTACGTCTCCAGCCGTGCTTTCCCATCTCAAGTTCCTGTCCAGCCTTGCTTTCCTTCCTCTGCAACATGTCCAGACTTGCTTTCCTCTTTCTGTGCCACCTCCAGCCTTGTCTTCCTGTCTCTAAAGCCTGTCCAGCCTTATTTTCCAATCTCTGTAACATGTCCAGCCTTTCTTCCCTAACTCTGTGACATCCCCAGCCTTTCTTTCCTCTGTCTGTAACATCTACAGCCTTGCTTTCCATTCTCTGTGCCCACTTCTGCTTTGCGATAACATCTCCAGCCTTGCTTTCCTCTCGCTGTCACATCTCCAGCCTAGCGTTCCTGTCTTTGTAACATCTCCAACCTTGCTTTCCCCTCTCAGTTACATCTCCATCCCTGCTTTCCTATCTCAAGAACTTGTCCAGCCTTGCTTTCCTTTCACTGTAGCATGTACAGCAATACTTTCCTGCCACTGCAACATCTCCAGGCTTACATTCTACTCTCTGTAACCACTCTAGTCTTGTTTTCCTATCTCTGTAACATCTCCAGTCGTGCATCCCTATTTCTGTAACCTCTATAGGCTTGCATTCCTATCACTATAACATGTTCAGCCTTGCTTTCCTATCTCTGTAAGATTGCAAGCTTTGCATTCTTATCTCTGTAACATCTCCAGCCTTGCTTTCCTTACGCTGAATTATCTCGAGCCTTGCTTTCATGTCTCTGTATCATTCACAGCCTTGCCTATATATCTCTGCAACATCTTCGGCTTTGTGTTCCAGTCTCTGTAACATCTCTAGCCCTGCGTTCCTCCCCCTGTAAAATTTCAAGCCTTTCTTTCCTATCTCTGTGACAACTCCAGCCTTCTTTTCTGATTTCTGTAACATCTCTTGAATTGCTTCCCTGTCTCTGTAACATCTCCAGCCGTTTGTTTGTTTCTTTAACATTTCCAGCCTTCTTTCTAATCTCTGTAACATCTCCAGCCTTGCTTTCCGATCTCTGTGACATCTTCAGCTGTGCTTTCGTTACCCTCCAGCCTGCACAACATTACTCTCCTATCTCTGCAACGTCTCCAGCCTTGCATTCCACTCTTTGTAACCACTCCATCCTTGCTTTCCTATTTCTGTAACATCTACAGTCTTGGTTTTATGTCTCTGTAACATCTCCAGCCGTGCATCCCTCTCTCCTTAACATCTCCAGTATTGAATTTCTATCAGTATAACGTTTCCAGCCTTGCTTTACTATCTCTGTGAAATTGCCAACCTTGCTTTCTTATCTCTGTCGCATCTCCAGCCTTGCTTTTCTATCCCTATAACATATGCAGCGTTGCTTTCCTATACCTGTAATATTTCCAGCCTTGTATTTCTGTCTCTTTTGACATATTGAGCTTTGCTTTCCACTTTCTGTAACATATCCACGCTCGCTTTCCTGTGTCTGCAAAAATTACAGACTTGCTTTCTACTATTTCGAACACCTCCAGCCTTGTATTCCTGTTTCTGTATCATCTCCAGCCTTGCTTTCCTTACTCTGTAACATCTCCAGCCTTGCTTTCATGTCTGTATAACATCCACACCCTTACCATCGCATATCTGTAACATCGACAGCCTTGTTTTCTTTTTTCTATAACGTCTCTTGAATTGCTTTCCTGTCTCTGTAACATTCCCAGTCGTGCCTTCCTCACTCTATAAAATCTCCAGACTTGTTTTCTTATTTCTATTACATTGCCAGTCTTCCCTTCGGTCTCTGTGTCATCTCCAGCCGTGTTTTCCTATCTCCAGAGCCTGCCCAGTCTTGCTTTTCTTGTCTGTAACATGTCCAGGATTGCTTTCCTGTCTCTGCAACATCTCCAGCCTTGCATTCCAGTCTCTGTAACCGCTCCAGCCTTGCTTTCCTGTCTCTGGAACATCTGCAGCCTTCCTTTCATTTCTATGTAACATCTCCAGCCTTTTATTCATATCTCTGTAACATCTCCAGCTTGCAACCCTATCTGTGTAACATCTCCAGCCTTGCTTTCCTATCTCTATAAGATCTCCAGCCTTGTTTTCCTGTCACTGTAATGTCTGCATCCTTGCTTTTATCTCTCTTTTAACAGTCCCAGCCTTGTTTTCCTATTTCTGCAACATCTCCAGTCTTACTTTCCCCTATCTGTGAACACTCCAGCCTTGCCTGCCTATCTCTTCAACATTTCCAGCCTTTCTTTCCGACCTCTGTGATATCTTCAGCCTTGCATTCCTATCTCTAGAGCCTGTCCAGCATTGCTTTCCTGTCTCTGTAACATGGCAAGCGTTGCTTTACTGTCTCTGTAATATCTCCGGATTTGCGTTCCTCTTACTACAAAATTTCCAGCTTTTCTATCCTATTTCTGTAAAATGTCCAGCCTTGCTTTCTTATCTTTGCAACATCTCCAATTTTGCTTTACTTTCTCTGTGACATCCCCAGCCTTGCTTTATTTTCTCCGTGTGAGATATAGGCAAAATAGTGTTACTTCTGCAAACATAATTACTCATGCAAGGTAAATGAACTCACACCAGTGTATAATTGTTTCAATCAAGAGCTTAGTCAACAAGAATGAAAACTATTTGAAGGAAATATATAATTGTTTTTGCATTAGCTAAAATATGCATACAAGAATGAAACGTGCCTGTAGACACTGTTACATGTTACAGATAAATAGATGAGGTGCTGTGAGGATGTAGATTAAGCCAGATATTTTTGTATAAGCAGTCGTTATAAGCATCTCTTTCGCACGTCTGCAAAAAAAAAAAAACAATTGAAAGGCCATAAGGATCAATATGGTTGGGGAAAGGGAGGAGATGTCATAAGTGGTGGAAATAGATAGTAGTGAAGGAGGATATACCTCACAATGGACCACAGCAGGATGTAGTGAAATTGCGAAGTAAAACTTGTAATTTCTTATGCATAAGGCCGGATAAGGCAAGAGATAAACAAGAGCAATAGGCACCGGGTTTGGAGTAGTGAATCCTATATAAGATATGTACTTGCTAAACTCTAGGTGACTATTTCAGGCACTACGCTTGCAAGCGGATAATAAACATACTGATTGCTTCAGATCTTGTCTCGCACTGAAATTATTGAAATGAGTGAGGCTTCATTTCTCACACTTGTAGGTTGTCCTGGAAATTCTTCCATCGCCGGGGAAAGTGGCTGGCCCTGGACACTGGGAAGACGTGTCCCGTTCCCGATCGACGAGCGGTCTCGTGTCCCGGTTTGGTCTGCTGCCTTGCGAGACTGGTACGAATCGCACAAGAGAGACAACGAAATCAGACAGTGAAAGAAGGTCAGAAGAAAATATGGCAAAATAGGGTCAGGCAACTCTGTGCACAGACCAAGATAAGAAAACTGACATTTAAGTATTGCCTTGATGGCTGGGAAAAGGGGTATTTAATCGCTGTGGGACTGGCGAGGGCCCCGAGAAACGGGGGTAGGCAGAGAAAGTAGAACTGTCACGGAGTAAAGGAGGAAAATGTCGCTGGTAATATTCCTCCTGAACGTCCGTTGGGGAGGATGTTGCGGGAATGGACAAGTTGCACTCGTACGAGGGAAAAACATAAAAAGAAAATGATTAAATATTGTTGTTTATGGACCAAAGAACCAATCCTTCGTCCGGCTGTCCTTTGGTCAAAGTATGGTTCAGACGAGGATGTGTATGTCAGTATTTAGATTTGTATATGAATGAGAAACAACCTTTTAGTCAAGAAGAGGCGGACTATGAGTCCTGTTGGAACGGCAGTTTGAGAATGATGGTAGTAAAGACAAGGGATTCCCCCTCTGCTCGACCCTGTCCCTGGGATCCTCTTGGCGGCTTCCCCCAACCCCCAACCCCCGCCGTACCATAAAATCAGATTAGGTGAAAATGGGAGAGGAGGAGAGACAAACGGACAGACTGAGAAAGGGAACGGATGACCCACAAGAGGAGGACGAAGGGGCTGTGGACGGGGATGCTGTTGTTCCCGACAGTCAATCCTGAACAAAATAAAGAGAAGATAAAGTAGATATAGAGGAGGCCTCCAGAATATCAAAACCAAAGTCTAAAGGGGAAAACAAAAACAAAAAAGTTAAGAACGTTTAGACTTATCCCCTTTTGGAGGTACCAATAGGGGACAAAGAGATTGGGTTAGAAAGTGCCCCCCTCGCCAGTGGGGAGGTCAGAATATTTAAGGAGATCAAGGTCCTGGTTGAGGGTACGGTAGGGTTGTCTGCACAAATTGATCATTATTTGGGGCCCAGTCTGTATACGTGGACTGAGTTAAAGTCTATTTTGAATATACTATTTACTTTGGAAGAAAGGGGACTTCTACGAGGAGCAGCCATTGAAAGATGGAACAGGTAACATCCCATTGGGGATGGGGAAGCTGGACAGAGAGAGAAGAAGTTTCCCATCAGAGAGCCCCAGTGGGAAAATCAAAACCCGGAGCATAGAGAAGGGAATTGAAAGACCTGTTTCAAAAAGGAATAAGAGAAGCAGTTCCAAGTCGCAGAATTTGACTAAAGCCTTTGCAGTTAGAGAGGAGAAAGGAGAGACTCCCTCAGTTTTCTTGCAATGATTAAGAGACTCAATGGGGAAATACTCTGGAATGAACCTTGAGGACCCAGTGGTCCTGGGTCTTTTGAAAGTACATTTTGTGACAAAGACATGGCCAGACATAAAGAAAAAGATACAGAAGATAGAAGGGTGGAGCGAAGAACCATTGGATGAATTGTTAAGAGAGGCACAGAAAGTATTTGTAAAGAGAGAGGATGAGAGACAAAAACAGAAGGCAAAAATGATGGTAGCTACGGTTGATGAGGTAGTTAACAAAAGAATGGAATCAATAGTGAGCAACCGGAGCGGCGAGTGGCAACATGTAGGACAGAGAGGAAGAGGGAGCGGACACGGGGGGCGTTTGATTGCGGGTTCGGGTGACAGGGTCAGAGACGGAAATCTGCACAGTCAGGATGCTATTATTGCGGAATTATAGGATTTTTTTTAGTGGGAGTTTTCTTCCCTACACAGGGAGGAAAGGGCAATTCCGCTTATGAATTTTGATAAAGAAGAGGGGTGTCAGGTGTTCCTGCCCCCGGGGACACACCAGGAACCTTTGATAAACTTGAAGGTGGGACCTGTAGGGAAGAGGTAGTCATCCTAGTAGATACGGGGGCAACACGGTCATCACTGAATTTTAAACAAAAGAAAGTAGAAATGTCGACACGGTCAATTATTGTTTCCGGGGTAAAAGGGGAAGGATTTACTGTTCCAGTATTTGAACCTATGAAGATAGAATGTCCTAAGGATTGGAGTCACAGAGGAACTGTTGTATATCCCTGATATAGGAAGAAAGTTACTAGGGAGTGATTTAATTACCCTCTTAGGACTGGAGATTTGAATTCAGGAAAAAGAATAAGTTGTACAAATGGCAACGTTGTATGGGCTAGAGAAGGGAATCGTGGTAAAATACAGATCCCTCCCCAAGAAATAAGTTTGAAAAGGAAATGGGACGTTGTTTATGAGCTACAGTATCCCATTTCCATAGAAGGATAACGAGGAGTGCAGCCAGTCCCTGGGGGACTAGAGATGTACTGTTGTAGCCATGTATGTCTCCTTACAATATCCGAATTCTACCAGTGCGAAAATCTGATGGAACTTAACGTTTGGTGCAGGATTTGCGAACATTGAATCGAATAGAACAGATCAGGCACCCAGTGGTGCCAAATCCCTATACGCTATTAAGTAAGATCCCTCATGATCACAAATGGTTTAGTGTGATAGATTTAAAGGATGCCTTTTGGGCTTGTCCCTTGGCAAAGGAAAGTAGGAATGTGTTTGCATTTGAATGGGAATATCCGTAGACAGGACAGAAACAGCAATACCGATGGATCGTGCTCCCCCAGGGGTTTACGGAATCCCCGAATTTATTTGGACAGATGTTAGAACAAATATTGGATAAATTTAGCAGCCTCAAGGGAACTACCCTGTTGCAGTATGTACATGACCTCTTAGTAACAGGAAAAAGAAGAGAAAGAGTAGTAGAAGCCACTAAACAATTATTGAGTTTCCTGGGTCAGCAGGGACTGCGAGCATCTAAAAACAGACTCCAATATGTCGAGCGAGAAATGAAATACTTGGGACATTTAGTTAGAGAGGGAAAGTGAAAGATAAGCCTGGAACGGATAGAGGGAATAGTGGGGATGCCGCTACCCAGGACTAAACGGGAAATACGTATTTTTGGGGTTTAACGGGATATTGCAGATTGTGGATTGATTCTTGTGCTCACAAGACGAATAAATTATATCTCAGACTATCGGAGGAGGAACCATAGTGTCTGATATGGAAAGATGAGGTAAAAGAACTATTGAGGAATGCAAAAGAGATCTGAGCCATGCCCCCGTGTTACCTTTACCTTCTCTAGATAAACCTTTCCATCTCTTTGCTACAGTAGATAAGGGAGCGTATTTGGGAGTATTAACCCAGAGGTGGGGAGCAACGAAACAGCCAGTCGCATATCTTTCGAAGCTATTGGATCCAGTATCCCGGGGGTGGCCTGAATGTGTGCAGGCTGTGGCTGCTACTGCACTGTTGGTGGAGGAAAGCAGAAAGCTTACATTTGGGGGAGCCCTAATAGTAAGCACCCCACACCAAGTGAGAACAATCCTAAACTAAAAAGCTGGGCGATGGTTGACAGACTGGTGGGTTCTGAAATATGAGGCAATATTAATAGAAAAGGATTATCTCGTGTTGGTCACGGACAATTGTTTAAATCCAGCTGCATTTCTTTGGAAAGGGGAAGGAGACTCTCCTCAGAATCCAGTGCACGACTGCCTTGACATTATAGAATACCAAACTAAGGTCCGCATGAAACTGAGAGATGTTCCACTTCATGCAGGGGCTAGACTTTTTATTTTTGGATCATTCCGGGTGACTGAAGGGAAAAGACATAATGAGTAAGCAGTCGTAGATGGGACAAACGGTAGTGTGGTGGAGGCAGGAAGGTTACCAAATGGGTGGTCAGCTCAGATCTGCAAACGCTATGCATTGGAAAGAGCCCTTACGGCATGAGAAAATAAAGAGGGAACAGTATACACTGACTCGAAATATGCATTTGGTGTTGGGCACACTTTTGGAAAGATATGGCAGGAAAGAGGACTGATCAATAGCCGGGGGAAGGAATTAGTACATGAAGAATTGATTAAACGGGTCTTGGAATCCCTGTTACTCCCCCGAGAGATAGCCGTAGTGCACGTAAATGGTCATCAGAAAGGAAATGAACCAGAAGTTAGGGGAAATAGATTAGCCGATGAAGTGGTTAGGGAAGCCACCTTGAACCCACAAGGAGTGCTGATTCATTCCTTAATACCTACTGTCCCAGGTCCTAGGGAAGCTCCTATATTTACGGAAAGAGAAGAAAAAGAATTGAGAGATTTAGGGGCTGCAAAAACAGCAGAAGGGCATTGGAAGTTACCTGATGGAAGGGAAATGTGAAACAAAATGATTATGCGAGAGATTATGGCTGTCCTACACGAAGGCAGCCTTTGGGGAGTACAAGCAATGTGTGATTTAGTTCTTAGGGAATACGGATGTAACGGAATATATGCAATTGCTAAACAAATATGTGAGGGATGTATAATATGCAGAAAGCTAAATAAGAAAGTCTTGAGAAAACAGACCCCGGGAGGAAGAGACCCAAGAATGAGACCTCTCCAGAGTAGACAAGTAGATTATACTGAACTACCCAGAGTCGGCAGACTAAAATATATGTTGGTCATAGTAGATCATTTATCTGGTTGGGATGAGGAATACCCCCTAGCTACTGCCACTGTGAGTGGGGTGTCTAAAACAATATTAGAGCAAATAATTCCCCGAAATGGGCTAGTGAACCGTATAGATTCTGACCAAGGAACTTATTGTGGGATATAGGAAAATTAATGTTACTCCTGCAATTCTGCAATTATAATTTCTGATACAAGGTGAATGAACTCACACCAGTGTGTAATTGTTTCAGCCAAGAGCTGAGGCAACAAGAATGGGGACTATGTAAAGAAAATATATAATTGTTTTCATCTCAGCTAAAACTGGTATGTCAGCATGAGACGTGATTACAAAACAATGGTAGATGTATGGACGAATAGATAAGAAGGTGTAAGAGAATGCAATCATTTGTATAACAGTAGGTATAAACATCTGTTTTCCCGCTTGTACGGAGACACAGGAACAAACCCTGATTAAAGAGGTCATAAAGGTCAGTGTGGCCTCCGGAGAGGAATAAATGCTGATAAAGAAAGGTAATGCCTAACGATGACCTGCAGGGGGATGACGTCGAACAACCTTATGGGGGCCAGAGATAGGCATTTGTTACGGACAAGGCCGGATAAAGGGAAGTTATGGGATCAGTCTTAGGGAAATGAATGACGTAAGATCAAATTGTATAAATTTTGAAAGCTGGTTGAATTTGATGTGTATTTGTCTCGGCCTTGTTTGGCATGAGACATTGCACCCACTTGCAAGTGTAAAAATAAAGGACACTACTGATTCAGATTTTTGTCTCGGACTGCAATTGTTTCGTGAGTGAGATTTGTTTCTCACGTCATTTTACCTCTAAAATGTTACAGGGGGTAACGAAAGGGTTGAAAATTTCCTGGACGTTTCATGCTCCATGGCACCCACCATCATCGGGAAGGGTTGAGAGAATGAACCAAACACTCAAACGACAGCTCTCTAAATTGATAATAGAAACCAGACTCCCTTGGACCAAATGTTTACTTATAGCTCTCTTACGAGTACGAACAGTCCCAAGGAAAGATTTGGGACTATCCCCCTATGAAATCTTTTTTGGATTACCTTACTTGGGAACGAATGGGGAATTGCCAATTCATGAAACTAAAGATTTGTTTTTAAAGAAGTATATACTGTGCTTGACCTCCTCTTTATCTTTCCTCAGAAAACAGGGTTTATTGGCACAGACTCCACCTCTTGAATTCACCGTTCACCGTATCCGGCCGGGTGATTGGATCTTAGTAAAATCATGGATAGAGACTAAATTGCAGCCGGACTGGGAAGGGCCGTACCAGGCTCTTTTGACCACCAAACGGCAATAAGGACGGCGGAGGAAGGCTGGACTCATTACACGCGGATCAAAGGGCCAGTAGACCCTTCAGTTGAAGAAGAGGTCTGGCCAGCTGAATCAAGGCAAGACTGCTGAAACTCAGGCGAAAGAGACTTTTGATTAACTGACTATACAGTGGCGATGCGAGCGCGGGATTATTTCTTGAAGATTGTGTATTAAGTCTTTTTGTGCTTCTGCATGATGTTTCGAATACTGGGAATGCTTAGGGTTATGATGCTAACCCTCTTAGTGTTGGGATTTTGTCAAATATCATTTTCATATGTATTATTAACAGTTCCGGAGTCTGATAATCCACAAGTAATAGACGCTGATGCATGCAGCTTAGTAAATTGTGGGGATGTAGATAATCAGACACAGTACCGCAGCTCTGAGAGACATCTTAAATCCTATGGGGATGATACTTGGTATAATGGTCTCGTCACAGTACACCGGGCCCCTTCCGACCAGCTCGTGATTGTCCCGATATAAAGTGTAACCCAATATACCTAACAATAAGGAAAACCACATGGCACGAAGCAATTCTTGGGGGAGGTGGGGCACCTATTAGATACAATTAAATGAAACATTTCGGATCGGAACGAAAGCAAATGGGAAGGATTTCTTGGGCTGTTGTTTTCGAATTAGCGTAGGACAGGGAAAACGGGTTGAATTACTGGTCATAAGATACAACCTTTCACCCCTCCTGATGATCCTAAAGTTGTAAAAATTATAGAGGTAAAGGACTTGAACCAGACCATCGAAATAGAAACTGGGTACAGGGATGCAAATGTCTGGGTTGAATGGGTAAAGTACACTGAAAAACGTCTGAACAAAAGCAATTGCTGTGCATGTGCCTCCAGTAGGCCAGTGGCCCAGGTGGTTCCCTTTCCGCTCTGGTGGAAGCGAGACAGGAAGGGCATGAAATGTATGATAGCCATGTCTCAGGATGAAACTACATGGAGTGATAGGAATTGTACCTCCCTATCTCTGATGTTCCCTCCCATGGTGAAGAAAGATGTACAAGATACCCCCCCCACCCCCCCCCCACACACCCCCCCACACATTTTCCGCTGCAGTTGGAAATCACATATCGTGTGTGCGTAGACGAGGGACAAGTCGGTCGAGAGATTTGGGGGAACTGAAATTATGTACAGAGATTAAGAATGTTACCGAAACGGAGAAGGGAGGGAACTACTCAGCACAAAAGTTTCCCCGAGCGGATCTGTGGTGGTACTGTGGAGGCAAATGAT
This sequence comes from Chiloscyllium plagiosum, assembly GCF_037043375.1. Lineage (NCBI taxonomy): Eukaryota > Metazoa > Chordata > Chondrichthyes > Orectolobiformes > Hemiscylliidae > Chiloscyllium > Chiloscyllium plagiosum. Next base: position 133,151 of record NW_028270207.1, on the reverse strand, counting down.
TGAGACCCATGCTACCTCCAGATTGGAGAGGGATATGTGTAATTGTACAATTGGCAATTCCATTTACCCTGGCATTTGAGAAGGAAATGATAGTAGGGAAAAAGAGAAGGGGTAAGAGATTGCTGTTAGACACTTCTTTCGATGACAGGATTTATCTTGATTTGGTAGGAGTCCCTAAGGGAATACCTGATGAATTCAAGGCCCGTAACCAGATTGCAGCAGGCTTTGAGTCAGCTCTCGTTTGGTAGGTAACAACAAATAAAAACGTAGATTGGATAAATTTACAACTTCTATAATCAACAGCGATTTATAAATTATACAAGAGATGCGGTTAAATGAATTTCAGAACAGCTTGATGCGACAAGTAGGATGGCATGGGAAAACAAATAGCCCTTGATATGATTTTAGCAGAAAAAGGGTGTGCCTGTGTGATGTTAGAAGGAAGCTGTTGTACCTTTACTCCTAATAACACTGCACCTGATGGTTCAATTACTCGGGCCTTAAGGGGAATGACTACCTTAGGGGAGGAACTGGCTGAGAAATCAGGAGTAGACACATCGGTCAGGGGATGGCTTGAACCATCGTTTGCAAAATGGAAGGGGGTGGTGGTTTCTATCCTTACTTCCCTGATAGTAGTAGTCGGGGTATTGGTGGCCATTGGCTGTTGTATCATACCCTGTATACGAGGACTCAGCCAAAGACTGATTGAAACAGCCTTGATGAAAGAGATGCCCCTAAGACGGAATAAGGCAGAGGAACTTTATTGACTAAATAATGAGGAGATGAGTGAAAGCAAGATGGACGAAATCTCCGGAATGATGCTTGCGAATTTCGGGGGCGATGTTTAAAAGAAAAATTGCAGAAGATAACAAATGGTAATTAAAGAAAAAGGGGAAATTGTGGGATGTGGGAGAAATAGTGTTACTTCTGCAATTCCATTTACTTATACAAAGTAAATGAACTCACACCAGTGTGTAATTGATTTAGCCAAGAGCTGAGTCAACAAGAATGGAAACTGTGGAGGAAATATATAATTGTTTTTGTATTAGCTAAAATTGTATGCCAGCATGAACCGCGATTGCAAAACAATGGTAGATATTATGGGTAAATAGATAAGATGTTGTGAGGGGATGAAGTTAAGCTAGATACGCCTGTACAAACAGTTAGTATAAACATCTGTTTCCCACTTTTACGGAGACACAGGATCAAACCCCAATTAAAGAGGTCATAGGTCATGACTTCGGGAGAGGCCCAGATGGAGAGAGTAGATACTGAAGAAGAAAGAATATGCCTAACAATGACCTGCAGCGGGATGAGGTAAAATGTCCTTGTGAGGGCAGAAAAAAACATTTTGTCACAGACAAGGCAGGATAAACAGGAGTAATGGGGCTAGTCTTAGGGAAGGGGAGGATGTAAACAGGGGAGGAGCAATGTAAAACAAAATAAATCAAATTATATAAATATTGTAGTTGAACTGAAATTGGTGTGTATGTCCTCTGCCTTATAGGCACTGGGCATCACACCCACTTGCAAGTGTAAAATAAAGGACACTACTGATTCAGATTTTGTCCCGCCTGCAATTATTGAAGTGTGTGGGCTTTGTTCCTCAGAGTTATAATATCCCAGTCCCCAGAGCCAATCCATGTTTTGAGCTCGTCTGCCTTACCTGTCAGACCTTGTGTGTCGAAATAAATGTCCTTTAAATCAGAAGACTTGTCCCTCCCTTGACTGACCCCCTGGATATCCTGGATAGAGAACATGCTTTCGATGGATGATGCATTTTTCCCTTGATTGATCAATGGGCCCTCTCTTACTCAGAATCCAAAACCCTGCCAAACTAGTTTAAACCCTCCGGGGTAAGACAAACAACTCTCCCCCCAGAGATTCTGGTGCCTCTCTGGTTCAAGTTCAACCCGCCCCCTTTTTTCAGGTCACCTCTACCCCAGAAGAGATCCCAATGATCCAAGAACTGAAAACCCTGCCCCCTCCACCAGCTCCTCAGCCACGTATCCATCTGGCCGATCTTTCTATTTCTACCCTCATTGGCTTGTGGCACTGGGAGTATTCTGGAGATCACAACCCTTGAGGTATTACTTTTTAATTTCTTTCCGCATTTCCTGTACGTATTTCACAGGATCCCATCCCTTTGACTAACTATGTCATGTGTACCGATGTGAAAATGACATCTGGGTATTTATCCTGCCACTTCAGAATGTTCTGTAACTGCTCAGAGACATCCTTGACCCTGATACCCGGCTGGCAGCACACTATCCTGGGGTCTCTTCTGCAGCCACACAGTCTCCTGCCTGTCCCCCTCACTATTGAGTCTCCTTTCAGTATCACTATCAATACAGAGGATCTGACAAACAGAGACTGAGTGGACTATCTGCAGTTGGATCTATATTTGGAAAGTGGGAGAATGTTAAAGTGATACAGTGAGAATTCAGGGCCAGTGTGCTCCTGACGAGGGAATACTAAAGGCAGCATATCCAGCGAATACTGATCAAGTGATATTGTGAGTTTGTAAAGAAAATACAGTGCAATAAACTCCAGTGAAGCCATTAGAAAGTATAGGGAGTGCAAGGGCATTCTTGAAAAATGAAGGACAAACAATGGTCATTAAATATCCTTGGTAGATAGTATTAAGGAAAAGCCACAATGTATTTTAGCAGTATAGTTAGAATAAGAGAATTTCTGGGGAAAGAGTGGAGCCTGTTAGAATCTAAAAGGACAATCTGTGCACGGAGCCAGAGGAAGTAAGTGAGGTCTTCAACGAATACTTCCCATGTGTATTCATGCTGGAGAAAGACATTATCACTGGGGATATCAGTTGGGATGGCGAGTTTCTCAAACATGTTAAGATCAATAAGGCGGAAGCATTGAATTTTTTCACATGCATAAAGTTGGAGAAATCCACAGTGGGCAACGAAATGCTTCCCAGGCTGCTATGGGAGGTAAGGGAGGAGATTGCTGGGGCATTGGCGGATATGCTTAATATTTTGTGGCCACAGATGAAGTGCCGAATGACTGGAGGATCGCTAATGTGGTTCCTTTGTTCAGGAAATGCAGCAGGGATAGGCCAAATAATTACAGAGCAGATAGTCTGACAGCAGGGTCAGGGAAATTATTGGACACAATTCAGAGGGACAGGATGAAACAACATTTGTAAAGGCAGAAACTGATTAGGGCTATTCATCATGGATTTGGTAGAGTAAGATCCTCTCCCAAATTAAGCTGAGCTTTTTTCTTGAATTTACGATTGTGGATTTTGATGAGGTCAGTGCGGAAGATGTGGGTTACATGGAGTTCATTCAGGCGCTTGACAAGGACCCTCACGGAACGCTGGTGCAACAGATCAATGGGATCCAAGGCAATTTGGCTGCCTGGATCCACAACAGTGGAGGTATGGTTTGTGCTTGAAATTCTTTCACCAGCGGGTGAACTACAGGAATCTGTGCAACAACCATTGCTGTTTATTATAGAACGTAGAAAAGTACAGCACAGAACAGACCCTTAGGCCCACAATATTTAGCCGAGACTTAATCCTAATGTAAAATATAGTAACTTAGCCTACGCACCCCTCAACTCACTGCTATCCATGTGCATGGCCAGTAGTTGCTTACATGTCCCCAATGACTTAATTTCCACCAGCACCATTCCAGACATTCACAACTCACTGCGTAAAGAACCTACCTCTGATGTCTCCTTTATACCTTCCTCCTAATATCTTCAAACTATGACTCCTCGTACCAGTCAATCCTGCCTGGGGAAAAGTCTCTGGCTATTGTCCCTATGTATTCCTCTCATTACTTTGTGCAGTATTTTGTACATTTATGAGTTGGATGTGAAAGCAGAAGGTATCATTAGTAAGTTTGCAGATGACATGAAAGGTGAGGGTGTTGGTCTCAGGCTACAGTCTGAAGGTTGAGTCTGGGACAGAATTTCAAGACAGGAATTTAAATAGAGGGAAAACTGATCAATTAAAGTACATTTATTTCAAAATAAAAGGCCTAACAGTTAAGGCAGATGAACTCAGTGCATGGATGGGAACATGGGACTGGGGCACCAGAGCATGACAGAAACATAGCTGAGGGAGGGATATGACTGGGAGTTCAATGTTCCAGGGTACAGATTCTACAAGAAGGAAAGAACAGGAGGTGATAGAGGGAGGTTGGGAGGAGTGGATTTTTATGATCAGTGAAAACATTACAGCAGGATTTATAGAGGATATTTCTCGGAACGCCCAATGAAGCCATAATGGTGCAACTGAGAAATGAGAATGGGTCATCAGTTTGATATGATTGTACTACAGGCCCTCAACAGTCAGTAGGAATTTGAGCAGTAAATATGTCGGAAGATCTCAGAGATCTGTAAGAATGATAGGGATGGACTGGTCGGAGATTTTAACTTTCCAAACCAAGACTCGGACTGCTAGAGTGTTCAGAGCTTGGATGCGAGGAATTTGTTAGTCGTGTTTAAGAAAACTGTCTCACTTAGAATGTAAATGGTCGGACTACAGAAAGGGGTAAAACCTGACCTCCCCTTGGGAAACAAGGAAGGGAAAGGGACTGACTTATTAGTGGGGCAACACTTTCGCAAAGTGATCACGATTCTATTAGTTTTAAAATAGCGATGGAAAAGTACAAGGTTCACAAAGTTAAAGATCAAAATTGGCCTTGCTTCAATTCAGAAGGTATTAGTCAAGAGCTCTTAACAATTGATTGTGGAGGCTAGTTGCAGGTAAAGGAACGTCAGGCAGTTGGGAAACTTTAAAAGAGAGATAAAATGAGAGGTTAGGGCCAGCATCTTCCTGTTAGTGTGGATGACAATGCTGACACAAGTATGGAACATTAGATAAGGTGGGGATATTGAGGCTCTGGTCAACACAAAGGGGGCACATGTCACTTATGGCCAGCTGGATTAAGGGAATCCATTGAAGAACATTGCGGGTGGAGTAATACATTTAAGAGGGAAATCAGGATGGCCAAAAGGGGGCCACAGGAAGCTTTGGAAGATCAGGCTCAGCAAAATCCGAAGAGATTCTACATGTATGTTAACAATACAAGATTAACTAGGGGCAGAATATGGCTCCTTGAAGATGAATGAGGCCATCCACAGGAGATGGGTGAAATACTAAACGAAAATGTCACGTTTGAACTTACTGTGAAGGAAGACTGGGGACGTCGGGGGAAAAAATGTGATGTCTTCAAAAGACTCCACATAAAATAAGGTACTGGAGGTATTAAAATGCATATAAGGGAGACAAGTCCTTGGGAACTAATAAAGTATATCTCAGGATACTGTGGGAAGCTCAGGCAGAAATTGCGGAGTCCCATAAAGTGATTTCTCTATCACTGATAGCCAGAGGTTATCAGTGTCTCCAGGGATCCTGGGAGGGGGGGGGGGCTAATGCTGTGCCAGTGCTTAGAAAAGGCTACGAGGGAAAGCCAGGGACATCAACACCAATTGGCTTGATGTCAATGGTGCACACGCTGTTGGAAGCAGGTCCTCGGGACAGGAGTTATATGTATTTCCAAAGACAAGGATTGATTAGGGATAGTCAGCACAGCTTTAGTGTACTGCGTAGAATTCTGAGGAGATAAGATTGTTTTGGCAAATAAGGTAAAGGAGAATGCAAAGAATTTTCTACAGCACAAAAGTACAAAAAAGCAATTGGACAGACACTAGGGCCCCTCAAAGATCAGTGAGTCCATCGGTGTGTGGAACCACAGGAGATTGGCAAGAGCCTAAATGAGCATTTCATGTCAGAACACACTGTGAACAAAGACTAGGAAATAAAACGACATCAACAGTGATGGCTTATAAAGAGTCCCTATTACAGAAGAGGTGGTGCTGGAGGTCTTAGAACACAAAGGTAGAGAAAGCTCTCGGTCCTAAACAAGCGTATCCCAGAACATTGTGACAATGTAGTAGCAGGGACACGAGCAGGGATATTTATATCATTGTCTTTCTCATTTCCATTGGGTGTAGGTGGCTGAGGGGTGACTTTACAAAGGTTTAGAAAACCATGAGGGGTACAGGTAAGTTGATTAGCCAACATATTTACCCCAGGGTAGTGGGGTCCATAACTAGATTGGATTGAACTGCAGAAGGAGAAGGTGTTAGCAATTTTGGAAAGTGTTAAAATAGGTAAGTCCCCTGCGGTGGATAGGATTTATGCTTGGATTCTCTGGTAAGCCAGGAAGGAGATTGCCGAGCCTTTGGCTTTGATCTTTATGTCATTATTGTGTACAGGAATAGTACCAGAAGGCTGGAGGACAGCAAATGTTAACCCCTTGACCAAGAAGGGAAGTAGAGACAACCCTGGGTAATTACAGACCTGTGAGCCATACTCCGATTCTGGGTAAAGTGTTGGAAAGGCTGGTAAAAGAAACGAACATTTATCATCACCTGGAGATGAATAAGTTGATGAGGGATAGTCAGCACGGTTTATTGAAGGGTAGGTCATGCCTCACAAACCTTATTGACGTATTTGAGAAGATGACCTAACAGGTGGATATGGGTAAAGCAGATCTTGGTCACGCAGATGAACAGAGAGATCACTGTGTCTATGTACATGGATCCGTTGAAAGTCGCCATCCAGGTTAAGAAGGCATTCAGCATGTGAGCTTTTATTGGTACAGGGATTGAGTGTCGGAACCATGATATAATGCTGCAGCTGTACAAAATTCTGGTGTGGCCGCATTTGGAGTTTTGCCTGTGGTTCAGATCACCGCATTACAGGAAGTATGTGAAAGATTTGGAAAGGGTTCAGAGGAGACTTACTAAGATTTTACCGAGCCTGGAGTGAAGGTCTTATGAGTAAGGCTGAGGGACTTGAATCTCTTTTTGTTCGTGAGAAGACATTTGAGGCCAATTAATTGAGACATAAAAGATCATCAGAGAGTTAGATGGGTTGGACAGCGAGAGCCTTTTCTCTTGGGTGGCGATGCCTAACGCGAGGGGAGACAGCTTTAAATTGAGGTAGATACTAATATTAATAAATAGATATGGGACAGATGACGGAGGTAGGTTCTTTACTCAGAATAGTCGGGGCATGGTATGCATTGCCTGCAACAGTAGTAGACTCACCAACTTTAAGGACATTTAAATGGTCTTTGGTTAGTTATATGGACGAGAATGGACCAGTGTTGGCTACTTGGGCTTCAGATTGTTTCCACAGGTAGGCACAACACCGAGAGCCGAAAGGCCAGTACTGCACTGTTATGTTCTGTGTTCTAGAGGGCATAAATATAAGATGGGAGAGGAAAGACTTAGATGGGATTGGAGGAGAACATTTTCCACACAGAGGGGGGTGCACGCATGGAATGGGTTTACAGGGGAAGTGGTTGACAAAAATACAATAACCACATGTAAAAGACATTAGGGCAAGTACATGGAGAGGAGAAGGTTTGAAGGGATATGGGTCAAGTGCAGGGAAACATGACTTGTTCAGGGAATCTGGTCAGCATGGACTAGTTGGATCGAAGGAACTGTTTCTGTGCTGCATGGCTCTGTCTCCAGTTAGTGGAGGAGGAGACGACCGAGATAAGGCATGTGATAGACACTGAAGCAAGTTACAGCGATAAGGATGGTAATCTGGAGTGCAATACATTTCAACTATGTAGATGGGCTATCGGAAAGAGAAGACGTTACAGAGACAGGAACTGTTATAGGAGTTAAAAATAATTGAAGACACTGGTGCACAAGACATGCCACAGATACAGTGTTGAAAAGTAATGAGTCTTAGTACAACAGAACTTACAGCAGGGGTGGGGTTTGAGCCTGTGGTGTGTCGTACTGTGCTCCCCCTTCAGCACTGTATCTATATCATGTCCTGTTAGCTGATGTTTGTAGCCCTCTCATTGCTCTCTGCTCTGTGCACAGTGAGTGATCTTACCTCGCTGCAGAATTTATTGAAGACTCAAGATCTCCCTTCCCTTTGTCTTTCTGGCTGACCAACCATCTTCAATGTGGTGATGGATGAGACACCCAGCAGCTGGGAAGTCTATTGAGTCAGGAACTTCCTAAATACCGACAGATCAGAGAGAAATAGGCAGAATGGGATGCTAGACGGATGAACTGAGTGTTACACTTAGAGAATGGCACTAAGTCACACAGATATCTGGCAAATCCCAGGCTGCATCCTTGGGCTGTTCTGCCTCGTCTCTCCGGAGTGGAGAATTCTGTTGGCTCAGGATCTGGAGTAGCTGCAAGAGTGAGACTCACTGACAGAGGCAGCAATTAGACCCACACAGTGAGGGTTACCACATGGAGAGAGACTGAGTGATATCACCAGAGTGGTGGAAGATGTCAGTATCAAACAATTGTGTCGGAAGAATGGGTTTTGCTTCATTATGCACTGGTATAACCGGTCAGGAATGAGCAACCTGTGAGCAAGAGAAGTGATGGTCTTGTAGTATTATTGCTGGAGCATGTATCAAAAACCTCAGCTAATGTTCAGGGGAGACAGGTTTGAATCCCACCATCAGAACGGGGGGAATTTTAAATCAATCAATACAAAAAATGTAAATAACAATTCATGAATAAGTATGAAAACGTTGCTGATGTCCAAAATAATCTTTGTTCATCAAAAAGACACTGGTTCTTTTGAGAAGGACATCTACCTATCCTCACGTGGTCTGCACGACATATCCACAGCAAAGTTTTTGCCTCTTAATTACCCTCTGAAAGGGCCGAGCAAGCTACTCAGCACAAGGGCAGCTAGTACTGGGCAAGAAAGGCTGGTCAGCCAGAGACACCCACATTCCACAAGTAAATAAAAACAATCCCATTGCACTGGGACCCAATGGAACCATGATGAGAACGGAGTGCAGGTAAGGGCTGGGCAAGAAAGGCTGGTCAGCCAGAGACACCCTGATAGGTTTATGGACAGAGCTTTAAACTGACAGAGAGGATGCACCGACAAGATTCAAATGAAAGGAGCTTTCCAAATCCAAAGAGGAAGAGGGAAGCATCAGAACAGCATGGGGATGTGGATGAAGACAAGCAGAAAGGAGCAGGGTGGAAAAGGTTTGACTAAAACTGTACATCAGTGAATAGGTTTGTGACAGGAGATTCTGGGAAAGAGTAAATTATGTTTTATTTTAGAATGGACAAAATATTTTCAATATGGTAAATGGATTTGTGACACAGAGATAAATGGGATTTAGACAGCAGTGAGACACGGTTACAGGACGAACAAAAGGTGGAACGTAAATATTCAATGGTTCACAATCTTGTGGGGTTGAAGGCAGAATGGGAAAGGAGGGTTAGGTAACAGAAATGGGAACAAAGGCATTACAGAGAAAGCATTTGGCCACAGGTCATGAAGTAGAGTCAGTCTGAATGTAAATTCTGGCTACTACTTGCCAAGGACACAAGCAGCAGAACAGTTTTTGCCACCGAACAGCATTTCATTGTTCATCACTGCATTAAACAGGAATTCATTGGATTTTTTAACAAAGGCATTGAGATAATTTTGGGAAACTTCAATAATCGCATAATCTGGGACAATCACACTGACAACAGTGATATTCGAAGAGGAGAACTTTTTTCCCCCTCAGTTATCACATTGAATATCACTGTGCAACTGACGACGGACGCAGCTATCTCAGAGCGACTGTTGTCTGATTAAGCTCAGTGAATAAGTAATGTCACACAGAGAGATCCTCTGGGAAACTGGGATAAATTGAAATTTAATTAAGTCTAAAGCTTTAACGTGAATCACAGAATGGACAAGATACAACTGGAAACAAATTATCCCATTTACATGGGTTTGAGAAGAGAACTGACCAAGGATTAACAGGATGAACAGACTGAAATGTGTGTCTGTAAATGAACAGTTGAAAAACACTTGAAGAATGGTGTAAAACACTCAACAAAAGGACATTCCATTTTTATTTCCATCAAAACCTCAACAACGAATTCCTACCTGTCCCTCACTCAGAACAAAATGGATCTTATTAGATTATCAGGCTTAGAAGATCACCAAAAAGTATTAACAATTCTAAAGTGAGAGAGTGTTTATGCAGTAAGTGTTAGAGGGATTGCGAACTGTCTGCTAGCAGGAGGGGGCAGTGAGAAAGGAAATCATTATCAGGGTTTGATGAGATGATAGGAACAGGAAGAGGTGAAGGTGCTGGAGGTGGTGAGAGTGTTACAGAGAGTGATCAGGGCCTGAACGGTGTTACAAAGCCAGTACGAATTGCTGCAGCTGGAGTGGTTTACAGAGGTATGGAGGGACATAAGTATTTTAATTTAATAATTCAAGGGCTGTGGGTGTCACTACCGGAACCAGCATTCTTTGCCCCACTGCTAATTACCCAGAGGGCAGTTCCGAATCAGCCATATTGCTGTGGGTCTGGAGTCACATGACAGCCAGACCAGTTTAGAATGTCAGATCGCCTTCCCTCAAGGATGTAAGTGAACCAGATGTATTTTTCCTACTGATCAACAATGCTTTTATGGTGGCCTCACCAGTGTCCACCATAACATGACATCCCAACTCCTACTCTCAATGCTGTGACCAATGAAGGTAACCATCCCAAACGCCTGCTTCACCAGCCTGTCTACCTGTGAAACCACACTCAAAGAACTGTGTACCTGCATCCCTGGTTCACTGACTGATAACACTACCCAGGGCTCGAACATTAACTGTACAAGTCCCGCCATGGTTTGGTTTACCAAAATGGAACACTTCATATTTATCTAATTAAACACCATCTGCTATCCTTTAGCCCACTATCCCAGCAGTACTGTCCATCCTGTTTTATCACAGTTAACCTTCTTCACTGTCCAGTATATCACCAATTTTAGTGCCACCCACAAACGTATTTACCAGGAAACTAATATTCTCAGCCAAATCAATTATCTAAATGACAAACACCTCCAGTCAGAAAAACAAAATGTCTCCAACTGCCCTCTGTCTACTACCATGAGGTAAATTGTATATCCAGTTGACTAGCTCCTCCTGGGTGCCATATCCTTTTACCTTGATCGGAACGTATTACCCAGTTTTCCAAACGAAAGTAGAACATTAAACAGTACAGTATCAGACCCTTGGGCCCTCAATGTTATACCGACCTTTTATCCTCCTCCAAGGTCAAACTAACCGACATACATTTCATTTTACTACCATCCATGTGCCTTTCCAAGAGTCTATTAAATGCCCCTAATGTATCTAACGCTACTAACACCACTGCAGTACATTCGACGCGCCCACCACTCTTTGGAGAACGAAACTCTGAAATCTCCCCTAAACCTTCTTTCAGTCACCTTATTATTATACTCCCTTGTGACAGCCATTTCTGCCATGGGAAAAAAACGTCTTTCACTGTTCACTGTGTCTGTGCCTCTTATTATCTTGTTCACATCTAAAAAGGCGTCCCTCATCCTTCTTCACTCCAGTGAGGAAAGCCTTACCTCCCTCAACTTTTCTTCATAAGACATGTTCTCCAGTACAGGCAGCATCCTTGCAAATCTTCTTTTTACCATCTCTAAAGCTTCCACATCTTTCCTGTAATGAGAGAACCAGAACTGAATGTAATGTCTAAGTGTGGTCTGAGCAGAGCTCTATAGAGCTGCAGCATAGCCTCACTGCTCTGAAACTCAATCCCCCAGTAAATAAAAGCCAACACAACGTATTCCTTCTCAACAACCCTATAAGCTTGGGTGGCAACTTTGAGGGATCTATGGAGGTGGAACCCAACATCCCACTGTTACTCCACACTGCCAAGAATCCTATTTTTAACCCAATATACTGAATTCAAGTTCGACCTTCCAAACCGAATCACTTCACACTTTTCCAGATTGTACCCTTTCCGCCATTTCTCAGCCCATCTCCCCATCAGGTCAATGCCCCGTTGCAACCAGCAACAGATATCCACACTATCCACCACTCCAACAATCTTTGTGTCATTGGCAAACTTACGAACCCAATCTTCCACTCCCATATCCAAGTCATTAATAAAAATCACAAAGAGCATGGTTCCGGGAACTGATCCCGGCTGAACACGACTGGTCACCGAACTCCAGGCTGAATGTTTTCCATCTATCATCACTCTCTGTCTTCTATAGGCCAGGACTTCTGTATCCAGACAGATAGGTTTCCTTGTATCCCATGCCTCCGTACTTTCTGAATAGCTGGAAGTAATGAGGTGCTGTATGAAAGGATTGAGAAGTGCTGGGGGACTGGAGAAGGTTGCAGTGATATCATGTGCTGGAGAGGCTGGATGTTACAGTCAGAGTGGGTTGTCGGTGCTGGACAGGATGACAGACATTAGGATTTTTTGTTAGCGTTTTGGGGATAGTGGACACAACACTAAGTGTCAAAGTCATTTTGGAAGGAGATAAGGATAGTGCAGAAGTGAAGGTGCCAAATTTGGAGAAGCCCCCAAACATTAGAATATTACTGTCACTGGGCATTATCATTATCACGAGACAGGAGCTGGCAAACACAGACTGGGAGGAAGTATTTGCAGTTGGGTTCATATTCGGATCAAGGAAGAAATTTAAAGTGATGCAGTGAGAATTTAGGGCTAGTGTGCTCCCAGAAGAGAAGAGTGAAATACAACGGCAGTAACTCCAGTGAATACTGGTCAAGCGATATCGTGAGCTGGATAAAGGAAGTACAGTGCGATGAAAACAGGCGAAGCACTTCAAAAGTGTAGAGGAGCAAAGAATGGGTTTGAAATACCCTTGGGAGATACTGTTAAGAAAAGGCCACAAGGTGTTTTATCAATACAGTTAGAGGAAGAAGATTACCAGTTAAATAGTTGCGCCTGTTAGAAACCAAAGGGATAATCTGTGCATGGAGCCAAAGGAAGTAGATGAGGTCTCCAATGAATACTTCCCATCTGTATTCACACATCGTAGCCGTGGATTTCAGTTGGGATGCTCAGGTTCTACAACATGTTAAGATCAATAAGGAGCAAGTATTAAATGTCTTCACAGGCATAAAGGTGGAGAAATCCCCAGTGCACAATGAAATGTATCCCAGGCTGCTATAGGAGGTAAGAGAGGAGATTTCTGGGGCCTTAGTGGATATATTTAATACTTTGCTGGCCACAGGTGAAGTGCCGAATGACTGGAGGATCGCTAATGTGGTTCCTTTGTTCAAGAAGGGCAGCAGGGATAGGCCAGGTAATTACATAGCAGATAGTCTGACAGCAGGTGAAGAGAAATTTCTGGGAACAATTCTGAGGATGAATAAACACTTGAAAAGGCAGGGATCAACTCGGCTGAGTCATCACGGATTTGGCAGAGGAAGATTCTGTCTGAGGAATTCAGTTGCGTTTTCTATTTAAATGGTCTCTCAAAATATTGATGAGGGCAGTGCAGATGATGTGGTTTACGTGGACCTGAATAAGGCCTTTGACAAGGTCCCACATGGAAGGCTGGTCCAAAAGGGAAGAGCCACTGGGATTCAAGGCCAGTTGGTAAATTGGATACAAAATTCGTGGATAAACCTCTTCGTGTTGAAATTCATTCACCAGCGGGTGTACCACAGGGATCTGTGCAGGATCCATCGCTGGTCAGTCTGTCGAATAATAACTTCGATGTGAAAGCAAAAGTAATCACTGGTAGGTTTGCAGACGACATGAAAGATGAAGATGTTGTTCACAGTGAGGTGGTTGGTCTCTCGCTACAGTCTGATGACGATCAGATGATAATCTGAGCAGAGTTTAGTTCTGATCAATGTGAGGTCATACCCTGTGGGAGGTACGATAAGCGAAGCGCAGACATAATGAATGGTTGGTTCTTGCCAACTACTGAGGAACACAGCGACCTGAGGGGACAATCCAAATATCCCTAAAGGTGTCAGCACAGGTGGACTGGGAGTGGAAGGCACCTGAACTGGGAGTGCGTGGGGGACCCACATCCTGGTGGGGTGGATTGTTAGATCTGCTTGAGAGGATATAATCTAATCTGGCAGGGTGTTGAACATTAAACAGTCACAAAGTCAGAAAGAAGATTCAGACTGTTGGACAAGTTAAAGACAGCAATTTCAACAGACAAGGCAGGCAAGAACATAGCAGGGAATGGGGAAAACTGATGATTAAACTGCATTTATTTCATTGCAAGGGGCCTGACAGATAAGGAAGATGAACTGAGGGCATGGATTGGAACATGGGACTGAGGGATTATAGTTATTACAGAAACACAGCTGAGGGAGGGGCAGGAATTGCAGCTCATTGTTTCAAGGTAGAGATGCTACAGGAAGCATCGAAGGGGAGGCAAGACAGGACACGTGGTGGTGGGCTTCGACTGCAAGAATCATCACAGCAGTACTGAGAGAGGATATTCCTGTGGGATCGCCCAGTGAAGCTATGTTAGTGGAACTGAGAAATAAGAATGGGTCATCACTCTGGACACGATTGTCCTATTGACCCCGAATAATCCGTGGCAGACAGAGAAACAAATATGTCAGGAGATCTCAAATATCGATCACAATAATAGGGCTGTTATGGCAGGGGTTTTTAAACTTTCCAAACTGAGAGTGGGACTGCCAGTGTTCAGTGTTTGCAAGGGAGAATTTGGTAATTGCGTTCCAGAAAACTCCCAATCAATATGTAAATAGAAATGGGCAAAACCTGACCTCCAATTGGGAAACAAGGTAGGGAAAGGGACCGAGGCATTTGTATTAGTTTGAAAATGGCTACGGAAGAGGGCCATTTTACAATTCAAGTTGTCAAATGGGGCCAGACTAATATTGATCGTATCAGCCAGGAACTTTCAAAAGGTAATTGGAGAGTCTATTTACAGGGAAAGCGAAATCTGGCAAGTGAGAATATATTAAAAATGAGATAAATTGAGCGTTCAGTGCCAGCATGTTCCTATTTGCGTTCAGGTCAATGCTGAATGCATTTTGAAACACTGGCTGTCTGTTGAGGATCTGGTCAAGGAAAAGGGGGCAAATGTCAGGTATAGCCAGGTGGATCAAGAGAATCCACGAGTATCACAGGGGCTTTGGGAATACACTTTGGGTGGAAATCAGGAATGCAGAAAGGGTACATGAAATAGCCTCGGCAGAGAAGCGTAAGGAGAATCCAAAAGTGATTGTATAAATATATTAAGAGTAAAAGAGTAACTAGAGACAAAATAAGGGCCCTTAAAGATCATTGAGGCAATTGATGGGTGGAACTTCAGGATAATTCCTAAGACCCTAATCAACTTGTTCACTCCAGAACTTACTGTGGAGAATGACTGGGGAACTCAGAGAATAAGAGTAATATGTTAGACCGCAATTGGAGTTCTCTGCAATTCCAGTATCCCTGCTATAGGAATGATGTTGTGAAATTTGAAAGTGCTCAGAAAGTATTTACAAGATGTTGCCAGGGTAGTTGCTGAATAAGCTGGGGTTATATTCTCTGGAGCATCAGAGACTGAGGTGTGACCTGACAGACGTTTATATAAACATGGTGAGTATGGATTGGGTAAACATTCAAGGTCTTTTTCCAGGAGTTGAGGAGTCCAAAACTAGAGGGCATAGGTTTAAGGTTAGAGGGGAAAGGTTTCAAGGGACTGAAGGGACAGCTTTTTCATGCACATGGTGATACGTGTATGAAATGAACTGAGATAGAAAGTAACATAGATTCATACAATTACAACATTTAAAAGGTATCTGGTTGGGTATATCAATAACAAGTGTTTTGAGGTACTTCGGCCAAATGCTGGTAAATGGGATGGATGTGTTAGATCTTCTGGTCAGCATGGATCAGTTGAACCGAAGGCTCTGCTTCCATGCTATCCATCTCTATGACTTGAAAATAGTGCATGTTAAAGAAAATGTGGTGCTGGAGGTTTTAAAACACAAAGGTATGGACAGCCCCAGGACCTCATTATGTGTATCATAGGACATTGTGGGATGTTAGGCAAGAAATTGTGGAGCACCGAGCAAAGATATTTGTACAATTGACAGCCATGTGTGATGTGCTGCAAGACTGGAGGGTGGAATCGTGGAATGTGAAGGAGGTTTGCTAAAATGGATTACAAAGGGCTCTTGATAATATGAGTAAATGGGCTGAAAAATCGTGGATGGAATTCAATCTCAATAAATGCGAGATAGTGCACTTGGCAAAACAAACAAGGGTAGAGCTCATACAATTAATGTTCGGGCCTCGGTTAGTGTTTTAGAGCAGAGAGCCCTCTGGGTTCAGTTACATAATTCTTGAAGTTTGCATCACAGGATGGATAAGACAGTGCTTGGCATCCTTGACTATTGCTCAGTCCATTGAGTGTAGGATTTGGGACATCATGCTGAGATTGTATAGACATTGGTGAAGCCTCTTCTGCAATACTCTGCCCAGTTCTGGTCACCCAGTTATTGTGAGGATATTATTAAGCTGCAGGGGGTTCAGAAGAGATTTACCAGAATGTGGCTGGGTATGGAAGTCTTTAGTTCTGAAAAAAAGCCTATCCAGCCAGGCTTTTTTTTCACTGGAGCCTGGAGGATGAGAGATGGCCTGATGGAAGTTTATGAAAAAGATGAGGTATATAGATAGAGTTAATGGCAGTTGCCTTTCCCTCAGGTTGGGGGAGTCTCAAGTGGAAGGGCCACATTTTAAGGTGAGAAGAGGGATATGTTAAAAAAAGACATTGGGGCTAATTGTTGCACAGAGGGTGGTTTGGGAGTGGAATGAACTTCCTGGGGAAGGGGGGAATGTGGGTACAAATGCAGTGTTTAAAACACATTTGATTAAGTACAGCAATAGGGAGGGGTTAGAGGGATATGGGCCAGCAACAGGCAGCTGGGATGTGTTTAGTTTTAGGTTATGTTTGGTACCAACTGAAGGGTCAGTTTCCATGCTGTATGGCTCTATGACAAGAATATAGTTTTAGTCCATTATTTAAGAAAGGCTGCAATGGAAAGCCAGGGAACTAAAGACCAATTAGCCCAACGCCAGTGGTGGGTAAGTTGTGAAAGTGATTCTGCCAGACAGGCGCCACGTTCATTTGGAAAAGCAAAGATTGATGAAAGATAGTCAGCAGGGCATTGTGCATACAAAGTCAGGGCTCACTAACTTGATTGCTTTCGTTGAAGTTGTGACCATACATTGTACACACCAACGTCAGAAGGGTCTTTGACATGGTTTAGCATGATATACTGGTTCGTAAGGTTAGATTACATGGGATCAGGGAGAGCTCGCCAACTGGATACAAAATTGGCTTGACAGTAGGAGACAGAGGGAGGTGGGAGAGGATTGTTGTTCACACTGGAAGCCTGTGACCAGCGGTGTGCTATAAGGATCAGGGCTGGGTCCACTGATGTGAATCATCTTCATAAACGATTTGGTGAGAATATAGGAGCCATTGTTTGTAATTTTATGGATGATCAAATTAATGTTGTAGTGGGCAGTGAAATCGGTTATCAAAGGGGGTCTCGACCAACTGGGGCAGTGGACCAAGGAATGAAAGATGGAGTTGAATTCAGATGTTGGATTTTGTAAAGAGAATCCACGGAGGACTAACACAGTTAATGGCAGGGCCATGGGCAGTGTTGTCGAACAGAGAGAGACCAAGAGCTACAGTTACATTGTTCCTTGGAAATGGCAATCACAGGTGGACAGCTTGGAGAAAGCAGCATTTGTTACACTTGCCCTCATTGGCAAGCACTTTGAGATATGAGTAGGAGATATTTGTAACATTGTCCTAAATATTTCCCATGGGCAGAGGAGGCTGTGGGGTAAATTTATCAGGGTTTACAAAATCTTGCGGGCCATGAGTAAGGTGAATAGCCAAGGGTAGGTTAGTCCAAAACTAGAGGGTATAAATGGGAGGTGTGAGAGCAAGGATTTAAAGAGGGAGCTGAGGGGCAACATTATCCACAGAGTGTGGTGCATAGACGGAACGAACTGCCAGGAGCACATGGAGAAACAAGAACAATTGCAACATGGAAAAGACATTTGGGCAGGTACATGGAGAGGAGAAGGTGTGAGCGGATATGGGCCAAACAGAGGATGAAATGATTCGTTCAGTTTGGCAAACCTGGTCAGCACGGACTAGTCGGACCGAAGGTTATGTTTCCGTGTTTTGCATGCCTCTGTCTCCAGTTATTGGAGGAGGAGACTACTGAGATAAGGCATGTTGTAGACACTGAAGCAAGTTACAGAGACAGGGATGATAGGCTGGAATGCAATACATTTCAAATATGTGGAGGGACGAAAGGGGAGGGACGAGGTTACAGGGACTGGAACTGATGTAGGGGTAACACACTGTTGAAGACACAGGTCAAGGAGATATGACATAGATACAGTATTGGAGAGGGAGCGCAGAACAGAATGACCCCAGGCAGCAGTCCCACCCTCTCGTGGGAGGCCTGCTTTCCCCTTTGTTATACTGATGCTCTCTAAGCCAGCACAGACCTGGATCGATAACCGTGACACTCCCGATGCTGACTCAGTACAAAGTAAGTTAAAATAGGAGCGGTGATTGAGCCTGGGGTGTGTCTGTACTGTGCTCCCCCTCCAGCACTGTATCTATATCATGTCTTGTTAGCCGATGTTTGTAGCACTCTCATTGCTCTCTGCTCTGTGCACTGTGAGTGATCTTACCACACTGCAGGATTTATTGAAGGCTCCAGATCTCCATTTACTTTGTCTCTCTGGCTGACCAAACATCTTCAATGTGGTGATGGACGAAACACCCAGCACCTGGGAAGTCTACTGAGTCAGTAACTTTCTGAGTACGTATAGGAGACTGAAAAATAGATAGAATAGGAAATTAGGCAGAAGCAGTGAGGGTTACATAGGGAGAATGATACTGTGACACACAGAGTTCTGGAAAATCCCAGTCTCCATCCCTGGCCTGTGCTGCTGTATCCCTCTGGAGTGGACAATTCTGTTGGCTCAGGATGTGAAGTAGCTGCAAGAGTGAGAGATGCTGACAGAGGCAGCAATTAGACCCACACAGTGAGCGAGACCACAAGGAGAGAGACTGAGTAATATCACCAGAGTTCAGGATGATTTTAGCTTCATGACGCACTTCATGATGTATCAGTGCTCAGGGTTGAGCAACCGGTGAGCAGGTGAAGTGCTGGCCTGGTATTCTTGCTAGAGCATGTATGCCAAACCTCAGCGAATGTTCTGTGGAGGCAGGTTTAAATCCCACTATCAGAAATGGAGAAATTTGAAATCAATACCTAAAACAAATGGTAATTAACAATCCATAAATACATATGAAAACATTGCTGATGTACAAACAAAAGCCCAAACACTTATCTTTTAGAGAAAGACATCTGCCCATCCTCATGTGGTCTGCAAGTCATACCCACAGCAAAGTGTTTGACTCTCAATGACCCTCTGAAATAGCCAAGCAAGTTACTCAGCTCAAGGGCAGCTAGGGCTGGGCAAGAAAGGCTGGTCAGCCAGGGACACCCACATCCCATACCTGATTTAAAATAATTCATTAGGATGGTCCCACTGGAACTGTGCTGGGACCAGTGTCCTGGCCAATCATGTCGGTAGGTTTATGGACAGGGCTTCAAACTGACAGAGAGGATGCAGGGACAGGGTTCAGGTGAAAGGAGCTTTCCAAATACACAGAGAAAAAGTGAAGTATGGGAGAAGCATGGGAATGTCACTGAAGACAAGCAGAAAGGAACAGGATGGGACAGAGTTTAACTAAAACTGTGCATCAGGGAATCGGTTTGTGAGAGGAAACTTTGGGAAAGAGTAAATTATGTTTTTTTTTGAATGGAGAATGTCTCTTAAATAAGGTAGATTCATTTGTGACACAGAGATAAAAGAGATTTAGACACCAGAGAGACCGTGGTTACAGGGCGAACAAAAGGTGGACATAAATACTCAATGGATCACAACCTTGTGGAAACTCATGCAAAATGGACAACGCTAACAATAATGGGTAACAAAGGCATTAGAGAGAAAGCATTTGACGTCATGAAGTAGAGTCAGTCTGGATGTAAATTCTGGCTACTACTTGCCAAGGACGCAAGCAGCAAAACAGTTTTTGCCACCGAACAGCATTTCATTGCTCATCACTGCAGTAAACAGGAATTCATTGGAATTTTTTAATAAACACATTATGATAATTTTGGGAAACTTCAATATTCCCATAGTCTGGGACAGTCACACTGACAACAGTGATATTGAAAGAGGAGTTCAGAAAACTTTTTTCAGTGTTGCTTTGAATAACAAATTGTACAATTGGCTAGGGACATAACGATCTCAGATCGATCGTTGTGTGATGAAACTTAGTGAATAAGTAATGTCACCTGTAGAGATCCTTTGGGAAATTGTGATAAAGTGTAGTTTAAAGAAATATAAAGTTTTAAAGTGAATCACAGAAAGGACACGCTACAACTAGAAACAAAAACAGCCAATTACATGAGTTTGAGAGGAGAACGGATCAAGGTAAACAGGCGAAACAGACTGAAACATGTTCCTGCAAATGAACAGTGGAAATCATTTGAAGGAACAGTGTAAATCACTCAACGAAAAAACATTCAATTGAAGCAGACAGTGCGAAATTCCCACCGGCCACTCACTCAGGACAAAATGTATCATATTAGATTATGAGGATGAGAAGATCATCACAAAGTACTTAAAATCTTAAAATGAGAGCGTATTGATGGAGTAAGTGTTAAAGGGATTGCAAAGGGTCTGCTAGCAGGGGGAAGCCAATGGGAAGGGGAATCATTGTCAGGGTTTAATGTCACAAAATGAACAGGGAGAGGTGAAGTTGCTGGAGGTGGTAAGAGTGTTACAGAGAGTGGTCAGGGCATGAACGGTGTTACAAAGACAGTATGAATTGTTGCAGCTGGATGTGTTTGCAGAGGTAGGGAGGGACATATGTATTTTTATTTATTCATTCATGGGATGTGGGTGTCTTCTTAATTACCCAGAGGACAGCTCAGAGTCAGCCATATTGCATTGGGTCTGGAGTCACATGTTAGCCAGACCAGGTTAGAATGTCAGATGTTCTACACAAAAGGAGGTCAGTGAACCAGATGAGTTCTTCCCACTGATCAACAATGCTTTTATGGTGGCCTCACCAATATCTTGTACAGATACAACATGATGTCCCAACTCCAACTCTTAATGCTCTGGCCAATGAAGGAAACCATCCCAAACGCCTGCTTCACCAGCCTGTCTACCTGCGACACCACTTTCAAAGAACTGTGTACCTGCATCCCTGGGTCACTGATTGACAACACTACCCAGGGCCCGAACATTAACTGTACAATCCCGCCCTGATTTGTTTCACCAAAATGGAGTACTTCACCTTTATCTAATTAAACTCCATCTGCTATTCTTCAGCCCACTATTGAAGCAGTACTGTTCATCCTGTTGTATCACAGATAACGTTCATCACTGTCCACTTTACCACCAATTTCAGTGTCACCCAAAAAACTTACTTAACGGGAAACCAATATTCCCATCCAAACCATTTATCCAAATGACAAACAACAGGGGACCCACTACACCGCTGGTCACATGCCTCCTGTCAGAAAAACAACATGTCTCCCATCACCCTCTGTCTCTTACCATCAAGTCCAATTTTCTGTCCAGTTGACTAGCTTCTCCTGAATGCCATATCCTTTTATACTGATCTGAGCTTATTACCCAGTTTAAGATACCACAGGTAGAACACAGAACAGTACAGAACAAGACTCTTCGGCCATGGTGACATGCCAATGCTTTATCCGACCATAACATTAAAAAAAGAGTGACAGATAAAGTTTAACTCAGATAAATGCGATGTGCTCCATTTTAGGAAAGTACATCTTAACAGGACTCAAACACTTAATGGTAAGGTCCTAGGCAATGTTGCTGAACAAAGAGACCTTGGGGTGCAGGTTCATAGCACCTTGAAAGTGGAATCGCAGGTAGATAGGATAGTGAATAAGTCGTTTGGTATGCTTTCCTTTATTGGTCAGAGTCCCGAGTACAGGAGTTGGGAGATCATGTTGCGACTATACAGCACATTAGTTAGGCCATTGTTGGAATATTGCGTGCAATTTTGATCTCCTTACTATCAGAAAGGTGTTGGGAAACTGGAAAGGGTTCAGAAGAGATTTACAAGTATTTTGCCAGGGTAAGAGGATTTGAGCTCCAGGGAGCGTGTCAGAGGCTGAGGGGTGGCCTTATAGACGTTTACAAAATTATGAGGGGCATGGATAGGGTAAATAAACAAAGTATTTTCCATAGGGTGGGGGAGTCCAGAACTAGAGGGCATAGGTTTAGGGTGAGAGGGGAAAGATATGAAACAGACCACAGGGGCAACTTTTTCATGCAGACAGCGGTACTTGTATGGAATGAGCTGCCAGAGGAAGTGGTGGAGGCTGGTACAATGGCAACGTTTGAGAGGTATTTGGATGTGTATATGAATTGGAGGGGTTTGGAGGGATATGGGCCGAGAGCTGGCAGGTGGGACTCGATTGGGTTGGACTAAAGTGTCTGTTTCCATGCTGTAAATCTCTATGACTCTAACTTCCATACCCTTCATTTTATTATCATCCATGTGCTCATCCAGAAGTATATTAAATGTCCCTAATGCATCTAATTTTACTGCCACCGCTGGCAGTGCATTCCACTCAGCCACATGAGCCTAACTCTGAAATCTCCCCTTAACCATCCGCTCATCACCCGAAAATTATACTCCCTTGTAATATCTATTTATGTCAGGGTAAAAAACCTCTCTCTATTCGCTCTATATATGACTCTCATCACCTTGTTCACCTCTGCCAAGTCACCCCTCACCCTTCTTCACTCCAATGAGAAAAACCTTAGCTTCATCAACCTTTCTTCATAAGACATGCCCTCCAGTACAAGCAGCAACCTGGTAAATGTCCTCTTTAACGTCTCTAAAGCCTCCACATCCTTCCTGTAATGTAAGGACCAGAACTGAACACAATATTCCAAGTGGGGTCTAACCAGAGCTCTATAGATCTGCAGCATAACCTCACAGCTTTAAAACTCAATTCTCAAACTAATGAAATCCAACACAATATATTCTTTCTTAACAAGCGTATCAGCTTCGGTGGCAATCTTGAGGGATCAATGGACTTGGAACCCAAGATCCTTCTGTTTCTCCTCACGCCTAAGGATCCTACCTTTAACCCTGTATCCTGCATTCAAATTCAATCTTCAAAATGAATGACTTCACACTTTTCCAGATTGAACTCCATCTGCCACTTCCAGCCCAGCTCTACATCCTGTCATTGCCCCATTGCAACCTACAACAGCCCTCCACACTATCCACCACTCCAACATCCCCCTTGTCATTGGCAAACTTATTGACCAACTCTTCCACTCACACATCCAACTTATTCATAAAATCACAAAGAGCAGAGGTCCTGCAACAACTCCCTGCAGAAAGCCACAGGTCACTCAGCTCCAGTATGAATTGTTTCTGTCTACCATCACCCTTTGTCTTGTGTTGCCTAGTAATCCCGTATCCAGGCAGGCAGGTTTCCCTGTATTCCATGTCTCCGTACTTTCTGAATGAGCCATAAAGGTGTTTCATCACATTCTCAAAAGATTCAATAAGACTTGTAAGGCATGACCTGCCCATTACACAACCATGCTGACTACCTCTAATCAAACTATAGTTTCACAAGGAATAATAAATCCTGTCTCTCAGACTCCTCTCCAATAATTTGCACACCACAGACATGAGACTGACAGGTATGCAATTCCCAGGATTATCCCTATTCCCTTTCCTGAACAAGGGACTAATGTTTTCCTGCCTCCAATCATCTGGTAAGATTCCAGTGGACAGTGAGTGTGCAAAGGTCATAACCAGGTGTGCAGCAATCCATTCCCTCGCTTCTTGTACTAACTTTTGACGCATCTCGTCTGGTTCAGTGACTTATCTGTCCTTATCTTTTACGAAATTCTCAGCATATCGTCCTTCTTAACATCCACCTGTTCACGTACATCAGCCTGTTTCACGCTGCCCTCACAAACGACAAGACCCTTCTCAGCAGTGAATACTGAGACATAGCATTCATTCAGGACCTCTCATTAAGGAGCTCCTTTCTCTCAGAATCTCCTCTAACAACTTCCCCATCACTGGGCTCATGGGGCTGTAATTCCCTGGCTTTTCCCTGCAGCCCTTAAGTTACGGAACAGCATTAGCAACCCTCCAGTCTTCCGACACCTCACTGTGTCTGTTGATAATATAAATATCTCTGTGAGGGACACTGTAATCTCTTCCTTAGCTTCCCACAATATTCTAGCACAGACCTAATGAGCTCCTGAGGATTGATCTACTTTATTTGTTTTAAGATTTCAGCACTTTCTCTTCTCTGGTGAGGATTCTTTCCAAGACATCACTATTTATTTCCCCATAGAACATAGACATAGAACATAGAACAATACAGCATAGAACAGGCCCTTCGGCCCACGATGTTGTGCCGAACTTCTAACCTAGATTAAGTACCCATCCATGTACCTATCCAAATGCCGCTTAAAGGTCGCCAATGATTCCGACTCTACCACTCCCACGGGCAGCGCATTCCATGCCCCCACCACTCTCTGGGTAAAGAACCCACCCCTGACATCTCCCCTATACCTTCCACCCTTCACCTTAAATTTATGTCCCCTTGTAACACTCTGTTGTACCCTGGGAAAAAGTTTCTGACTGTCTACTCTATCTATTCCTCTGATCATCTTATAAACCTCTATCATGTCACCCCTCATCCTTCGCCGTTCCAACGAGAAAAGGCCGAGAACTCTCAACCTATCCTCGTACGACTTCCTCTCCATTCCAGGCAACATCCTGGTAAATCTTCTCTGCACCCTCTCCAAAGCTTCCACATCTTTCCTAAAGTGAGGCGACCAGAACTGCACACAGTACTCCAACTGTGGCCTAACCAAAGTCCTGTACAGCTGCAACATCACTTCACGACTCTTGAATTCAATCCCTCTGCTAATGAACGATAATACTCCATAGGCCTTCTTACAAACTCTATCCACCTGAGTGGCAACCTTCAAAGATCTATGTACATAGACCCCAAGATCCCTCTGTTCCTCCACCTGACTAAGAACCCTACCATTAACCCTGTATTCCGCATTCTTATTTGTTCTTCCAAAATGGACAACCTCACACTTGGCAGGGTTGAACTCCATCTGCCACTCCTCAGCCCAGCTCTGCATCATATCTAAGTCCCTCTGCAGCCGACAACAGCCCTCCTCACTGTCCACAACTCCACCTATCTTCGTATCATCTGCAAATTTACTGACCCACCCTTCGACTCCCTCATCTAAGTCATTAATAAAAATTACAAACAGCAGAGGACCCAGAACTGATCCCTGCGGAACTCCACTTGTAACTGGGCTCCAGGCTGAATATTTACCATCTACCACCACTCTCTGCCTTCGACCGGTTAGCCAGTTTTCTATCCAATTGGCCAAATTTCCCTCTATCCCATGCCTCCTGACTTTCCGCATAAGCCTACCATGGGGAACCTTATCAAATGCCTTACTAAAATCCATGTACACTACATCCACTGCTCTTCCCTCATCCACATGCTTGGTCACCTCCTCGAAGAATTCAGTAAGACTTGTAAGGCAAGACCTACCCTTCACAAATCCGTGCTGGCTGTCCCTAATCAAGCAGTGTCTTTCCAGATACTCATAAATCCTATCCCTCAGTACCCTTTCCATTACTTTGCCTACCACAGAAGTAAGACTAACAGGCCTGTAATTCCCGGGGTTATCCCTATTCCCTTTTTTGAACAGGGGCACAACATTCGCTACTCTCCAGTCCCCTGGTACCACCCCCGTTGCCAGTGAAGACGAGAAGATCATTGCCAACGGTACTGCAATTTCCTCTCTTGCTTCCCACATAATCCTAGGATATATCCCGTCAGGCCCGGGGGACTTGTCTATCCTCAAGTTGTTCAAAATGTCCAACACATCTTCCTTCCTAACAGGTATCTCTTCTAGCTTACCAGTCCATTTCACACTCTCCTCTTCTACAATACGGTCCCTCTCGTTCGTAAATACTGTAGAGAAGTACTTGTTCAAGACCTCTCCTATCTCTTCCGACTCAATACACAGTCTCCCACTACTGTCCTTGATCGGACCTACCCTCGTTCTCGTCATTCTCAGGTTTCTCACATACGCATAAAATGCCTTGGGGTTATCCTTGATCCTATCCGCCAACGATTTTTCATGCCCTCTCTTAGCTCTCCTAATCCCTTTCTTCAGGTCCCTTCTGGCTATCCTGTATCCCTCCACTGCTCTGTCTGAATCCTGTTTCCTCAACCTTATATAAGCCTCCTTCTTCCTCTTTACCAGACATTCAACCTCTCTCGTCAACCAAGGCTCCCTCACACGACCATTTCTTTCCTGCCTGATAGGTACATACATATCATGGACACGTCGTATCTGCTCTTTGAAAAAGTTCCACATTTCCACCACATCCTTCCCTGACAGCCTATGCTCCCAACGTATGCTCCTCAAATCCTGCCTTACAGCATCGTAATTTCCCTTCCCCCAATTATAAAATCTACCTTGTTGTGCGCACCTATCTCTCTCCATAACCAAGGTGAAAGTCACAGAATTGTGGTCACCATCACCAAAATGTTCTCCCACTAACAAGCCCACCACTTGTCCCGGTTCATTACCGAGTACCAAACCCAATATGGCCTCCCCTCTGGTTGGACAATCTACATACTGCGTTAGAAAAGCTTCCTGGACACACTGCACAAACACCGCCCCATCCAATCTACTTGATCTAAAGAGCTTCCAATCAATATTTGGGAAGTTGAAGTCGCCCATGACTACGACCCTGTGGCTTCTGCACCTTTCCAAAATCTGTTTCCCAATCTGTTCCTCCACATCTCTGCTGCTATTGGGGGGCCTATAGTAAACACCCAACAAGGTGACTGCACCTTTCCTATTTCTGACTTCAGCCCATACTACCTCCAGAGGCAGATCCCCCTCAAACTTCCTTTCTGCAGCCGTTATACCATTTCTAATTAGCAATGCCACCCCCCCTCCTTTTTTCCCACCCTCCATAATCTTACTGAAACACCTGTAACCAGGAACCTCCAACAACCATTCCTGTCCCACATCTATCCACGTTTCCGTGATGGCCACAACATCGTAGTCCCAGGTACCGATCCACGCCTTAAGTTCACCCACCTTATTTCTGATACTCCTTGCGTTGAAGTATACTGAGTTTCTGAGTTTCCATGTCTTTCTCCACAGTAAATATTGTAAAGTCTATTTTGTCTTATATCTCACCCATCTCCTCTGGTTCCACACATGGGTGACCTTATTGATCTTTAAGGGGACCTATTCTCTACCAAGTTGCTCTTTAGCCCTTATTGAAAATTGTGTAATGCTTTCTGATAATTCCAATACACGATATCCCCTTTACCACAACACCCCTCCTACACCCTTACAATTCTGCTATTTATATTCATACCAACAAATTAAATCCAACAGCCTTAAAAACAAATAATTTTATCAAAAGTGTTTCTAAGTGGCCAGTTATTATCTATTGACACATCCTTTCGAACAATTTCAGTATGCTGGGGCAGATGCTGGGAAGTTAGAAAACTTAAGAGTGCAGCACAGAAACAGGCCATTCGGCCCACCAGGTCTATGCTGTCCATGATGTTATTCTAAATTAGTCCCATCTGCCTGCACATGGTCCATATCCCTCTATTCTAAACTAGTCCCAGCTACCTGCACATGGTCCATATCTCTCTATTCTAATCTAGTCTCATCTGCTGCACATGGTCCATATCCCTCTATTCTAAACTAGTCCCATCTACATGCACATGGTCCATATCCCTCTATTCCAAACTAGTCCTATCTATCTGCACATGGTCCATATCTCTCTATTCTAAACAAGTCCCATCTACCTGCACATGGCCCATATCCCTTTATTCTAAACTAGTCCCAACTACCTGCACATTGTCCACATCCCTCTATTATAAACTAGTCCCATCTCCCTGCACATGGTCCATATCCCTCTATTCTAAACTAGTCCCATCTACCTACACATGGTCCATATTCCTCTATTCTAAACTAGTCCCATCTACCTGCACATGGTCCATATCCCCCTATTATAGACAAGTCCCGTCTTGCTGCACATGGTCGATATCCCTCTATTCTAAACCCTTTTCAAATCTTCCACATTCTTCTTATAAGGCGGTGACCACAATTGTACACAATACTCCAAGTGCGACCGCACTAGTGTTTTGTAGAGCTGTAGCATAACCTCATGGTTCCAGAACTGATCCCTCGATTAACAAAAGCTAAAACACAGTATCCATTCTTAACAACCTTGTCAACCTGGGTGGTAACTTTCAAGAATCTGAGTACCTGGACACCGAGATCTCTCTGCTCATCTACACTATCAAGAATCTTACCATTAGCCCAGTACTTTGCATTCCGGTTACTCCGACCAAAGTGAATCACCTCACACTTGTCCGCATTAAACTCCATTTGCCACCTCTCAGCCCAGCTCTGTAGCTTATCTATGTCTCTCTGCAACCTACAACACCCTTCGTCACTATGCACAACTGCACCAACATAGTGTTGTCTGCAAACATAACAGCATTGTGATCGCTATCACCAACGTGGTCACCGACTTCCAAGTCTAATATCTATCAAGAGAAGAGTAAGGGGACTCGGGAATCAGTATTCCCTCTGGTACCCAACGGTTCTCAAAATTGCATTGAATGGATCCATGAACCCGTCTGATTCTGCAGAGAAAGCGAAAATTTTGTGGACATTTTAAATTCCCCGATCGATTTTGTTAGTTTTTTGGGTTTTTATATGTTTAGTTTTGGAAAGTTTTGAGAGCTTGTCCGTTGTAATAGTTTTAGTTTGTGTAGTTTTTAAGGTCAATGAGACTTTGTTTTTTCTGATCAGTAATTCGCGTTCCTCCTCTCTCAAATGTTGCTACAGTGTGTTCTGGATAATGATGTGCTTAAATAGTGTACCTGGAACATTAAGGGGAGCCTTTGCCCAATCAAGAGGAAAAATTTACTTTCTAGTCTTAAAATAGAGAGGGTGGATGTTGCCCTGTTCCAGGAGATGACAAGGAACATTTGACATCATAGCAGGGTGGGTTTGATCGGGTTTATTTCTCGTCTTTTAATACTAGGAGTAGGGGAGAAGCCATACTGGATAAGAAGAATCTTCCATTTAAATTACTAGATTGTATTTGAAACTAACGGGAGGATCATAATCCCCAAAGCCTTGAATTATGGTAAATAATCCAATATTTTGAATGGTAATTGCGACCCTCCCCCAAACCCCCCCACCACTGCACCCGGCGCACACTCTTAAAATCCTGGTAGATGCATTATCCAAATTCAGTTATCTTGCAACATGGCACATTATTGGATAAGGAGATTTCAACTGCCTTATGGACCCCATGGTTGACAGAATGTCCAAAGGTCCCCCAATACTCTCGTTGTAATGCAAGCAATTAGTGGATTTGTGTGCAGAACTAGAGCTGGTGGATGCCTGGAGGCAGGTCTACCTCACAAGTAGGGATTGTACTTTCTGTTGTGGTTCTGTTCGCCGAGCTGGAAATTTGTCTTGCAAACGTTTCGTCCCTGTCTAGGTGACATCATCAGTACTTGTGAGCTTCCTGTGAAGCGCTTCTGTGATGTTTCCTCCGGCATCACAGAAGCGCTTCACAGAAAGCTCCCAAGCACTGATGATGTCACCTAGTCAGGGGACGAAACGTTTGCAAGACAAATTTCCAGCTCGGCGAACAGAACCACAACAACCAGCACCCGAGCTACAAATCTTCTCACAAACTTTGAATTTTATTTTCTCCTTTAACCCGCAGAAATGCCACACAAGGATTGATCTCTTCCACATCCCTGCAACAATCTTAGATTCGGTGGCATCCTGCACAATTGGGAATATTAGCATTTCTGACCATACTTATTGATTAACATTAAGTGCAATATGACAGATTTGAGACACTGGCGAATGTATCCCTTTATTCTTAAGGCAAATTAGATCATTGAGTATTTCTCTAATGAATTAAGATCTTTCTTAGACATTAATTCAGATTTGAAAATGTGTTGCTGGAAAAGCGCAGCAGGAAAAGCGCTTTTCCAGCAACACATTTTCAGCTGTGATCTCCAGCATCTGCAGACCTCACTTTCTCCTCATTAATTCAGATTTAACCAGTAAGCCATCCATTCTATGGGAAATTGTTCAGGCTTTTGCCAAGGCAATGATTATTCCTTAGGATATAGCAGAAGTTGGAGCAGGAACGCTGGCTTGAGGCACAGCTGAGGGCAGCTGAGAGGGCATACTGTAATTGACCCTCAGTGGCTAAGCTGCAGAGGATCACAATTCTTCGGTCTACAGTGAATTCCACTCTCACACAGACAGCCAAGAAGGTACTTACTTTTGCAAATCAAAGGGCGTTTGAACATAGTGATAAGCCAGGCAAGTATTTAGCCTATCTTGGCAGGAAAACGAGCGCCCCTCTCCAGCCATTACCTCAATTAGGGAAGGTACTGAGATCCTTACCTTCGAATCGAAAAAGATTAATGCAGCCTGTCCGAGAGTTTTCTCCGAATTATTTCAGACTGAACATTTTGAGGATAGATGGATTAAGATGGAGTCATTTTTCAAGAATCTGGGTCTTCCAGGAGTAACCCCTGAATAAGTGTTGTGTCTTAATGCACCATTGTCAGCGCAGGAGGGTGTGAAGCAGCTTCAGAATGTAAAGGCGCACTATCCTCACGGATTTCCGAGTGAATTTTATAAATAATTTATAAACCTATTGTCAGGGTTGATGTATAACACGTTCCGTCACTCATAGTCACTAACACCTCCCTCAATCCTTAAGAGAGGTTCATATCTCTCTGATGCTGAAGAAAGGAAGACCCTGGAGGATTGTGCTTCTTACACGCCAATCTCACTTTTAAATGTTGGTCTCAAAATCCTGTCTGAGATCCGTGCATTTAGGCTGGATACTTTTCTGCCTTCCGAAGTCAAAGAGGACCAAACAGGCTTTATAAAGGACCACAGATCTTCTTACACTGTTAAGAGGTTACACAATATGATCCAAGAGTGTCAACAACAATCTGACCAGGGATTATTGATCCCTTTAGATGAGTGAAGGCACTTGATTGGGTTGAGTGGCCGGATCTGTTTTGTACATTGGAACGGTTTGGCGTACGCAAATTTTTTATCAAGTGGGTGAGGGTCCTTTACCGCGATCCTCTGGCTGCGGTTCTCACAAATGGTGTGCCAACCAGTAATATTTATATTGCTCCAGGCAGCCGACAAATTTGACACCTTTCGCCATTGTTGTTTACGTTGGTGATTGAGCCACTTGAGGAGGCCATCCGTCGGGAGGCCATCATATCTGACCCAGAAGTGGGATAGACGTCACATTGTATGCCGATGAGGGTCTTTCTTTTGTCAAATCCCGCAATTTCGGTAGTTCATGTGATGCAATGCATTAATTCGCTTGTTGCCTTTCTGGGTGATATGATTAATTTTACAAAGTTGGAGGCCATGCCGATGGGAGGTCTCAGGGAAATACCTGATACTGAGGGCAAATCCTGGTTTGCTTTTAAATGGTCGCGAGGGTGGTTTCCTATTTCAGTATATTAATTCCATCTGTCTTTGATCATTTAATAAACGTGAACTGTGTCCATTTGTTTAACAAAATTAAACAAGACCTTCAAAGATGGGAGGCATTTTCAATATCCTGGCTAGGTCGCATAGCTGTTATTAAAATGAATGTCCTTTCTCATTTCCTAGCACCCGTGCAAATGCTTAGGATACTTAGGAAACATTATGGCGGGTTTAGCTCTTTTATTTGGTACCACACGCGATTCTTTATCAAGCTAACAAAATTGCAGCTGCCCCACAGATTGTTGGGGGTAAATCTCCCCGATTAAAAGCAATCAATGAAGCTCTTTTATCATCCTATGTTAGTGCCTGGACCGCTGAGGACTTGGCATCAATACGGCTAGACATTGAATCCTCTCAGCCAAAGTGAACCCTTAACAGTCTGCTATTCTTAGATAAAATGACAATATTTATGGAGCATTGTCAAAAACTAATGATTAGCAATACTGTTAAAACTTGAAGGACAATGCGTCAGATCGAGGGCAATACAGCAAGAAAATGCTCAAAGGATTTTGATCGATAATAGAACCCATTCCATGCAGTTGTAAATTATTAATAGGGACTATCTGACACCAGGGTTTCTCTCAAAATTCAAAGTGGGGTTATCTTCAGCATGTCCTAAATGCAGAATGAGTACAAACACTCTTACTCATTGTATGTGGTCCTGCTGCAGGCTTCATATATGTTGGAGCACGGTGTTAGGTGTGTTAGAATGAGTCTTGGGGACCGAATTGGAGATGGACCCGATTTCCCTTTCCTGGGCATGCCCAGAGCAACTTACGCAGATGCATATGCGAAAACAAAATCCTTACTTTTTGGATTTGAAAAATAATCTGTTGTGTTGGATTTCTGAAAACTCCCCGGGTCTGTTGGGTCTTCGTAAGCTCATCATGGGAATATCCCTTTGGACTTTCTCACCAGCATGGTGCACCAAAAACAGAGATTAATATTAGCCATAGAGTCATAGAGTCAGAGATGTACAGCATGGAAACAGACCCTTCGGTTCAACCCTTCCATGCCGACCAGATATCCCAAGCCAATCTAATCCCACCTGCCAGCACCTGGCCCATATCCCTCCAAACCCTTCTTATTCATTCACCCATCCAAATGCCTCTTAAATGTTGCACTTGTATCAACCTCCCTGACATCACCTGGCAGTTCAATCCATACACGTACCATTCTCTGTGTGAAATAGTTGCCCCGTAGTTCTCTATTATATCTTTCCCCGCTCACGCTAAACCTATATCCTCTCATTCTGACTCCCCGACCCCAGGGAAAAGACTTTACCTACTTACACTATCCTTGCCCCTGATAATTTTGTAAACCTCGATAATGTCAGCCCTCAGCCTCCGACGCTCCAGGGAAAATAGCCCCAGTCTGTTCAGCCTCTCTCTATAGCTCAAGTCCTCCAACACTGGCAACATCATTGAAATCTTTTCTGAACCCTTTCAAGTTTCACAACATCTTTTCGATAGGAAGGAGACCAGAATTGCACGCAATATTCCAATACTGGCCGAACGAGTGTCCTGTACAGCCGCAACATGATCTTACAAATCCTGCACTCAATATTCTGACAAAAAAAGGAAACACCGTCTACCTATCTACCTGCGACTCCCCTTTCAAGGAGCTATGGACATGAACTGCATGGTCTCTTTGTTCAGCAACACTCCCTGCGACCTTACCATTAAGTGTACAAGTCCTGCTAAGATTTTCTTTCCCAAAATGCACCACCTCGCATTTATCTGAATTAAACTCCAACTGCCACTTCTCAACCTATTGGCTAATTGGTCAATTTGAGGTGACCCTCTTCGCTCTCCACTACATCTCCAATTTTGGTGTCATCTGCAAACTTACTAATTGTACCTCTTATGCTCGCATCCAAATCATTTATGTCAATGACAAAACGTAGTGTATCCAGCACCGATACTTGTTGCACTGCACTTGTCACAGGCCTCCAGTCTGAAAAACAAACCTCCACCACCACCCTCTGTCTTCTACCTTTGAGCCAGTTCTGTATCCAAATGGCTAGTCCTCCTGTATTCCATGAGATCTAACCATGTCATTCAATCTCCCATGGGGAACCTTATCAAAACTCTTACTGAAGTCCATATGGATCACATCTACCCCTCTGCCCTCATCAATTCTCTTTGTTACTTCCTCAAAAAACTCAATCAAGTTTGTGAGGCATGATTTCTCACGCACAAAGCCATGTTGACTATCCCTAATCAGTCCTTGCTTTTCCAAATGCATGCACATTCTGTCCCTCACGATTCGCTCCAACAACATGCCCACCACCAACGTCAGGCTCACTGGTCTATAGCTCCCTGGCTTGTCCTTAACACCCTTCTTGTACAATGGCACAACGTTAGCCAACCTCCAGTCTTCCGGCACCACACCTGTGACTATCCATATTGCAAACATCTCAGCAAAAGTCCCAGCAATCATTTCTCTAGCTTTCCACAGAGTTCTAGGGTACACCTGATCAGGTCCTGGGGATTTATCCACCTTTAGGCATCCAGCACTTCCTCCTCTGTAATATTAACATTTTGCAAGGTCTCGCCATCTATTTCCCTACATTTTGTATCTTCCATATACTTTTCCACAGTAAATATTGATGCACAATACTCCTTTAGTATCTCCCCCATAGGTCCTGTGCTAGAAAAATATTCTGTTGTGTTGGATGTCTGAAAAACGTCCGGGTCTGTTGGGTGGTTGTAAGCTCGTCATGGAGAATATCCCTTTGGACATTCTCACCAGTATAGTGCACCGAAAAGCAGAGATTCATATAAGATATGCCAAACGTTTTTGGATTACCGCGATACAGGCTTATCTGCCACTCTAAAAAAGGGCTTTTATATAGCCATGACGATATTGTCTAATGAATCACATATTCAGAATTATGAACGTATGAATGTCTATCAGTTAATGCTCTCGAAGAACGAGAGCTACCATTTTGTTACGCTGAGCCATATTACTTATTTATTATTTGTTGTTTATTTTTGTTTTTCTTCTGTCCGTTTAGAGACTTTAACTTATTTTGTATATTCATGCACGTGGGTGTAATTTTGTTCAGTTATTTGAGTTGTTTTGTTATTGGTTTAATATAATAATGAAATATATTTTTCAATAAAAAAAATTGCTAAAAAATTAAAATGCTAACATTGCTAGATTAGAGTCCCAAATAACTATCATTAGAGAGACCACTCATGGTGGTTTATGTTTAAGGTCACCACACGGGTGATGGGGTGAGGTTGAGAGAGCATCCCCTTTACGGTAACCTCTGTCAGTGTGGGGAATTGAACCTGCGCTGGTGGCCTCCCTCTGCATCACAAACCAACCATCCAGCCAACTCAGTGGGAGACTGTGTAACTGTTACACACAGAATCAGTAACAGAAAAAGGGCAAGAAAAATTTTAATGTCAAGGAAAAAAGTGTATTTGAGATAAAAATGTTCTCTGCTAGAAATTATGTTTTATAATGAGACAAGTGTTCGAAAGTTGTCTTTGGCTGAATACAATAAAGTGAGACCAGTTTAATAACCAGAATGACTAATTGTGATTGGATATCGATAACCATAAAATAAGTGCATGTTTTTGATTGGTCTGTGGAAAGCCTGCTGACTGTTGCATGAATTTATAAATCAGATGAAATATATTGTTAGGAGAGTCCGTCCCCATGGGAAATGCCTTATGAACACATGCTCGAAGAAACCCGGGGTATGAAGTGTCTGAGAACCGTCTGCTCGGTGACAGGAACCTGGGGGTTGAATGACTGAAAGTTCCTCTAACATGGAGCTGAGAAAACCATCAGATCACCCCCGAACGTATTGAATGTTGCAGCATATTTGAAATACTGAATGGCCTCATGATGGATTTTAATTGTTTGTGATGTGAAAAACGCACATCTCTACTCCATCCTCTTACGTGTTACACACTGGGGCACAGCCGTTTTCCTGAAACTGGAATAAGTTGGAACAATACCTGGAAAATTCCATAATTGACATTCTCCAGAATATGCTATAACTATGTGGGGAGGGGGCGGATTAGAAAGGCAAGAGAGAAAGAGAGGGAAGGTGCTGCATGCAGTAGTGTAAGTGGTGGAGCATGAGACTTGTTCGGGGTTCAGTGTTCTAACAGATATACAGTGAGTGTGAGGGAGCAGAGAAAATATGGTGACCCTTATCCTGACAGAATGGGGAAGTTTATTGATGCTTGTCCTGTTTTGCTGGACATTTCTTCAGACCGCAGATACTGCACTGAGCTGGGTGGTGAGCTCAGACCATTCTCGGTAGGTCTGGTAGTGTGGCCCCCTCTGGGAACAGTATGGTCCCCTTTGTGCTAGCCCATCCACCAGGATCTCCGGGCTGCTGTCGCCAAACCACGGTGTAATTTCCCCTTCGCTGCCATGCTCGGGGAAAACGTGCAGGACAGCTCCAAACTGAGAGGCGCAAACGTGAGCCCATTGGCCTTTTAAAGATGGCACCAGTGTCAGGGATCACGGAATATCCAGGGGCATCCGGACGACTGTGAGTACCTCCAGTCATGATGGGTGGGAGAATCGGGCTGGCATTGTATGAGAGGGACACTATGGAGTGGGGTGGGTAGTTAATGAGATGAGTTTGTTAAGATAGCACCATGAAACCAGCTCGGCCTCGTGCAGACAACCCCTCTGTCACACTCAATGAAAATGTCACTGCGACAGTTTTTTGTTAGATCCAGCCCAGTGAGGCGAAGACTCTGCTGTCCTCACTCCCAGTTACAAAGCTGCAGAACAAATGCTCATCCAAAACTCTCCATCGCCTGAACTCACAGCAATATCCCTTTCACTCATAATTCTTCGAAATACTGACCCGTGTTGCATGATACTATCGGAATGAATTTATTTCAACATTCTAAACATGGGAACATATCCTTCCATGACAATTTATCTCAGTTTACCCCCCCCCCCCCCCCACCCTGTCTCCAACCAAACACACACTAATTTACAGTCATATTGCACGAGACTGCCAGTGTAACTGGCCATTTGGCCCAGCTGGTCCATGGCGACCAAAATGTCCATCCAGACTCACCCCATTTCCCGGCCCTTGTTCTGCATCCCTCTCATCTTTTCCTATCTGTGTATTTGTCCAAATGCCTTTTCAATGTTGTTATTGTACCCACCTCAATCACTTTCACTGACAGCTCAGTCCATATGCGTACTACACTTTATGTTAAAAAGTTACCCCTCAGTTTCGTTTTTACATTTTTTATCCTTTCCAAACATTAATGGATGTCCTCTAGTACTCGATTCACCAACCTTGGGAAAGAAAATTGACATATTCGCCACATGCACGCCTCTCATGATTTTATATGGGCTACACTTCTATAAGAACCCCCTCGATTTCCTACGCTGTAAAGAAATAAGTTCTAACCTGTCCAACTTCTGCCTATAACTTAGAGCCTTTAGCCCAGGAAACATCTTTGGAAATTTGTTCTACATTCTTTCATGTTCAATAATGTCCTCTGAAGAGCAAGGTGAACAAAACTGAACACAATACTCCAATTGCAGCCTAACCAACATCCTGTACAACTATAACATAACGTCCCACCTAACTTCTATACTCAATGCGCTGATGAAGGCCAATGTGCCAACAGCCTTCTTCATTGTCCTGTGTATCTGCGACTCAAATTTCAGACAACCGTGCACCTGATCTCCAACGGCCTTTTGTTCCACTACGTCATTAAACTCCTACCTGGAATTGACTTTCTTAAATGCAAGACGTCACACTTATCTGTATTAAACTCCATTTGCTATTTCTCAGCCCACTTCCCCAGCTGATCAAGATACTGCTGCAATTTCTGATAACGTTCCTCACTGTAAACGATGCCTCCTATTTTAGTGTCATCTGCAAACTTACTAACGTTGCGTTGTGCACTCTGGTCCAAACCATAGATATAGATAACAAACAGCAATGGGCCCAGTACCGACCCCCGAGGCACTCCACTAGCCACAGGCCTCCAGTCCGACAAGCATCCGTCCACAATAGTCATTTGCTTCAGAACGTCAAGCCAATTGTTTCGCCAATTTGCCAGTTTACATTGGAGTCCATGTAATCCAACCTTCCAGAGCGGCCTACCATGTGGAAACTTATCAAAGGCCTTACTGAAATCCATATAGACTATGTCCACCACCCTGCCCTCGTCAGCCTTCCTGGTCACTTCCTCAAAAACTCTATCAAAATTTGTCGGGCATGATCTGCCAGGCACAAAGCTATGCTGACTGTTCCAAGTCAAACTCTGTCTTCCCAAATGCATGCATATCTTATATCTCAGAACCTTCTCAAGTGGTTTCCGGAAAGAGATGTGAAGCTGACGGGTCTTTGCACGCTTTTCTTTGCAGCCCTTCTGAATAAGGGCACGACATTTGCTACTGCCCAGTCTTCTGGGTCCTTGCCCCTGAACTATCTTCTCTTGCCTCGTGCAGTGCTCTTAGATATATCTAGTCAGGACCAAGAGATTTATCTGACTCTATGCATTCTAATATGTCCAACAGCACCTCTACTGTGATATGAACTGTACCAAGATATCGCAACTAACCTCCCAAAGATCACAGATCTACATGTCTTTCGTCATGGTAAACACAGAGGGGAAATTGAGGACCTCACCCATCTCTTGAAGGTTTACACATGCATGCCCATTTTGGATTTTAAGGCGTCGTATTCTCTCTCTAGTTGTTCTTTTTCTTTACTATACTGAATTTAGATTCATCCTAAACTGCTCAGCCAAGGCTATCTCATACATCACTTTAGCCCTGTTGATTTACTTCTTCAGTAAACTCCTGTATCCCCTGTGTACCTCCAGAGATTCCCTTGGTTCCAACTGCCTGTACCTGAGCGACGCCTCCTTTTTTTCTGGTCAGAACCTCAATATCTCTTGTCATCCAGGGTTCTCTCTTCCAGCCTCACATTCCCTTCACCCTCACAGGAACATATCAACCGTAAACTCGAGATATCTCACTTTTGAAACCCTCCCACTTTCACGGTATCCTTTTACCTGGAAACACACTACTCCAATCAAACCCTGCAATCCCGTCTAATTCAAACAAAATTCGCCTTGCCACAATTTAGAACTTGAATCTGTGGACCAATTTTGTCCCGACCATACCTATTTTAATATGAATACAGCTCTGGTCACTTTTCCCAAAAAGCTCCCCCACTTTACCTCCGTCACCTATCCATCCCTATTTCCCAAAAGTAGGTCCAGTTTGTCCCTTCCCAAGTAGGATACTCTATATATTGCTTGTGGAAACTTTCCTGAACACACTTAACAAATTATGTTCCATATAAGTTCTTAACCCTCTGGACGTCGCCGTGTATGTTAGGATAATTAAAATCACCGATTATGACAACCCTATTGCTCCTGCAAGTCTCGCCAGTCTCCCTGCATATTTGTTCTTCTAATTCCCATTGATTATTTGAAGGCGTATAGTACAACCACCATAACATCACCATCCCCCTCTTACTTGTTTGCATCAGTTACAAAATCTCATTGGATATTATCTCAGTTATTTCATCTTTAATTACTAGAGTGACATGCGCCTTAATCAGAACTATTGGTATTTAAATTGTTTCCATTTACATCTCTTCCTTGCAGTGACTCTCACATTCGCAGCACCCCTTGTCAAGGCACAGTGGAGATATGGATCTGTAAAT
This sequence comes from Chiloscyllium plagiosum, assembly GCF_037043375.1. Lineage (NCBI taxonomy): Eukaryota > Metazoa > Chordata > Chondrichthyes > Orectolobiformes > Hemiscylliidae > Chiloscyllium > Chiloscyllium plagiosum. The sequence continues at coordinate 93,857 of NW_028270207.1, read as the reverse complement.
GAATGGGAGCTGCATATTCTGTCAGTTCCAAAATTGGCTGCAAGTTGCCCCTCACTGAGCTGCGATCTAACACAGTGTTACCGAACAATGCAACAGCCTGGGTTTATATATGAATGGACCAGTGCGGACTGCACATTATATATGAATGAACCAGTGCGGACTGCACAGCTCCCCAAGCTGGACACTTAGCCCAGGATTATAGATCCAGCATTGGCGTGGGCTGCACAGAGTTCCACTCTGGACATAGCTGGGTTGCATTCAGCAGTACACTAGCCGGATCTACACAGTGCTCCATCCTGAAAGTATAATGAATGAGCTGCTTATGTGAGTTGAATTGCGAATGTGAGAGAACTAAACATCTGGTAATACCTTTATTTTGTGTTTTCATTCTTGTGATTGAACTCTTCAAATCCTGACTCCTCCGGTTTGACCGATCCCTCTGCATGAGTGATGGTGACTGTTGTTACAGCATCTGTGTCGGCAACATGACCAAAAAATGGAGCAGAGGTTGCAGAGAGGACAGTCTCCGTAAAATGGAATGAGGGGATCATCATCAGATCAGCCGTGATCTTAGTGAATGTTGGGGCAGGATTGAATGGACCACTAATGCAACTTATCATATATTTCTGTTTGTTCCAAGCAAACTCCCCTTCTCTCCCAGTGTCCCATACTGGTGGGGACTGAATCACCTCCTCCTGTTCCTGTGTAACAGGATCCTCTGGCCTCAGTAGCCTCCAGTTGAGTGACTGCCTCCTGTTCCTGTGTCTCAGTCTCGAACAGTTGAGTCTCCTGTTCCTGTGTCCAGTTTCAAGTAGTTGAATGACTCCCTCCTGATCCCAAGTTTGTGAAAATACATGTCATCCTCCTGCTCCTGAGTAACAGGTTCCAATAGCTCTGTGCTCACCTGCTGTTTCTGTGGAATTGAGGTGAGGGACTGAATGGCCTCTTCACATTCTTTACAGCTTTTCTTAGCTAAAGGCCTTTCTCCTGTTTCTGTAAAACACCATCATATTCTGAATGATGTATTTTTGTATTTGACTCTCAGTAATTGAGCAAACAAGCCGACTGGCAGTATTCAGATGCTGAATAGCCTCCTCCTGTTCCAGTGTTATACACTGAAGAGTCAATAGACTCTCAGAGATGTACAGCAAGGAAAAATATCGTTCGGTCTGGTCATCCATACCAACCAAATATCCTAAATTAATCTCGTCCGCCTTGCCAGCAGGTGGCCCATCTCCCTCTACACACTTCCCATGCATATATCCATCCAAATGCCTTTTAAATGGTGTAACTGTACCTGACTCCACCACCTCTTTTGGCTGTTCAATCCATACACACAGCAGTCTCTGTGTGAAAATGTTGTCCCTCATGTCCCTTTTTAAATCTTTCTCCTCTCACCTTAAACCTTTGTCTTCTAATTTTGGACTCGTCTATCCTGGGAAAAGACATTGGCTGTTTGCCTTATCTATGCCCGTCATGATTTTATAAACCACTTTAAGGTCACCCCTCAGCCTCAACACTTGAAAATAGCCCCAGTCTATTCACATTCTCCCTGCAACTCTAACCCTCTAACACCTGCAATATTCTTTTAAATCTCTTCTGCACCCTTTCAAGTTTGACAACGCCTTTCCGACAGCAGGGAGACCAGGATAAAAGGCAATATTACAAAATTGGCCAAACCAATGTCCTGTACATATTTAACATGTCATGCAAATGTTTCGACTCAAAGCACGCACCAATAAAGGGAAGATCTCCAAGTGCCTTCTTCACTGCGCTATCTACCTGTGACAGCACTTTCAAGGAACAGAGAACCTGGATCACTAGTCTAGCTTTGCTGCCTCACAAGGCAGCGACCTGGGTTTAATTCCATCCTTGAATAACTGACTGTGTGGAGTTTGTACATTCTCCCCGTGTCTGCGTGAGTTTCCTGCGGGTGCTATGTTTTACTCCGACAGTATAAGGATATACAGGTAAGGGTAGATTGGCCATGCTAAATTGCGCACCGTACACAGGGTTGTGTTGGGGAGGTGGATTAGCCATGGGAAATGCAGGCTCAGAGGGATAGGGTAGGGGTTTGTCCAGTGGGATACAGTTTAGAGAGTCGGTGTGGCTTCCATGGGCCGAAAAGCCTGTTTCCTAACTGTAGGGATTCGATCATTTCTATGGAATTCTATCATGTCTTGCCTTGATTTGTTTTGCCAAAATGCAACACCGCACATGAAACTAAAATATACTCTATCTGCCACTCCTCGGCTCACCTAAACAAGGTCCCATTATAGTCTGAGAGATCATTCTTCACGGTCGACGAAATTTGTTATTATGTACAAACTTACTGACCATACTTCATATACTCAAATGCAAATGATTTGTATAAGTGACAAAAGACAGTGGACTCACTATTGATCTTTGCGGCACGCCACTGGTCATAGGTGTCCAAGTTTAATGAAGAAATTTCCACTGTCATGCCCTGTCTCCAAAATCCAAGAACATTTTGAATCTAAATGCCGAGCTCTCCCTGGATTCCAGGCAGTCTAACCTTGCTAACCAGTCTACCATGTAGAACATTTTGGTTTTCTTACTGAATTCCATAAAGGCAACATCCGCTCTCCTGCCTTCATCAATCACCTTCATCACTTCCTCAAAAAATTACACCGAGTCAGTGGACGTGATCTCCAATGTACAAAGCCTTCTTCAGTCAATGTCTTTTCAAATGCATACACATCCTTTCCCACAAAATCTCCTCCAACAATTTAGTCACCATTGACGTCAGGCTCAGCGATCTATGGTTACCTTTTTTTTCCTTATCTTCTTAAATAATGACATTATGTTAGCAGCCCTTCAGTCTTTTGACACCTCACCTGTGGAAATCAATGATACAAATACATCATCAAAATGCTGAGCAATCTCATTCCTGACTTCCCACAAACGTTTGGGATTCAACTGATCAGGTCCCAGGGATTTGTTCACCTTTATGTGTTTTAAAATGTCAAACACCTCCTTGTAATATAGACACTTTTCAATGTATCACTATATATTTATTCCTTCTCTCGCTCTTGTAACCTCCTCCTCATTAAATACTGAGGAGAAATGTTTGTTTCGTATCCCTCCAATCTCGTATGGTTCCACACATAGGTAGCCTTACTGACCTTTAAGGGGAGAAAGTGAGGTCTGCAGATGCTGGAGATCAGAGCTGTAAATGTGTTGCTGGAACAGCGCAGCAGGTCAGACAGCATCCAGGGAACAAGAGAATCGACGTTTCGGCCATAAGCCCTTCTTCAGGACTGAAGAAGGGCTTATGCCCAAAACGTCGATTCTCCTGTTCCTGGATGCTGTCTGACCTACTGCGCTGTTCCAGCAACACATTTTCAGCTCTGACCTTTAAGGGGCCCGGTTCTCTCCCGAGTTAATCTTTTGTCACTAAAGGATTTGTAGAATTTCTTCAATGCCTCGTTAACCCTATTTTTAAAGCCATCTCATGTCCACATTTTTCTGGCCCGATTTCCGCATTGACTATGCACTTGCTGCACTTATACATCTCTCTGGATTTACTTGATCTCAGCTCTGTTTACCTGACATATGCCTCCTTCCTTACCTTGACCAGAGCATCAATATATCTAGCCATCCAACACTCCACGCACCCACCAGCATTGCCCCTCTCACTAATAGGAACACATTGGCTCTGGACTCTTTGAAATGAGGTTTTGATGGCCTTGCATTTTCCAACCATCCCTTTTCCTGTGAATAGCGTATTCCAATTAGCCTTTCACAGGGCTCGCCTAACACTCTCACAATTGGCCTTGTTCAAAGTTAGAACTTTAATGTTTACATCAGGTCTTCCCTATTCCACAACGAATTTAAAACTAATATTTATGCGTAACAGAACGTTAAAGAAACACTTCCTGCCCCTCTGTAACAGGCTCGAGTGGCTGAATAGGCTCCTCGTGGCTCACTGAAATAGACTGGAAAGGCTGAATGGCTTCCTCCTGTCATTGTGTAACAGACCCAAGACATTAAATGATACAGCAACCCATGGATTATGAGCAGTCGTTAAACTGTATCTGATGGAGGTCCATTCCTTCTCAGTTACAGTAACACAACCAACGCAATGCACTCCAGGTGCCTACTCAGTACCACCTCATACTGCTGCAGCGAAACATCTCTTTGTTTTGAATGATTCTGTTGGCAAAATGTTGTCAAAAATGTATTGCTGGAAAAGCACGAAACATCTATTCTCCTGCTCCTTGGACGTTGCCTGATCCGCTGCGCTTTTCAAGCAGCAAATGTTCCAGCTCTGATCTCCAGCATCTGCAGTCCTCATTTTCTCCTTATTGGCAAAATGTGCCAATGTTCTAGATTTCCACATTTTCAAGTAGCAACAGGCTAATATGGGCTGAATGGCCTTCTCTTATCCCTCTGTAAGAGGTCCAGAAGGACAGAATTGCTTCGGCCTGTTGCTGAGCAGCAGTCTCAATGCTCTGTATCAAGATTATGAAAGGATTTGGTAGCAGGGCACTTAAAACCAGGAGTGGCCTCACATTGGTCAATAAGGAATCTAGAAACTTGCCTACCTGAGTTTTCTTTATGCAACCGCTCTGTTATTTTATAACTGTCTCTTTCATAAACAGATTGGAACATGTATAGACCCATGCAGTGTTCTGTTAATACTCTTATTTCCAAGTTTAAAAAAAGATTTAAAGATTTATGGTCCATCCCTCAGCAACCCGCATCCATTCCATCCAAACTCAGTAAATGTTCTCTTTTGTAGTTATATGAAAAGTGATGTGTGGAACTGGTTAATTGAGCCTGTGTGCTCAGTCGTGATTTGGAGATGCCGGTGTTGGACGGGGATGTACAAAGTTGAAAATCACACAACACCAGGTTATAGTCCAACAAGTTTAATTGGAATCACACAAGCTTTCGGAGCACCGCTCCTTCATCAGGTGATAGTGGAGGACACACTTCTAAGACACAGAATTTATAGCAAACATTTACAGTGTGATGTAACTGAAATTATATCTTGAAAAATACCTTGATTGTCTGTTGAGTCTTTCATCTGTTCGAATAACGTGATAGTTTCACTTCTTTCATGTGTAAATCACAAAACCTTTGTTAAAAAAACGTGCATTCTCAGGTTAGCTGTGACAGTGAGTGTTAGCTAGACAATATATTTGAAGGTGTTATCCCCCTATGTTCTCTGTCTATGCAATGATGTGTAGATTGATTCTAATCTGAAAAGTGAGATTACAGAGTTTAACATGAATCCATGCAGTTTTTGAGCTCAGAGCTGTACATAAATTCATGCAGTTTTTGAGCAAAATACAATGTAACTCCGCAAGTACAAATTCATCCCACAAAATATATGTGTGCATGTGGCTCTTTATCGGTTTGTATATGTGTGTCTGTGTCTGTCTGGGTTGGGGGCTTGTGAGTGTGAGAGAGAATGTATATGTGTGTGTAGTGATGTAGAGTGTCTTAAGTCTGTGAGGGGGTGCATGTGTGAGTGTGGGAGTGTGTGTGCGTGTCTGGGGTGGGGGTTTTGAGTAACAGTGAGAGAGTGTGTATATGTGTGCATGAGTGTAGAGTGGTCTAAGTCTCTGGGAGAGTGCCGTGTGAGTGTGGGAGTGTGCGTGTCTGTAAGGGTGTGTGTGAGTGTCTGTGTACGTGTCTGTTTACATGTGTGTCCGTATGTATGTGTATGTATAGGAGTGCCTGTGTGTGTGTGTCTAGTGCAATGGTGGTCACCTGTAATGTGACATGAACCCAAGGTCCCGGTTGAGGTCCTCCCTATGTGTATCCAAATTCGCTATCAGCCTCTGCTCGGCCACTTTTCCCTGCTGCCTGTCCTGAAGTCCGCCTTGGAGAAAGGTCACCAGAAAGTCCGAGGTTGAAGATCCTGGACCACTGAAGTATTCCCCAACTGGGAGAGAACACTCCTGTCTGTTGATTGTTGTGCGGTGCCCATTCATCTGTTGTCGTAGCCTTTGCTCGGTTACCCAGTGTTTGTTTAGTGACTGTGATTAATGTCAATCTCCATGGATTCTAATTATTCCAGTGGAGGGTTTCCATCTTTAAATGCTAAATCGGCGCCGTTCAATGTGTTATCCCATAACATGAGCTGGACCACCACCGACAGCACTGACAGGGATCAGCAGATTTGGAGAGAGGGGGAGGAGAGATCAGAATCTGAGAACATTAGACTGGCATGTTGCAACAATAGACATGAGTTTATCCGATGATGTTTGGTATGTTCCTGCATCTAATTGGTTGTCACTAATATCGCGGATCTATTACGCTCTTCTCAATTTTCAATATTTTTATTATCCTTTCCTGGCTATCTTTGGTGTTCCTGGTAAGTGTCACTGTCCAGATTTTGTTTTCTCTCTATAAACCAGTTATGACTGTATTACTGTTCTTTTATATAGTCTACAGTTCTTGTCACTATTATTTTCCTGTTGAAACTCTTGATCCACATATTCACTCTACAGACCCCTAATAACTACAACAAGGATTGTGTTCAATTACTGTCTCCCTCTCTGCTCTGGCAGTGTTACTCATGGGTCTCTATGTTGACCTACTCAGTTTCAGCGGAGAACTACAATTTATTGTATCATTGCCTTTGTTATTTAAATATTAACAGCATGGAGGTCACTCTCCACTGTTCTGGTTACAAACTCCACTTCCTGCCACTGGTTGCATCTCATCCCTGACCAATATCTGCGGCTGAAGCAGACAAGTCACAACTGTGGGTGATCCCTTTGACCATGAGTTGATTCCTGACATTATTCCCTGACCATTTCTAACTTGAAATACTCACCACTCCAGAATATATCTCACTGGTTTAGTCCATCTGCTGTTTGACCCTTGGGCAATTAAGTACAGTCTTAAGGAAACCAATAATTTGCTGCTGACACTCCCGGTTTCAAACCTGCCGAAGCAAATCTGATTCGAACTCACACCAAACTCCCATCCATTTGTCATTCATGTGTATGCCGATGTATGTTGCTATTGTGTCTTTGACATTCTCAAACACATTATCTCATCTGTCCATCAAACTTCTCTCGTTCTCTCTCTGTCGATTAACAAAAACCCTGCTAGTTGTTCTTATTTAAAATAATTTCCTCCATGTGCGTTCCTTCACAAACAATGATTTTTGCATTCAACTACGCCTATGGCGCACACACACACGCACAGTCCCTCAGTTTCTGGTGAACACACACACACGCAGCAACCCTTCCCATTGTAGACAGTAATCTGATGCGAGTATAGTTTGCATATGATAGTAAAGTTTGCAATGCTCTCTATGCTGGGCAGATAGTGCAGTTTACTGAGCAACACACAAGCATGATCTGCACAGCTCTCCATGCTGGGCTGTCATCTTGTCCCAGTTTATATTGTTTTGTGGTATTCTGTGAAGCAGATTCAGAACTTGATGGAAACAACCATTCCAGCTGATCTGAAAATGCCTTTATTCGATGTTTTCATTCTTGTCATTTTAATCTCAAAGATCTCACTTCTCCAGTTAGTCCCACTGCCCTGTCTTTTTCCCATATTTCCACAACATCTTTTCAGTTAATTAACTGTCTCTTTCTGTCTTTAATGTGAATCTTTCTGTCCCTCTGTATCTTTCCCTGGCTTTAGCTTTTGGTTCCCTAGTGTATCGGGTGTAATCATTGTGAAGCTGAGAAGCAGTGAAATGGTGTGTGTCAGACTGTTGTTCACTTCCCGCTATGTCCAACGTGATGGTCCATGGACTGGGGTGTTTCAGAAATTATGAGACGCATCCTTGTAACTTGGTCTGTACCTGAATTTGTCCCTCTCAGGTGACTTTGCGATCAGTAGCGCGAGGAAGCCCCTAGAGTAAAGGACCAGGCATCTAAATTCTGTGACAATGCTGACACGTTAAAAAAAAGTTATTTTCTCCTTTGTTTAAATAAGAGATCTTAAAGGCCAAACTGCCTGCTGAAAATGGCTCAAGTAAATAACTTACGACACTTTTAGGGTTTTTAATAAATAGTAGTAACAACGGCCTAGTAACTCATCTCCAGCTGCTACTCTCTCTCAAACCTGACTTGATGCTGATTCCTCCTGGCTTGGAGAACTGTATGCAAGAATGCATGTCTGAATGTTCCTTTTGGCCAAGGGGTATGTTTAGGTGATGTTAGTATATTGGAACAGTTCATCTGTAGAAGGTACTGTATCCATTATTCGGTTAAGGTTTCCATAGTTAAATTATTCTAAATTCCTCGTCATTTTGAATGGATTTTCATTAGAGTGTTTAAATACATTGTGTTTTACTTAATGGTGAGTGGTTTGACTAGTAGCATCACATCTGGAACACCCACTTCACATCTACCATTAAAATAAGAAAAGGTTGGCATCGAAGCTACCCTCTTAAACTAGTTTGAGGCAGTCTGGTTGGTCCATATCGCACTGGGAACTCTTGTCTGGTTCTAAATCGATAATACCAAATTGGGTTTAGAATAACAATCCCTACAGTGTGCGAACAGGCCATTCGACCCAACAAGTCCACACCGACCCTCTGAGGAGTAACCTACCCAGACCTTTACCCTATTATTACACATTTACCCCGACAAAGGCACCCAACCCACACATCCCTGAAAACTATGAACAATTTAGCATGACCAATTTACCTGACATGCACATCTTTGGATTGTGGGAGGAAACCAGAGATTCCTGAATAAGCTCCTGCAGACACTGGAGGTTATGCACCGGGAGGCTATTGCGTTCAAAGGTCGAGTATGGTAGCTGTTTGCGTCTTTTGTTCCAGATGTTGAATTCGGTTGGTTTAAACAGTGTTTTGTGTATAAAGATTCTTTCAGTCATTAACATTTTTCTGGGTGTGGAGAAGTGAAGTTGGGGGTTTTACAAAAGGTAATGAAGGCAAAGCTGTACGAATTGACCGACAAGCTGGAGTTGGGGTTGTGTTTGTCTGTGAGAAAATGAGAGATAATTACAGCTATAGCTCGGCAATTACATTTGGTGGAACCGCCATGAGACTCTTTGGAAATGGCTAGAATTGAATTTCAAATGAGGCACTTTGAACATGAGAAGAAATTGAAACAGTTTGAATTATGATGAAAAGTAGAAATAAAAGAAAATGAAAAAAAAGAAGAAAGAGAGAAAAGAACAGAAGAAGAGCACAGAGATTCAACTTAAAAAGTTAGCAGTTAGAGAGGAAAGTTGACATAGAAGGCGGAGATGAAGGTAGACGGTCAGCGGGATGAGGAGGATAGTAAGGTTGAGCAACCCTATTGTAAGAAATGGTCTAATGTGGTTCTGTTGAAATACATCCAGACATTATCTAAATTTGATGAGAAGGATGGAGAAGCCTTTGGAATTTCATTTGAGCAAGTGATTAAACAAATGCAGTGCTCAGTGACCATGTGAAGTTAGCTGATCCAAACAAAGCTGGTAGGTATTTGCATCCCAATCGGAGGAGGTATCTGGGGATTATGAGGATGTGAAGAAAGCCATCTGAAGTGCATATGAGCTTGTGCCAGAAGCTGACAGACAGCGTTTCAGGAATCTGAAAAAGGGTCCCTGGTTAAACGCACATTGAGTTTGAAAGGACCAAACAAAGTAATTTTGAAAGGTGGTAAGGGTATTAAAAACACAGCAAACATATGACACTCTTAGAGAGATTCTTATTTTGGAGAAGTTCAATAATTTACTTCCTGCAGTCGTGAGAACTCGCGTGGAAGAGCAGAGAGTAACAATGGCAAGATTAGAAACCGAAATGGCTGATGATGATGATTAAGTTCAGAAATCAAAGTTTGGTTTCTGTGAGAGATTGAGAAGTATGTGTGAGATCTTCTTAAAACATGTACCTGTGAGAGTAAGGTTTATTGGCATAGGCCAGGAGTAGCAGGTAAAGAAATTAGAGCATTTAGACGTACAGAAGTATGTTACTCTTTTATGCTGAGACAGAAGGAGCTATGTCATTCAGAAGGACAATTGGAGAGATGAGAAGTGTTCCATTATGTAACGTGTGGTTGGAGTGTCCAGTGGAAACATCAACAGATTTATTCCACAATGGGGAAGGAGGCCTTGAGCTTGGTGTTGGCGTTACAACATTTCAGCATTTAAATTGCGAATAACATATATGAGACAAATTTTTATCACTGATCGTGACCTCTTCAAGATTTTGGAGACGGTTAGGGAGAAAAATACCAGTCTGTTTCGATTGAGCTTATTATTGCTGCCATTCAATTTGAAATTATACAGGTGACAGGGCGAGAAAACCTCCGTTTTGACACGTTCTGGAGACTTGGATGAAGAAAGACAAAGACATTCTGTGGCAGGAGTAAAATGTCTGAAATCCAAACAAGTTGTGAACATTTGTATGCTCACAGTCAATGTGAAGTAAATGCATTTCAGTCTACTAATAGAGGGCAATTAGGAGGTCTAAAATGAATCCACCTTTGTATATTGATGGATTATTTTATTAAAGATGGAGTTGTGAGAATATCACCACTGTATTTTCTCTTGGTTTGCTTTTTAAGAGAGGTTTTAAAGGCAGAGGTGCAGAACTGCTGTCTGAAAGCGCTCCAAGTAAATAACTGAGAAAGCCTTTAGGTTTCATTAAAAAGGTGATAACAATGGACGGGCAGTGGCCAGCTCTCCCAGACCAGGGTTTCTCATTTTGTTTTTAGCTGAAGCATTCAGAAGCTGCTGGAGTTCCCAAAAGGGTTGTAAATTTTATTACAGGATACCTAGCTGATTTTCTCTAAGATCTCTGTTGATGTTGTTTCCCCCTGGATTGGAAAACTGCTGTAAGGATCTGTATTTGAATATATCTTTGTGCCAAGCGGTGTATACCAAGAAGGTACGGTATCTAATGTTTGTGTAAGTGTTCCAATATATAAGCTATCCCAAAATGTTCTTTCCTTTGATTGTATTTTAACTAAAGCATTTGAATAGATTATATTTTGCTTAATGTTGAGTGGTTTGAGCAGTCACAACATATCTGTAAGGCACACTTCCCATCTATATTCAAAATAAGGAAAGGTTTGGGTCTAAGCGGCCTTCTTAAAACATTCTGGGGGGATCTGGTCTGGTCCACAACATTGGTCCCGAGTGGTTTCTGACTGGCTCCTGTAATTGAAAAGTTAGTGGAGGGGCTGGGGATGGTTTTTCTGTAGGTTGTACTGTGAGCTGCCTCAGATATTCAGGGAGACCTGAGGATTTGTTGACCCAACTCTGTATGGAGCATGGGGACTGTAATAACAACATCTGGGTCTGCAACATGAACACCAAATGGAGCAGAGGCTGCAGAGAGGGGAAGCTCGAAACCACGCAGTGAGTGTGTGTGGGGAAAGGGATCTGCTGTATCCACATTGGGGTTTTCCAGGAACAGCTTCCCAAGCTTCACTTAACCCAGGAGTAGAGTGTGAGGGGACCCTGACTGAACAAGGAGCTGGTAACAGAGCAGTGTCACCTCCTTCAACACGACCTGCAGCTTCACACCAGGGGGAGGATGCTGCTGCCAGTGGGGTCACTGTTTTATTCAGCTTCTATGATCCAGAACTTTCCAGGCAGGACTAGGTGACATATCCATCATCTTCCAGTATCTCAACATCAATGTCACCATTCGGTGATGGAGGATATATTTGGTGGATGAGGTAAATAGATTGTTTCTCCCACAGCAGGGAGCTGCCGGGTGTATCCAGTACAGTGGAATTCCCGATGGTGTACATAGCACCTGCAGAGTACTCATGTCAATGGGGAGAGGTAGAGGAACTATAGGAGCTCTCTCTCTATTCATGGTACAGTGTACCCATGCACAGTACATCATGTTGGTGAATACCCACTGTCCTGGCAGCAGTCACGGCCTCTTCATTCAGAAGCAGTCAGCCATTCCCATCGTCATCGGGTCTCCACGTGGAAAGAAATGAATATATCTTGGATAAAGGCCGTCCCCTTGATGCACGTTTCAAAACACCATTCCCACCACCAATCAACCACATCAAAGTATTCCATGTGTACGGAGAGCAATGGGGTCACTTGGAGTGTCTGGGAGCTGACGATCAGGGATGGAGCAAAACTTCCCATGTCTGAACGGATCTGAGTGAACCCCCCAGTCCACAGTTTCATAAAGTCCTGTAATCTCTCTCCATTTCAGTAACATACTGCCTTCCATTATTCCTGTATATGAAATGACAGGTTATATCATGTTAAATTCGACCTGCCAAACTATTATCTATTGTCTTTATCTCTCTGAATCTATTTGCAGACTCTCCACCCTCTCTTGATAATTTAATCTCTTGCTTATCACAGCGACATAACAATTCTTTGAAGAGGTGACAAGTAGGTTAGACCAGGGAAACCCAGTGGATGTGGTCTATCTAGACTTCCAAAAGGCCTTTGATAAGGCTGCTGAGTAAGGTGAGGGCCCATGGTGTTCGAGGTGAGCTACTGGCATGGATTGAGGATTGGCTGTCTGACAGAAGGCAGAGAGTTGGGATAAAAGGTTCTTTTTCGGAATGGCAGCCAGTGACGAGCGGTGTCCCACAGGGTTCAGTGTTGGGGCCGCAGCTGTTCACGTTATATATTAATGATCTGCATGAAGGGACTGGGGGCATTCTAGCGATGTTTGCCGATGATACGAGGTTAGATGGACAAGCAGGTAGTACTGAAGAAGTGGGGAGGCTGTAGAAGGATCTGGACAGTTTGGGGAGTGGTCCAGGAAATGGCTGATGGAATTCAATGTGAGCAAATGCGAGGTCTTGCACTTTGGAAAAAAGAATACAAGCATGGACTACTTTCTGAACGGTGAGAAATTTCATAAAGCCAAAGTACAAAGGGATCTGGAATTGCTAGTCGAGGATTCTCTAAAGGTAACCATGCATGTTGAGTCCATGGTTAAGAAAGCGAATGCAATGTTGTCAATTATCTCAAGAGGGTTGGAATATAAAAGCAGCGATGTGCTACTGAGGCTTTATAAAGCTCTAGTTACGCCCCATTTGAAGTACTGAGTCCAGTTTTGGGCTCCACACCTCAGGAAGGACATACTGGCACTGGAGCGTGTCCAGCGGAGATTCACATGGATGATCTCTGGAATGGTAGGTCTAACATACGAGGAACGGCTGAGGATCATGGGATTGTATTCATTGGAGTTTAGAAGGTTAAGGGGAGATCTAATAGAAACCTACAAGATAATACATGGCTTGGAAATGATGGACGCTCGGAAATTGTTTCTGTTAGGCGAGGAGACTCGGACCCGTGGGCACAACCTCAGAATTAGAGGGGGTCAATTCAGAACAGAAATGCAGAGACATTTCTTCAGCCAGAGAGTAGTGGGCCTGTGGAATTCATTGCCGCACAGTGCAGTGGAGGCCGGGATGCTAAATGTCTTCAAGGCAGAGATTGACAAATTCTTGATGTCACAAAAAATTAAGGGCTACGGGGAGAATGCGGGTAGTGGAGTTGAAATGCCCACCAGCTATGATTAATGGCGGAGTGGACTCGATGGGCAGAATGGCCTTACTTCCACTCCTATGTCTTATGGCCTCATGGTCTTATGGACATCACCAAATCCAGCATCTGTATATCTCTTCCATCCTCCTGATCATTAATATAGACTGTAAATAGTTGAGAACCCAGCGCTGGTCACTGTGTGACCCTACTGGTTACGTTCTCTCTAACTGATTTATCCTGAGTGCCTGCTTCCTGTGTGATACCCAGTCCTCCCCCATTCCTGGGCAACACAGTCGAAGGGTTGAATTAGAACAAGGAGCATCTGTGGAGTATCCAACCCCTCAATGAGGCTGATGTCAACGCGGCCTCGGTTCCACTTTCCTGCTATCTCTCCATCCTCAAACTCTAGTCTCTTGTTGTAGATTGCGCCACATGAAAAAAATCCACTCCACATCTCACTTTCAATTACTTTTAGCATTTTACAGACCGCAATGAGATCTCCTTTCATTGTTATAAACTCGAGAGTATAGGCCTAAACTGCTCAATTACTCTTCATAAGACAAACACATCAAATATGGAATCAATCTAATGAAGGTCTTCTGAATGGCCTCCAATGGAAAACCTCATTCTGCAGGACACCCAAACTGTACTCCAGTTGAAGCCTCACTAATGCCTTGCATAGCTACACCAACACTCCCTACCTTTCTACTCTATCCTTTTATAAATAAACACTGAAATTATGCTTACATTTCTCATTACTTGCAATACCTGCAGGCAGGTTTTCTGTGATATACCCCGATCCCTCTGCAACTAAGCACTTTGAACTTTCTCTCCATCTAGATAATAATTTGTCTTTCTATTATACTGGCCAACTTGAATAGCCCTATATTTATTCACTTTAATTTTCCTTGCTAAATGTTGGCCCATTCTCCCAACCTATCGATATGTTTTAAACTCTCTGGCATCATCACTCCGAAGTGATTTCCCACCGATGTTAGTGTCATCTGAAAATGTGGCATCTTATTTTCTCTCCCATCAACCGAGTACAGTAATGCTATCGATTGCAAATGCTTGAGGCATGAGAACTGAAATCAATGGCACAAACTGCATTTGTCAAAAGAAAATGACACATTTATTCCACCTGACTACATTTTGTTGTTTAACCAATCCTTCATCCAAGCTAATAAATTACTCCTAACCCCATGTTGTCTGATCTTACCACTTACTCTTTGGAGAAGCGACATATCCGATGCCTTCAGGAAGACTAGATATGTTCCATCTCCAGGATTCCCACTATCCACCTTGTTTGTGACATCTTCAAATAACTCAAGCAAACAATTCAAACACGATTTAGCCTTCGTAAAACCATGTTGACTCTGACGAATTGTGGTTTGAGTTTGCAAATGTCCTGAACAATGGACTCTAAAAAATTTCTTTAAATTACAATAGTTTATTGCTACACTTTACTCCCTAATGTATGCCATTATTACAAGCTCTCCCCTTTTGAAAACCTTTACGTTTTCTTTGAATTCCTGTTTAATGGTCACAAGGCATTAAGAGATCTGCTCCAATTGCTGAGTAAGAGCCATGTGTGGCTGAATAGACTCATCATCCTGCTGGTGTACAAACTCGATGGGCTGACGTCTTTCTGGTGTTCCCATTTTGCCATCTCCAAGGCCAGAATGACCTCCTCCTGTTGATGCTTGAGATGATTGGGAGATTATGGAATCTTCCTGTTGCTATGTAACATTTTGAGGGGCTGATGGGTCTTCTCATACTTCTCCATAACAGGTGGAAATACTGAACGGTCTCCTCATGTATCCAGGAGATGGGACCGAGGGACTGATTGGTCTTCTCCTGTTCCCATACAACAGACACGTGTCTAAATTACCTCTTCCTTTCTCATGAAAGAAGTCTCAGATAGTTTTTATCCTATCCAATTCCCTTGCAATAGGTTCGGTGGGTCTGAATGGCCTCCTGTTATCCCAGTGTAACAATCTCCAGTCACTGTGTGACCTCATCCAGTTCCTATGTTACAGACTTGAGGAGGATAAATGGACTGACCCTGTTGCTGTTTAACAGGATACTGGTGCAGCATGGCCTACTGTTATAGGCTCGAGTGGCTGATTGGCGTCCTTCTGTAAATGTATAGGGGTTGAATAGCCTCGTTCTGTTTTGGTGTAACAGGTTCGAAGGCCTGAATATCCTCCTGTTGTTCTTGTGTAACACGCTGGTGAATAGAATGGATTCCTCCATTATCTGTGTAACTCACTTCACTTGTTAACTCCTTCTGTCAGCTATGTTCAAATAAGATCATCTTTAATTTTTGTAAACTCCAATGGCTACTGGGTCAACCTGATCATCCTTTTGTTATAAGCTAGCATCTTCATTGCAGGAATCAGTTGAGGGAACCATCTCTGAGCTGCTTCCAATATAACAACATCCTTTCTTCATTGAAGACATTAAATCTGTACACACTACTCCAGATGAGATCTCACTAAGACCCTGTACAGCAGCAACAACACTTTACCAGCCTGCTGTAAAGTTCCCACCAGGTTGGAGCTGTCTCAGCTCTCTGGGCGAATACAGAGCATTATTGGAAGATCATTGTCCTTCTCTACTCCATCAGCATAACGGAAGATCTGGAGAAGTTAAAGTTGAAGAAGATCATAAATGATGGGAGAGATGTCTATCATTAATCTCCCCAGAGCCCACGTCGCTCAGATTCCACAGAATCTAGTAAGGTGGAGCGCAAAAACATCATGGAGGAGCAAACAATGATGGGAGTTATATATCAAAGTGAAAACTGCAATACAAATACTGGACGTGTTATAAAACAGGAAATGGGATATTTACATTTGTGGGTACTTCAGTAATAATGTACTGTTTAAATTAGATCTAAACTGTGTTAACCCAATTGAATGCTAATGCTGGGAAAAATGGATTTCATGACCACGTGTGAGATGGTTTACATTAACATTATGTCGGGAAGCGCGGGCGGCACGGTGGCACAGTGGTTAGCACTGCTGCCTCACAGCGCCTGACACCCGGGTTCAATTCCCGCCTCAGGCGACTGACTGTGTGGAGTTTGCACATTCTCCCCGTGTCTGCGTGGGTTTCCTCCGGGTGCTCCGGTTTCCTCCCACAGTCCAAAGATGTGCAGATCAGGTGAATTGGCCATGCTAAAAATTGCCCGTAGGTTAGGTAAGGGGTAAATGTAGGGGTATGGGTGGGTTGCGCTTCGGCGGGCCGGTGTGGATTTGTTGGGCTGAAGGGCCTGTTTCCACACTGTAAGTAATCTAATCGAGATCAGGTTATTTAGGAATTGGTGTTGAGTGATCAGAAGACCTAATTGAAAATTTTGCTATAAAGGACCTTTTGGGAACAGTGAAGGTGTGAGGAGAAAGTGGGGGCGACAGATGCTGGAGATCAGAGTCGAAGAATGCGGTGCTGGCAAAGCACAGTCAGGCAGCATACTAAGGGCACATAAACCGATGTTTTGGGAATAAACCCTTCATCAGGAATGAAGCTTATGGGATAAGGGGGCTGAGAGATAAATGAGAATGGGGTGCAGCGGAGGTAGGTAGTTGGGAATGCGATAGGTAGATGAAGGTGGAGTTGAAAGTGATAGGTGATGAAGGGAAACAGAACTCCTCATCTACTGCATCCATTAAACCCAATGTGATCTTCTCTACATTGGCGAGGCAGGAGGTCAACTTGTGGATCATTTCAGAGAATATCTCTGGGACAGCCACATTGAACAACTCCATCGCCTTGTGGCTGAGCACTTTAACTCCCCTTCCCACTCTGCCAAGGACATGAGGGTCCTAGACCTGCTCCATCGCCAAACCGGAGCCACCAGAAGCCTGGAGGAAGAAATCCTCATCTTCGGCCTTGGGACCCTCCAAACACAGGGGATCATAGTGGATCTCCCCATTTCCCCATTTCCCCTAATCCCATCTTATCCCACTCCAAACTTCCAAGTCAGCACCGCCCTTTTGAACGTTCCTATGTGTCCACCTTCCTTCCTATCAATCTGGTCCACCCTCCTCTCTGACTATCTCTTTCAAATCCACCTTTATCCTCCTATTAGATGAAAGGAGGCAGCTTAGAAAAATGCCAAGTGTTGTAGTAAGTCAGTGGATTCAGAGAGATGTAGGACCCAACAAAGGATGACCAAGAAACTGAGAAGAAAATCAAAAGGAGAAAAAGCATGCAAACGAAAGAAAAAGATAAAGACTGCTAAAAAGCGTTTATCAATGTATGAAAATAATAATAAAAACAAGATCAAATGTGGAACAGTTGGTGCGCGTTCAGGATAATATATTGCAGAGAACAGAGAAATCGCAGGGAAAAGAAACAGTTTCTTTGTGTCTATCTTCATGGAAGAATGTCCAGAAATTCTTCCAGAAATACCAAGTGACCATGGGACTTGTGTAAGTAAAGTCTAAGATCATTCTTACCAATGTTGGGGTCATCTTTGTAAAGAAAGCTGGATTGAGTATTTATAAATCTGACAGACTAGATGAACTTCATACAAGAATTTCAGGGGAAGCAGCAAAAGACATGTTGATTGCAACGCGGATTTTCACTTTATTTTCCGACACATTCCTGAAAGGTATTTAGCCAATCTTGACAAGGCAAAGGTTATAAATATTATCCAACAGTTTAAGAAAGGATGAAGATGGAGAGTGGAGAACTACAGACCAGTAGCTTATTATCCGCAGTCGGGTGTCTGTTGGACTCGATTACAAAGAATATGCTACTAGATATATAGAATGTAATAATATAACTGGGGAGTATGGTAATGTATCGGTGAAAGGAAAACCAGAAGTGGAAAACATTGTTTTCAATGGTTTGAAGATTATTATTGTGGACATAGGCAAAGAAGAACCATTGGTAACGTATAGTTGGATATTCATGAGCTTTTTTGAAAGGACTCACAAGGTAAGCTCGTGAGAAAAGTTAAAGCAAGAGGTATTGGGAAGAACATATGCAAATGGGAAAGTAGAAATTAGGTTTACATTCATGTGAGTGTAATTGGAATATAGAGGATGTAGTGCACCAGTTGAATCGAGTGTTCATGAGACTACACTTAGTGTATTGTGTATCGTTCAGAGTCCCAATCTAAGAAAGAATGTATTGACTACAGAGGAACTGCAAATAGTATCATCCAGAATAATCCCTAAAATGGCAAGATTGTCTGATGTGGAAACTCAGCCTGTGATCTCGAGTTTCAAAACATGAGAGGTGATTGCAGTGAATCTTAGAAACATAGGGGGGACTGAATAACAGAGGGACATGGAGAAAGACATGTCAGCGAGATCAGGGAGAATCCCACGATATTCTGTACGAACAAGTAGAACAGAATAATCAGCAGTTAGTGTCCATTAGGAAACAAAGGGGCAATCTGTGTGTCAAGCTGGAGAACATTGATGGATTGTTACATGAGACCTTCACATCTATTTTACTTGGGAGAAGGAGGAGGCAGGTAAAGAATTCACGAAGATGGATGGGGAAGCTCTTGAACAGATTGATGTAAAATACGAGAAAGAACTTGAGGCTTTGTTCTGTATAAATTTGGACCAATCTCCATGTCGGAATGAGTTGTATTACAGGCGGCTGCTGAGGTCAAGGGACGAAAGAGCCTGACTGAATATTTTAATTAGAATCTGACCATAGGGGAGGTGCCAGAGGACTGGAGAACTGCTAATACGATTCCACTTCACAGTAAGGGTGGGAGAGATAGACCAGGTAACTATAGATTAGCGAGTATTAGATCACTGTTAAGGAAACTACTGGAGAAAATAGGGAAGGAGAAAATTGAACTCCAATCAGAGTCGCAAGGTTTGATCAGGGATAATTATCATGACTTTATCAGAAGGAAGTCACATCCAATGGCTTTGATTGAATTAGTTTGAGGAGATCAATTGTTTAGTTTTGTAGGAAGGCCTTTGACAAACGTCCATCTGGGAAACTGAAAAAATAATGCAAAATCTCACAATATGATGGATAACTTGACAAATTACAACGAACATTGACTTACTATCAGGAGACAGCGGGTGGTGGGAGAAGGCTGTTTGTGTACCTGGAGACCAGTGTCCCCTGACGTACCACAGGGATCAGTGCTGTGTCCCTTATTATTTGTGTTATTCATAAAAAAAAACAATGTGAATGTGGAGGGGCTAGATGTAAATTGGTGGAGAAGTGATAAGTAAGTGTATGTTCGACATAAAGATTGTCTGGGAGGTTCGCAGTGAGGAGGAAGGCCTTACGTTACAGGAAGATGCAGATGGAATGGTCAGATGAGCAGACCAATGACAGATAGAATATAACCTTGATAAATATTAGGTGATGCACTTTGGGAGAAGGAACCAGGCAGGGAGGACTCAATGAATGGCAGCACACTGGGAACCTCAGAGTGTGCTTCTCCACACATCCCTGAATGCGACTGGACAGGTTAATGGACTAGTTAAGAATTGGATCGTGGGTGTTGTGTTTCCTAATCAGGGCGTAGATTATAGGAGCAATACAGGGCTTTGGTTCGGCCAAAATGGAGTACTGAATGTAGTGCTGGGAGCCACATTCCAGGAAGGATGTGATTGTATTGGAGAGGGTGCAGAGGTGACTCACCAGGATGTTTCCTGGGATGGAGCATATCAGCTATGGAGAGAGGCTGGATAAGCTCGGGTTGTTTACTTTGGAGCAGAGAAAGCTGAGGGGGCCATGATTCAGAAGGATAAGATTATGAGCGACACGGACAGGATGGATAGACAGCAGCTGTTCCTTTTAGTCAGTGTGTCAAGAACAAGCCAGGATACTTTTAAAGTGAAAACTTTGAGGTTCAGAGAGGATTTAAACTTTTTTTCACCTCGAGGGTATTGTGTTCTGGGATTACTTCCTGAGAGGGGAATTATCACGGGTAAACTCACAATCGTTAAAAAGTACTTGGACGAGCAATTGGAAGTGTAATAACATTCCAGGCTATTGGCCTGCTGTAGGAAAGTGGAGCTAATATAGATCGTGCTGAATTTCTGTTGGCACAGAGTCTATGCCCCTGTGAGTGTATGGTGTGGAAGGTCAATTATTGAGCGGTTTAAGGCAGGAATTGAGAGTTTCTGAAGAGTATATTCACAAGGATTATAAGAGTGAACTGTAATAACTTGATACATCATGTCAATGTGAGAAATATGAGAAAACAAGTGCAGTTTCCTTACAGGCTGAAAACAGAGAATGGAGAATGGAGAACAGGGAAATGGCAGAACTATGAAGCCACTATTTCAGTTCTGTCTTCACAGAACGTTCTATCAATACAATGAAAACCAAGTCTGGTGTGGGAAAATGGTAGAGTACATGGAACATAGAACATAGTAAGGAAATGGTTTAGGAGAAATTATTGGGACTGAAAGCAATGCTCATAGATAACACTAACATAGATTTTTGAAATGGGAATTATGTTTGAGAAACAGACTGGGAGACAAATGAAAGAGAATCAATGGATGTAAATCATATGGATTTTTAGAACAAGTTTGGTCAAGCTCCAAGTCCAGTTTACAAAATCAAATCTGAGTGGATTGGTGCTAATGTATGGCCATGTTTCTAGAATAGGACAGCTGGCAGGAAACAGTGAGTATAAATAAACAGACTCGTTACGCAACAGCCTGACATTGTCTGAACGGCATGATTCTGTAAGGTATAAGTCCTTCCACATCGAGTCAAGAAACGTTGGGGACAATTAAACAATTCACTGGAGGAAGAGATTCCACAAATAACTCATGCCTCCATGATGGGAGAGCCCAGCACTTCAGTGTATAAGATAAGGCTGATTCATTTGTAACAATCTTCGGTCAGAATTGCTGAGTGGATGATCCATTTCAGACTATATCCCAGACTACACATCACCTTCCCTGGATATCTCCTGTCTCATCAGCAGGCGGCACATTGGGATACGTTTGGAGGGGAATTGCTCTTGGAGTCCTCAACAGTGACTCTGTATCCCATGAAGTCTCATGGCATTAGTTTGTTCATGGGAAAGGAAACCTCCTGATGATTACCATGCACCAGCCTCTTTCAACTGATGAAGCAATACTCCTCCATGCTGACCAACACTTGTAAGAAGCACTGAGGGTAGCACCTGCGCAAGATGTAGTCTGGTTGGAGGGTTTCAATGTCCACCTCCAAGAGTATCTCAGCTACAGCATTAATGATCGAGCTGGCCGGTTCCTAAAGGATACACCTGCTAGACTGGTTCTGCGGCAGGTGGTGAAGGAACCAACAAGAGGAAATAACTTACTTGACCACAGCCTTACTAATATGCCAGTAACAGAAGTATCTGTCCGTGACAGTGTCGATAAGAGTGACCACTGCATAGTCATTGTGGAGACAAAGTCACACCTGCACATTGAGAATCACATCCATCATTTTGGGTGGTACTATCACGGTGCTAAATAGGACAGACTTTGAACAGATCTAGCAGTTCAAGTCTGGGTGTCCATAAGGTACTGTGGTTCATCTATAGGAGCAGAATTGTACACCCACACAAACTCATGGCCTGGCGTATCCCCCTCACAACAATTACCATCATTCCAGAGGATCAACCTTGGTTCAATGGATGTGCAGGATGGCAGGAGCAGCACCAGGCATACCTGAAAATGAGGTGTCAGCCTGATGAAGCCACCAAACAGGACAAATTGTGCACCGAACAGCATAAGCAGTAAGTGATAGACAGAGTTAAGTGATCTCACAAGCAACGGATCAGATCAAAGCTCTGCAGTCCTTCCACATCTAATTGAGAAATGTTGCAGACAATGAAACAATTCACTGGAGGAAGAGATTCCACAAATAACCCCTTCCTCCATGATGGAAGAGCCCAGCACCTCAGTGTATA
Organism: Chiloscyllium plagiosum; assembly: GCF_037043375.1. Taxonomy (NCBI): domain Eukaryota; kingdom Metazoa; phylum Chordata; class Chondrichthyes; order Orectolobiformes; family Hemiscylliidae; genus Chiloscyllium; species Chiloscyllium plagiosum. The sequence continues at coordinate 71,533 of NW_028270207.1, read as the reverse complement.
AGATAAGGCTGATGCATTCGCAACAACCTTCAGTCAGAAGTGCTGAGTGGATGATCCATCTCAGCCTACTCCAGTGGTCCTCAGCAATTCAGTTACCAGTCATCAACCAATTTGATTCAGTCCACGCGATATACAGAAACGGTTGGAGATACTGGATACTCCATAGGGTCCATACTCTGACAGCATTCTGGCAATAGTACTGAAAACCTGTGCTCCAGAACTTGCCACTCCCCTAGCCAAACTGTTTCAAGACAGTTACAACAATGGCTTTTCCCGATTACGTGGAAAATTAACCAAGTATCTCATGAACAAAAAGCAGAACAAATCCAATCGGGCCAATTACCACCCCATCAGTCTACTCTCGATCATCAGTAAAGTGGTGGAAGGTGTCAGTGCTTTGAATCAGCACCTGCTCAGCAATACCCTGGTCAATGACGCCCAGTTTGGACACCACCAGGGCCACTCAGCTCCTGACGTCATTACCGTGGTTCAAACATGGACAAAAGAGCTGAATTCGAGTGGTGGGGTGAGAGTGATAGTTTTTAAATCAAGGCAGACTTCGACCAAGTGTGGTATCAAGGGGCTTTAGCAACACTGGAATCAATGGGTATCAGGGGCAAACTCCCCGCTGGTTAGATTCATACCTGACACGTAGGAAGACGGTCATGGTTGATGAAGGTCAGTCAACTCAGCTCCAAGTCTGTAGGAGTCCCTCGAGCAGTGGCCGAAAACTTCTTCAGGGCTGCTTCATCAATGACCTTCCCTCCATTTTAAGGTCAGAAGTGGGGATGTTCGCTAATGATTGTACAATGTTCTGCAACATTTGTGGCTCCTCAGATACTTAAGCAGTCCATGTTCAAATGCGACAAGATCTGGACAGTATCCAGGCTAACAAGTGGCAAGTAATATTCAGGCCACACAAATGCCAGATCGTGACCATCACCAATAAAATACAATCTAACCTGCCCCTTGGCATTCAATTGTGTTACTATCACTGAATCCCCCAGTATCAAGTCCTAGTGGGTAATCATTGCTGAGAAACTCACTGGTCTCGCCACATAAACACAGTAACTACAAGAGCAGATCAGAAGGTAGGAATACTGCGGCGAGTAACTCACATCTTAACTTCCAAAAGTCTGTCCATCTTCTACAATGCATAAGTCAGAAGTGTGATAGACGACTCCCAATTTGCCTGGATGAGTGCAGCTCCAACAACACTCAAGAAGCTTTATACCATCTAGGACATAGCAACCAGTTTGATTGTCCCTTCATCCACAATGCTCCACCATCAACGCTCAGCAGCAGCAGCAGTGTTTTACTCTCTACATGCTGCAATGAAATTATTCACCAAAGATCCTCAGAGACCATCTTCCCAATCACAACTACGTCTATCTAGAAGGACAACGTCTGCAGATGTATGGAAAAAACATCATCTTTAGGTTCCCCTCCAAACCATTCACCACCCTGACTTGGAAATATATCACCGCTCCTTCACAGTCGCTGGATCAGAATCCTGGAATTCCCTCCATAATGGCATTGGAGGTCAACCACAGCAGGTGGACTGCAGCGTTCAACAAGGCAGCTCACCACCACCTTCTCAAGGGCAACTAGAGACAGGCAATAAATGCTGGCCCAGGCAGTGACACCCAGATTCACGAAATACATAAATACAATTTAACAGAGGACGGTTGCTGAGGTGTCGCAGGGATCGGTGCTTGGGACCCAGCTGTTCACAATGCCCTTTAAACATTGGGTTGCTGGAATCAGATACAATATATCCCAGCCTGCCGACAGCACTAACGGATGTGGGATTGTGAGTGGGTGAGGAGGATGTAAAAAAGCACCGAGAAGACGAAGACAAGTGGAGTGAATGGGTAAATACGTGACAGAGGGAGAACAATGTGGATAGAGGTGATGGTGTGCCCTTTGGTGGTAACGATAACTTGGCAGCCTATCATTTGAAAGGGATTGGTTGAAACATGTTGATCTACAAAGGGACATATGCGCCTGATTGTTGTTTCCTTCTGCATGAACCTCTGAGGTCCCTGCAGCGCAGTGAGTTCTGTAACCAGAAGTCAATACTGGGCATGACATTGGCACGCTGCCCAGTGTACACAGACCCACCAAGTGGGGAGCTATAACACGGAAAAGGATCTGCATCTCCTTGTACACCAGTCACTGAAAGCAATATTGCAGAAACAGAAAGCAGTGAGGAAGATAAATGGTGTGTTAACCTTCATTTCAGGGGGATGAAAGTCCAGGAGAAAGGGTGTCTTTCTGCAGCTGTAAGGCCCTTGGAGAGATCCCATCTCGAACATTGTGCAGTATTGTGCGCAGGTTTAGTTTCCTTACCTAATAAAGGACAAACCTGACATTGATGGAGAGCAGTGAAGGATGACCAGACTCGTCTCTGGGATGACGGGCTTGTTTTGGGAGCAGAGTTTGGGAGACTGGGCCAGTATTCCATGGGGTTTAGGAAATGATTGGACATCTCAGTGGAATATACAAAACTCTGACAGGGTGAGACAGATTGGAAGCAGGGATGATAATTCCCCTGGATGGGACGTCTAAAACAAGGGGCCACAGTATCAGGTACAAGCAGGTCACTCTGCATTGAAATGAGAATAACTGGCTGCACTCATTGACTGGTGAACCTGGGGAATTCGCTCGCACCTTGAAACCAAGAGACTGATTATAAATAAGGATTTAGAAACAGTAAAGGGATGGTGGGAGAGCAGGAGTACGGTGTGGAAATGAAGGGCCAGCCATCATTTCATTGAATTGGTTAGCAAACTCGATGGACCAAACGTATTACTGCACCGCCTATTATATAGTTTCTCAAGGTTACTCACATTAACGGATATGTATATCGTGTCGGGTAAGTGCATTGAGGAGATTTTTTTCATGAACTAGAATGTGGGAGGCTCAATGTGTTGTATGACCTCCTCTTTTCCTGCTGTTTCTGTGCAGTCAGTGTGGAAGCTCTGTAAACGTTGTCAAAAGCACTCAGGTGTTAGGAAGGAGGTCTCTGCAGGGTCGACGGGACTGTGTTCCCATTCCCTTTTCCGTCACTAATGCTGAGACCGGATGTTCTGTCCGGTTTCATCCTTTCAGACCTCGGAGTAGTTTGATACAAATGAGTGCCCTTGCTTGGCCGTTTCAGAGACCATTAAAATGTTCATCACATGTCAGGGTCTTTGGAGTCAGTTTTAGGCCAGCCCAGGAAATCACCGGAGCTTCACTTCCTAAAAGTACATTGGAGAAGGAAATTCTGTTTACAATCGATATTGGCTTCAACGTCACTATTACTGATCCTAGATTTTAGATCTCGATATTTTATTAATTGTTTTTAACTTCCACCCGCTGCCAGAGTATTACCCTGGTCTGGATCAGGAATCCAGTGAAATTTCCACAACACTATCTCCACATGGGGATCTATCGGAAACCACACTGAGCAGGTTGTTTCTGTGCTGCTTGACATCTCTGTCAAAAAGAACTCCCACCAATTTGACTGTCGTGATGGGACCGAGGGGGTGATAATTGGTCAGATTGTAATAATTCCCCTCTTAGGGGACTGGACATAGCTGAGTAATTATCCACATTGCCAGGGAGATGTTAGAGTTGGAGTTGGACTGAAACAGCTTCCCCAGGGACACGGCTTGTTGTGCAGCACAAGGCTTCAGCCCTGTTGCAGGAATGGAGTCAGGACCCATTGCCTTTGTTGTATCTATTGTGTTCAGCTGTTTCTTCCTCTCACATGCAGCCAATCGAATTAGTTGAAGACTGGCATCTGTGATTTTGTGGGCATCATGATGAGGGTGAGGTGTATCATCGACTCAACACTTCTGGCAGAGGATGGTGCAGATAAAACATCCTTCTCTTTTACACTGATGTGCATGTGTATTCCATTATTTAGGATGGGGATGTTTGTGGAGCCCTCGCCTCCAGTCATTTGTTCAATCGTCCATCACCATTTATGACTGAACGTGACAGGACTGCAGATCTTCGATCAGATCTGTTGGTCAAGTACGGTAGCTTGAATGAGTTAGCATCAGGTTAAGGTTCATGTGATTCTGACTCTATCATGTTCACCCACACTCGTCACCGAGCCATAGATGGTTGCTGGTAATGACAGACTGAGGTGTCATCCTGGCAAAAATTACAGGTTGTGGTTGAATGCTGTTCTGCCTCTCCTGCTGTGGTCTACAGCAATACATGAATACGCAGTTCGAGCTGCAATATCTGCAATGCAATTCGACTGTCTGTTCCCCAATTCTCACTGAGACCCATTCACCCATCAGCCCTGCACTCAGTGACCTAACCTGGTTTCTGATGTGGAAATAATTCCATTTTCAAACTCTCATTCTGCTGAGGGTCTGTCTCCCTGGGTCATGCTTCCAATCTGACACATTCCGCAAAAGAATTTAACTGATCTTAATTCAAATGTTTAATTCACCTGAATCTTTTTCCTTGAGAAATACCATCTTCTGTGTTTGAAGTGAATGTGTTTCCTCTGTTTCTCTCCTTGACCACGATTAAGAGCTCTGTAGTGTCAGTGATGCCAGCCTTATGTAATTTCAGAGCCAATGAATTCTCTGAATTCCCAATATTCTTCACCACATTGTATGTTTTCTCTATTGGTTTGATGCCTTGTAACTCATGGCTGCCTTGTCCTCCCATGAGTATGTTTCATCTTCTTGGGGTTGCATTTCTGGTATTATCTTCCGAATTATCCACACAAACTTCTGCTGTTGCTGCTCCATGGTCTTTCCTGCTCAGCTCCCCTTCAAATTAACTCTGGCCAGCTCCTCCCGCATGTCTTTGTAGTTACATTGCTTAATTATAACCACATTACATCTTAAAGAAAGCAGTGCCTATAAAATGAAAGAAGGAGTTTTGAGAGATGGGCCACGAAGAATGACTGGTGGATTTCGTAACTATATACAAAGGGAGAATGAGAGAGAGAGAGGATACAGATATGGAGATGTGGAAAATGAGAAAACTATATTATCGAAAGAAGTAGATATACTTCCCTCAACATTTTGGCAATTCCTGTGTGCTGTTGTCCTTTGTACAGTGCACGTACAACAGAGCAATATGTTCAAATGCTGGGCCTGATGCCATAACTTTTTTCTCCAACAATATGACAGACACTAGCTTTGGAAAGAACCGAGCAGGCCAACATATTTAATTCCTGGTAGAAAGAGGATTAACTGAAATAAGTTGGGAAACCAGAACCAAGAATTTCTAACACACATCCTGATAAGAATGAAAGACTAGCGTTGGGAATCCCAGAAAAGGGGGAACGTTGAGAAAAAGGGAAGCTATCACTTCAGATGAGGATCAAATAATGTTTTAATGCTTTATAAATTTTATACATCGTGTGCATCATCTTTCGTTAACTGTGTCTCCGTTGTTCATTCAGAATGTGTTGTACACATATGAACAATCTTCCTTATCTGAACACACACTGATTAAACAGTGTAGAAAAAACATTTTTCCTCCATTTCAGACTGTCCTGTTGTCGTGCTAGCGGGATATATGAACAGCAACTGGCTACCAAAAGACATGACCCACTCTCACTAGTTTCCATACATATAGACAAAGAAGGACACCACGTTGACTGTGACAACACACACTTCCAAGGACAAAGCCATGCACGAAAGTTCTTAGAAGCATGACATTCTAGCCAGAAGTACATCAATAAACACATCAATTTAGATTCTATCTACCTTCCCTTGAACAAAAAACTGGAAATGACATCACGCAACTTAAGAAACCAAGACCTAGAAATAGAAAGATGAGACATACCACCAGTGCGTCACCAGACACTCTCACTGATGATGTTACCTAGTCATGGTGACGAAACATCTGAAAACAAACCTTCAAGCTCAACGAGTTAACATACATACTTATAAATGGTTATTTTTTCTCTTAATCGTGGAATTTGGAACTTCTCTGTCACTCATGTTTTAACAGAGTATGAGGCGAGGTGAGCTTTTCTGGGTGTGGTCTTAATTAACAGGGGGGTTCAACATCGACATCATAACAGTTTGAGGGCTTGTCGTATGGGATTTGAACAGATTTGGGGTACAAAAGGTCCCAGCAGATTCCATAAATTGGCAGTTAGTGACCTAGATCTTCAAATAAAACAGGTGACAAAATTCATTTAATTTTGTTTCCTTGTGGTTGGTTAATTGAAAAGAAATGGCTTTTAAAATTACTAAACAGGTTCTGAGGTTTGAAGATGGTACCCAAATTTGCCAAGAAAGTGTAGAAAGACAAAGGAAGGGCATACTTTTAGAATTAACATGTAGATTAGAATTGTGTTTCACCAGAGACAAAAGGAAAGCTGTCATCATAATCGAGTTGGTCAATCACTTTGATGTATCAGAGAAGCAGACAACTGCAGTCGAGTTCAAACAAAACTTAAATTGCAAATATGACAACTGCAGTTAGAAGATAAAGAGAGAGGCTGAAAGAGAGAGAAGTTAGAGAAAGAGAAAGAAAGGAAAAAGGAAGAGAGGGAGAAATTGAAATTCAGAAGTTTGGAATTAGATAAGAAAGTTAAATTAGCAGGATGAAGATGAAGGGAGAATGTAGGGATGTATACAACTATGTTGATACATTGCCATATTTCGGTGTGAAAAATGCCAAAACCGTTTTTATTTCATTTGCGAAATTGGCTCCGCAGATGGCATGTCCAGTGAACCTGTGGGTAATGCTAGTTCAGACTAAGCTGGTGGGTACAGCTTGAGAGGTATGTGAAGTGCTGTCACATGAGGGAGCAAGAGATTATGCAGATGTCAAACAGGCTGTTTTGAGTGTTGATGAATTGGTACTAGAAGAATATAGACAGCGGTTCAGAAATATAGAGACAGAACCAGGTCAGATATATATTGAATTTGAAAGAATTAAACACAGTCATTTTTATAGATGGGTGCAGGCCTTAAAAATGGATCAAACCTGTGAGGCTCGAAGGGAGATTATTCTGCTGGAGGAGTTGAAAGACTCACTTCCAGAGAAGGTAAGAATTCATGTGAATGAACAGAAAGTTCAAGAAGTGAGAAGCACGGCAGAAATGGCAGGTAAATATGCATTGTGGCATGTGATGAAATTTAGCTTCTGGGAGGATTTTCATCCTGTGAGGGATAGAAATTGGGAGAAGGGGAGATCCTACGCTAGAAAACATAGAGAAAGGCACACTGGCAATAGTTTACCACAGGTGAAAAAACAAGTCCAAGGAGTTGAAAGGAAGTGAAAGGCCTCAGGTGTTCTTAAAATTGCGTATAAAAAAAACGGATGGTTTAAGAGGGGCACTATGAAAAGTTGTTTCACTGCAGTAAGCTGGGAAACACAGTGCTGGGCATTCAAGGAAGACACTGTGGGAAAAAATGGTATAAAGGAGTTTAAGCCAGTGACATTGGTGAACCTCGTAAAGGAGACCCCAAGTGGAGCCGAGGAGCTGCAGGAGAGTGCACTGACTAGGCAGGGGCTGGGAATGGAGTCAGTGCCTGATCTCTATAAAGAATTCGCCTCCGTAGATAAACCTTAATAAGGAAAACCGGGGGAGGACAAGTAGTTGTAATTTTCCAAGATACGGGATCTGCTCAGTCTCTAATAGTTGAGAAGTAAGGGGCCGGAAAGGCACAACAGATCAGGCAGCATTAGAAGAGCAGGACAATCGACACATCAGGCATAAACCTATCGTCAGGAATGTGGCGGGGGGACAAGGGGCTAAAATATAATAGGAGGGTACGGGCTGGGCTGATGGGAGGGTCACTGGGAGGACGTTAGGAAGATATAGATGGGAGTGATTGCGATATGTTGGAGGGGAGGGTGGAGTGGATAGGTGGGAAGGAAGATGGACAGTTAGCACAGTTCAAGAGGGCAGAGCTAAGTTGAACGGTTGGATCTGGGTTGGATTACTAAGTTTGCAGATGACACTAAAGGAAGTGGGAGCATGGTCAGTGAGGAAGTTTATCAGAAATTGCAGCAGGACCTTAATCAGGTGGGGAAGTGGGCCGAGAAATATTGAGTCTAGAAGTTGGGAATTTATATTGCAGTTACACAGGACTTTGGTAAGGCCGCACTTGGAGTATTGTGTTCACTTTTGTCATCTTGTTATAGGGAGGATGCTATTAAATTAGAAAGAGTGCAGCAGAAATTTACAAGGACGTTGCCAGGACCCACTTCCGCCCTACATTGAGAACACCAGGCTGTTTTCTCGGAGATGGAAGGTGCCTTCTTGTGACTTTGCACAAGACATATGGCTTCCCTCCTCAACACTAGAAGACCACGTTAAAGTCCCACGTGTGTATCATAAGCAATGGAGCCAGGAGGTACAACGAGGACCAGTCTGTCTGTGCAGTCTCTGCTCCACTTGTGCATCATATTACAGCATCAATTAGGAGACAGTGAGGACTGCCAATGCTGGAGATTGGAGTAGAGAGACGATTGCTGGAAAAGCACAGCAGGTCAGGCAGCATCCAAGAAACAGGAGAATCAACGTTTTGGGCATAAGCAGTTCATCAGGAATCATCATCAACTACCTCATTCTGTGCCTGTGTAAGTGTATTGAGGGGGGAATGGCCTCCTCCTGTTCCTGCCTAAATGGCTCAAGGGGATGAATGGCCTCCCATTGTTGCTGTAGGAGTGATGCAACGGGCTGAATGGCCTCATCCTGTTGCTGTGTAAGTGACTCAAGGGACTGACTGGCTTCTTCCTTGTCCGATTGGACAGGGCGAAGGGCCTGACTGGGTTACCCCTGGTTCCTGTTTGACACCTCGATGTACTGACAATTGTGATGATGTTGCAGCTTTAAGGGGTTATTTTGTCCTGGTTAATTTGAAGAGAGATACTGAATGATTATTACCAAGCTGGCTAGTTCAGGTCACTTGGATAAACAGAGAGGGAGACCTTTATTTTAATGCAGCCTGAATGGGTGTGGCCAGCTCTCACAAATTACGATCTCTGGGTTTTGGTTTCTTGGCAACATCAGAAACTATTGGGGTCTCCATAGAGTTGGAAGCTTCAGTGACTATGTCCTGGCTGCTACTCTCTCTGAATTTTCTCTTGGTGCTAATTCCTGGATGAGAGAAATCTTTGTGCCAATCTGTGTCTGAATTTTCCTTTCTGCCAGGGGCTGTGTTTATGGGATTTTCCTATATTGGTTCAGTTCATTAGTAATAGTTCCTAGATCTATTATTCTGTCAACTTGTCTAATAGAATTACGTTATTCTAAATTCCTCTTTCTTTGCTTTCATTTTATCTTCCGTGTTTAAATAAATAGTGTTTAGCTTCACACCAAGTAGTTTGAAGTGTCACATTGCATCTGAACAGTCACTTTATATTCCCTTTAAAATAAAAAAAATAGAGTCTAGGTTACCACCTTCCAATATTTTCGAGGGGCTCTGGTGTGTCCCATCACACTAGACTCCTTCTCTTCCTGAGTAATAGGCTGGAGGCACTGAATGGGCCCACCCTGTTCTTCTCCAATAATGTCAATGGGCTGAATGGCTTTCTCATATTCCTGTGAAACCAGCGTGAGTTGCTGAATGAACTCTATTTCACTGTGGCAATGTGCAGTGTCAGGCAGTGCTGGTAGATGAATGTTACTGACACTTTAACAGCACAAGTCTCAATGGAGTCTGGGTCTTGCTGCACATTGACACAGACCAGTTCAGGAGCTGACGGGGGTACAAAATGTTCTGAACATTGTGGAATCTTCAGTGACCATCCCCACTTCTGATCTTATGGTGGGGAGGGTGCGGGCGGGGAGACATTGATGAAGCCGCTGAAGCTATTTGTGGAGTGAAAGCTACCCTGAGGATCTCCCACAGAGGTGACCCAGAACTGAGATGATGAGCATCTTCCTTTGTGCCATGTTTGATTCCAAACACTGGAGAGTTTACTCTGATTCCCATTAAGTCCAGTTTTGTTCGGCTCCTTGATGTCAACAGAAGCCAACCACTGCCTTGATATCAGGGCCAGTCATTTGTACCTGAACCCTTGTCTCAACCTCTTTTGTTCATATCAATAAACCATGATATAGGAGCAGCAAGTGTTTTCTTCAAACAGGTGGGATTGAATGTCAGGATTTCTCTTCTCATGAGTGTTCGGGGAACTAGATGACTGAAAGTATTTGAAGAGGTGGTAAACGGATATTGACTCATCAGAGAGGTGAGAGCTATGAGGAATTGGGCATTAAAGAGGATTTCAGACCGAGAGCAGATCAGTCATGATCTTAGTGAAGGTGAAGGAAGACCTGTTCCTGTTTCTGATGTTCTCCCATTCTGTTTTTGGAAAGTTAGTGGGTGTTATTTTTATGAATGTTATGTTATTGAATATTGCAGTCAGGAAGAACAGATGATTTTGTGAGCCATCTCTGGGTGAGGTATGGGGGCTGTATTCACAGTGAATCTGGGTCTCCAACATGACCAACAAATGAAGCACTAGTTGCAGAGAGGGGAAACTCTGTGAAGAGAGATGAGGGGTCTCCTTCATAACCGTGCCTGGATTTTCCAATTACATTTCCCCAATCACTTCAAAGCGTGTGTGAGTGTTGAGAGGCTGAATTGTCTCCTCTGTTTCTGTGAACCAGGTTACAGCAGTAAGTGGCCTCCAACTGTTCCTGTCCAGCAGGTTTGAGGGGCAGAATGGAACACAAAAACATGGGACTGAGGAGCAGGAATGGGTCATTAGATACTTTGAGCCTTCTCCACCAGGCACTAAGATTGTGGCTGATCAGGTTGGGGTGTCAGCCCATTTTCCTGTCTGCATCCCATTATGCATGACTCACTTCTCTTTCAAATATTTAACAAATGCAGCTTTCAATCAATGTGAACATAGAGACACGATAAACTTCCAGTGAAGAGAGGTCTGACTTGAATGGTCCTTTCAGAATTATTCGTCATCCTTCTCGTAGAATCAGAGAGTCATGCAGAACAGAAACAGACGCGTTAGTCCAATCTGTTCACTCCGATCAGGTAACAAATCTGATCCAGTCCTATTTGCCAGCAATATCCCTCCTCTTTCCGATGTTTTTTAAATGTGCGATTGTAACCGCCTTCAGCACTTCCTCTGACAGCACTTTCTGTACACACACCACTCTCTGTGTGAAACATTTATCTTCAGGTCCCTTCTAAATCATTCGCCCTCCCGTCTTCAGCCTATGCCCTCTTGTTCTGGACTCCCCTGTCCTGGGGAGCAGAACATGGCTATTCAGAATATCCATGCCCCTGATGGTTTTATGAAACTCTATAATGTCACCCCTCAGCCTCTGACACTCCAGGAGAAAGCACCTCAACCTAATCAACCTCTCCATGAAGCTCAAACTACCAGACCTGGAACATCTGTGTGTAAATCATTTCTGCAGAAACCCGAGTTGTACGCAGTATTCTTAAAGTGGCCTCACCAACATCCTGTACAGATATAACATGCCACCACAACCCCTATATTCAATGCTCTGACTAATTACGGCAAATGTGCCAAATGTGTTCTGCACCACTCTGTCTACCTGCGACTCCACTTTCAAATAGCAATGTACCTGCATCCCTAGGTCCCATTGTTCCACAACACTCCCCAGGACCTTACCATTAAGAGTATAATTTCTGCCCTGGTTTGTGTTCACAAAATGCAAAACCTCGTATTTATCTAAATTAAACTTCATCTGTCACTCCTTGCCCCTTTGTCCCATCTAATGGTGGTCTCGTTGTTCTCTGAGATAATCTACTACACCACCTTTCTGATGTAATCTGTAAACTTACTAACTATGGCCCCAATATTCACATCTAAATCCTTTACATAAATGATGAAATGCAGTGAACTCAGTACTGATTCTTACAGCACACTGCTGTTCGCAAGCCTCCAGTCTGAAAAATATCCTTCTTCCTTCAAGCCAATTGTGACTAGCTTCCTCTGTATCCCATGTGATTGAAACAAATTTACTAATCTGTCTATCAATCAGAATGAAATACTAGCTATGAAGAGAGGCTGAGTAGGTTAGGTTTATTTTCAGTAGAAAAAAGGAGATTGAGGGGGAACTTGATTGAGGTTTACAAAATCATGAAGGGTATAGACAGGGTGGATAGAGAGGGGCTTTTTCCCGGGGTGAAGGATTCAGTAACGGATGGTCGTGCTTTCAAAGTGAGAGGGATACACGCGGTAAGTACTTCACACAGAGGGTGGTGGGCGTTTGGAACGTGCTGCTAGCAGAGGTGGTAGAGGCAGGCATGGTAGATTAATTTAAGATGCGTCTGGACAGATGCATAAGTAGGTGGGGAGCAGAGGAAGACAGATGCTAAGGAATTGGGCTACAGATTTAGAAAGTAAATTTGGATCGGCTCAGACTTGGAGGGCGAAGGGCCTGTTCCTGGGCTGTAAATATTTTTTGCTGTTTGTTCTTTAAATGAACACCTTGCTGAAGTCCATATAGACAATGTCTACCAAACTGCCTTCATCAATCTTCTTTGTTATCTCTTCAAAAAACTTAACCAAATTAATGAGACATGATTTCCCATTCAGAAAGACACGTTGTCTACCCCAATCAGCGCTTGCCTTCCCAAATATATGTAAATGCTATCCCTGAGAATCCCCTCCAACAACTTACCCACCACTGACATCAGGCTCACCGGTCTATAGTTGCCTGGCTTTTTGGGTCTCTGTTTTCTTTTCTAGTCCCACTCCTCCAGTGCTCACAACAAAGGTTAAATGTAACATTCCCTTGTTGAAGAAGGGGAGTAGGGATAACCCTAGTAACTATAGGCCGGTAAGTCTCACTTCTGGTGTGGGCAAAGTCTTAGAGAGAATTGCAAGGAATAGAGTTTATGAACATCTGGATAGGAATAATGTGATCAAGGATAGTCAGCATGGTTTTGTGAAGGTCAGGTCGTGCCTCACAAACCTTATTGAATTCTTTGAGAAGGTGACTAAGGAGGTGAACGAGGGTAAAGCGGTAGATGTGGCGTGTATGGATTTTAGTCAGGCATTTGATAAGGTTCCCCATGGTAGGCTACTGCAAAAAATACGGAGGTATGGCATTGAGGGTGAGTTGGAGGTTTGGATTAGGAATTGGCAGGCTGGAAGAAGACAGAGGGTAGTAGTTGATGGTAAAGTTTCATCTTGGAATGCAGTTACGCGGTATTCTGCAAGGATCTGTTTTGGGACCATTGCTGTTTGTCATTTTTATAAATGACCTGGAGGAGGGGCTAGAAGGTTGGGTGAGCAAGTTTGCGGATGATACGAAAGTCTGTGTAGTTGTTGGCAGTGAGGCAGGATGAGGCAGATTATAGCGGGATATAGATAAGCTGCAGAGCTGGGCAGAAAGGTGGCAAATGGAGTTCAATTTAGGTAAGTGTGAAGTGATTCACTTTGGTAAGAGTGACAAGAAGATGGGGTACTGGGCTAATGGTCGGATATTAGGTAGTATGGATGAGCAGAAGGATCTTGGTGTCCATGTACACAGATCTCTGAAAGTTGCCACCCAGGTAAATAGTGCTGTGAAGAAGGCATATGGCGTACTGTTTTTTATTGGTAGAGGAATTGAGTTCCGGAGTCCTGAGGTCATGTTGTATCAGTCTCTGGTGCGGCCGCATCTGGAGTATTGTGTGCAGTTTTGGTCGGCATACTATAGGAAGGATGTGGAGGCACTGGAACGGGTGCAGAGGAGGTTTACCAGGATGTTGCCTGGTATGGTAGGAAGATCGTATGAGGAAAGGCTGTTGCACTTGGGGCTGTTTTCATTGGAGAAAAGAAGGTTTAGGGGTGACTTGATAGAGGTGTACAAGATGATTAGAGGTTTAGATAGGGTTGACCATGAGAACCTTTTTCCACGTATGGAGTCAGCTATTACGAGGGGGCATAGCTTTAAATTAAGGGGTGGTAGGTACAGAATAAATATTAGGGGTAGATTCTTTACTCAGCGAGTCGTGAGTTTATGGAATGCCCTGCTAGTAGCAGTAGTGGAGTCTCCCTCTTTATGGGAATTTAAACGGGCATTGGATAGGCATATGTAGGATAGTGGGCTAGTTAAGGTTAGGTGGGCTTGGATCGGCGCAACATCGAGGGCCAAAGGGCCTGTACTGCGCTGTATTTTTCTATGTTCTATGGAACCAGGTTTCTGATATGTCCGATGATATCTGTCTCAGATTGGGTCAGAGTCAGTTTTAGGAACAAGTCAGGCTAGTTTCTTTAATCTGCTAAAACTACACGTTGATAATCCAGAGCAATGTTTCTCAAACTATGGTGGAAAGATGAATGGCAAACTGGGTATTGCAAATATATAATCAATATTTCCCTTTCTATAAACTCTGGCTCTCTCTCTCTCTCTCCCTCTCTGCAAGTTTAACTTGAAAGAACTTTGTCCAGATATTATTAGAACTCATGACAAAAGGAAAAATTGCGAGATTGTCCAAAACGTTATTCTGCTTCTGATGATATTGTACTCACACAACTGCTAGCAATGAGATTTCATCCTGGGAGAGTTGGATTTGGCTGAATTCCCTTTGCTTTAGGCAGTGAGGAGATTCCAATGAATGCGGGTCATGGATCACCCAAAGGGTAGCACGGTGGTTAGCACTGCTGCTTCATAGTACCAGGGACTTGGGTTCGATTTCAGCCTTGGGTGACTGTCTGTGTGGAGTTTGCATATTCTCCCTGTGACTGTGTGAGCTTCTAATAGATGCACCAGTTTCCTACCACAGCTAAAACTGTGTAGGTCAGGTGGATTGATCATGCTAAATTGTCCGTCGTGTTCAGGGATTTCTAGGGTTGGTGCATTAGTCATGGGTAAATATAGGGGAATATTTTGGGAAGGTTGGAATGGACTTGTTGGGCTGAAGGGCCTGTTTCAACACTGCAGGGATTCTATAAAAATAAGAATGGTAACGATGACTGTCTAGCTTTGTTTCGCTCGCACACATTGCTGGGATGAGGAACAATGAAGGAGAGAGAGTGCAATAGGCCATACCTTCTCAGGCAGATTACATTTTCTCCCTCTCTGAGTTGAATCACACAGTAATGTGATCCTATCCCAAACTGGATCAGGTGAGGTCTCCTTGTACATTATCCAAACTATGTATCCATCACATTCCCTGCTCCATGAAGGTGCATCATTGCTGCTGTCATACACAGATCTATACCCTTAGCAGCAAATGGTCTTGGTCGATTTGAAATATGTTTACATGGCCCTGCGTCATTAAAAAATTAAATGTTTCATGTATTCAGATTACCTGTGTTAAAATGAATGCATTTTTTAAAGAAATACAGAAATTTCTGGAAAAGCTCGGCAGGTCTGTCAGTACCCAGATGCCTTTTACATGCTGTATTTGTACCAGCCTCCAGCACTTCCTAGGCAGCTCATACCAACGCACACCACCCTCTGCGTGAAATGGTGCCTTTTAGGCCTCATCAAAACCTTTCCCCTCTCACTTTCAACCAAAGCCCTCTAGTTTTGGACGCCCCTAAACTGGGGAAAACACCCTGATTACTCACTCTATCCAGGACCGTTCTGATTTTATAAACCGCTACTGCTGCGAACTGTGACCCCAATCAACACGTATAGCTGTACTTTCAGTCATCCTGGGCTTAAATTCTGAAAGGCAATACTGACACCTCTTCCTTCTCCATCGAGTCACAATTCTAAATCCATTTTCATCAGTTTGTTCAGATGTATCATGAGACACTTCTGTGGGATTTACACCTAGACCTTTGCACCCGAAGGTAGGGACACTAGTATCACTCTGCAATACCCATAAAACTGTAACAGTATTCTCCTGTGTGTTTGTACATCAGCCTGTTCTGACATGCTGTGACATACCTCTGCAAAAGGCATGACTTTAATCCAGGCCTTCTAGTCCAGAGCTAGGAACACTACCACACAAGTTCGGGAATTGGAATCAAATCCAGAGCTCTGGCTCAGAGACAGGGACACTACTCACTACAACTACCATACCCAGATTCTGGGTCATATTTTATGCCCACTTTCAGCTCGGTGTGGATTTATTATAATCAGGTTACCATTACTGAACTTCACAAAACACTTTGTATTGTTAAACAAATGCAAGATATTTGTCTCAACTCAAGGATATTGAGTGCACGCGCTGTGCTACCGAAATTAACGATGAACATCTTTAATCGCTATTATCTGTAGTCTGCAAGATTAGGGAAAGAAATCCTGCAGCCATACTCGGCCCAATGAAGGGTCTCAAATGGATATTGATTACTGAACACCAGAGACGAAGGAAGAGCTTAATTTCTGGTCCTAAAACACCGATCAGTATAACCCACCTCTAACGTGTGACTGCCTCTTCCTAAAACCATGAAATGATACCAGGCTCCTGATTACTGTCCAGCGTCTCCTCCCCACTGACTGTGTCTGCAATCTGTGTCTCCTCCCTCGAACCACACAAGGCAAACCAAGCTTGATTTTCTTTGTGAAAATCAAGGCCGGAGTGTGCAGGCTCCCTGGAGAGGGGGATGTGCATTTTAAAATTGAAGGGGGAGTGTGAGATGGCAGTAATATCACACACTGGGCTGAGGGGTGGCAGATGGAGTTTAGTTAGGATTAATACGAGGTATTGGATTTGGTAAATCAAACAAGAGCAAGATCTATACAATTAAAAGTAGGGTCTTTGGCAGTGTTGTAGAACAGAGACCTAGGCTGTCAGGTATAATTCTTTAAAATTTCCATCTCATATAGATAGTGTGGTTAAGAAGGTGTTTAACACACTTGCCTTCACAGGTCAGACCTTTGAGTATCGGAATTGGGACATCATGTTGAGGTTGGAAAGGACCTTTGTGAGACCCCTTTTGGAATACTATGTCTAGCCTGGTCACCCTGCCCGCTCATTCCATAGGCACACCACCCTCTGGGTGAAAAAGCTGCTCCTTAGGTCACTTTTAAATGTTCCCCTCTCAGCTTAATCCTATGTACTCTAGTTTTGGACTCCCCTACCCTTCGAAAATACCTTGACTGTTCACTTTGATATTACTGACCTTGACATTACTTAGCTGGAGAGGGTTCAGAAGAGATTAACCTGGATGTTGCTGGGAATGGAGGGAGTGAGCTATAAGGAGAGGCTGGATAGGCTGGGACGTTTTTCACTAGAGAGTATGAGATTAAGGGGTAACTTTACAGAGGTTTATAAAATCATGAGGGGTACAGAGAAGCTGAAGGGCTGATGTCTTTTCCCTAGAATTGGGGATTCAAACTGAGGGATATTTTAAGACGCGAGGAAAAAGATTTATAGAAGTCATGAGAGGTAATTATTTTAGACAGAAACTGGCTTGTGTGTGGAATGAACTCCCAGAGCAAGTGGTGAAAGCAGGGACAGTTACAACGTTTAAAGGACATTTAGATCAGTACATGGATAAGGCATCCGTTTGGATGGTGCTGTGAGCAGCTGCCCTCTCCCTCCCCATCTCTGAATGTATCCCTGTTGGTTTTCACCCTCTGCCAATGCCTGTGCAGTGGCGTGGAGGGGCCTGCAGCTGGTGGCATTGCATCACTTTAAGCACCACAGAGACAGCCATACCTGCCCCACACTGAGACGCACAGAGACACACACGGGAATGGTTCGTGCACTGCGTGAAGCTCATATGGTAACTTAAACTAAACATAAAGAAATGCTCAATTCGCCTTGTAAACTGTTAAAATATGAGGGACAGAGAACACCCAAATCCCACTGTTTAAATAAAAGCATCAATGTATGTTTTAACTCTGAAAGTGAACATTTTACATCAGAAATTCACAACTCTGGGGTCCCCTTTCTCTTAACTGCTTATTACCCGACTCCAGCTCTACAGCAATATACTGTTTCTGGGTCTGCCATCCTCTCATACCACAGGTGCTTGTAAGCTCTCAGTTCAGAACAGCGTTCACCCTCGCTTAAAGGTACAGTACACAATTTCAAATTCATCACATTATACCCTGATGAATATCGATAAGTGGTTTGTCAATATTTCATCTACTCTATCTCGTATATTTCAGGATTTTTGTTGCTCCATTGACAGCAGTATTTCACTTGGCCACACTCGTGTATGTGGGGCAGGATTTCAGTTGTTTCATGGGGACTGTGACGCTATGACAATCTCAATGCTTGGAGATGGCACCGAACCTGGAAGAATTGTAAAGTCTAAAGTAACAGGACAGTGACACGCTGGTGTAGTGTTCAGTTATAAGGCAGTTGGGGATCAATGCAGAGCAGTGTGAGGTGATGGACTGTGGTAGGAAGGACATTGAAAGGCAGTTTAATACAGGCCGTACCGTTATAAAGGAGGTGCAGAAGCAGACGGCCCTTGGTGTATATGAACATAGATTGTAGAAGATGTCAGGACAAGTGGGGAGAGCAGTAACTATCACAGATTAGTTTCAGTATCTGAGCTGTTTACAGAGGGAGGTGTAGGAGGGAGTCTCAGTGCTCCCTTCCTGGGAGGTGGTGGTGACGATGTGTTGTGAGCCCACCCTCCTGCTCACCGAGACCGTGGGGATTCCATTTGTACCAGTTCGACACAAAAGGGAGATGGCATCAGGACCACGGCTTCTAAGTTGTGCCGGGGGAAACGGAGCTGCCAGTGGGTTTAAAGTGAGAATTGCCCTTCAAAGAACATTGTTCCTTACTCGGTTGGTGGGACGTAGATGTTTCAGAATCTCCACACGAGGCGTCCCGGTCCTCTCCGGCTCGTAACAGGGTCCTCCCCACATGGCGGGGGCAGGGGGTGAGGGAACGGATATCGGGTACTCCACCACCCGGCTTGGCCATTTCTGTCCTATTCCAGGCTGTTTCTCCTGGAATGGGCGAAGGGGAGGGAGGGAGTGAGGGTGGGAGTGGGTGGCCCTAGTGTTAGTGTTAGTGTTAGTGTAGGTGGGGGACGGGGTCATGGTGAGGGGTCCAGAGGGAGTGAGTCCACAGTGTTGTATCCATGCAATTTTGTTAATGTCGGGGGGTAAAGTGGAGGGAGGGAGGGAGAGAGAGAGAGGGAGAGAGAGAGAGGGAGGGATAGAGAACGGGAGGGAGAGAGAGAGAGAGAGCGAGGGGGATAGAGAGCGGGAGAGAGAGAGGGAGAGAGAGAGAGAGAGAGCACGGAGGGGTGGGAAGGTGTGAAACAGTGAGTGTGAGGGAGCAGAGCGAACATGGTGAGCCTTATCCTGACAGAACGGGGAAGGTTATTGATGCTTGTCCTGTTTTGCTGGGCATTTCTTCAGACGGCAGATACTGCACTGAGCTCGGTGGGTCTGGTGGTGTGGCCCCCTCTGGGAAGAGAATGGTCCCCCTCTGTACTAGCCCAGCCACCAAGGCCTCCGTGCCCCTGTCGACAAACCGTGGTGTAATTACTTTTTATCTGCCATGCTCGGGGAAAATGTGCAGGGCAGCTCCAAACTGAGAAAGCTCAACCACAAGGCCCTTGGCCTTTTAAAGATGGCACCAGTGTCAGGGACCAAGAAATATCCAGTGGTATCCGGGCGATAGTGAGTACCTCCAGCCATGATGGGTGGGAGAATCGGGCTGGTATTGAATGAGTCGGACACCATGGAGTGGGGTGGGTCGTTAATGAGGTGAGTTTGATACGTTAGCACCAGGAACTAGCTCAGCCTCGTGCAGACAACCCCTCTGTCACACGCAATGCAAATGGCACTGAGACAGTTTTTTGTTTGATTCAGCCCAGTGAGTCATAGATTCTGTTGAAACCACTCCCATTTACAAAGCTGTAGAACAAATGCTCAAATATCCCATTTTCCCACCTTTCCTGGGAAGACTGGCTCATGTTACAGAATGCTATCGAAGTGTCCACACTTCAGAATTCTGAAACCTGGGAATACATCCTTACATGACACTGTCTATCAGTATCCCCCATCTCTGTCTATTTCACAAATCCCTTACATGTGACGGTAGTTAAACTGATTCCACCGCCATCTCTCTCTGTGACAGTGATGTTCACAACCACAGAACCCCCTTGTCGGGACACAATGATTTTTTGGAGACGTAAAGGGGTGGGAGCTGTACATCCTGTCACTTCCAGCACAGGATGCAAGAATACCCACGATGGGCAACGATCTAATACAGTGGTCCCGAGCAATGCACTGGGGTGGGGTACATAGTCCTACAGGCAGGGAGGGTGACTGCTCCTGGTTTACAGATCAATGCACTGGGGTGGTGTACACGGTCCTACATACTGGGTGGGGAACTGCTCCTGATTTACAGATCAAAACACTGGGGTGGTGTACAAAGTCCAACATGCTGGGAGGGTAACTGCTCCTGGTATACAGATCAATGCACTGGGGTGGTATACAAAGTCCGACACGCTGGGAGGGTAACTGCTCCTGGTTTACAGATCAATGCACTCGGGTGGTGTCCACAGTCCTCCATACTGGGTGGGGAACTGCTCTTGATTTACAGATCAATGCACTGGGGTGGGGTACACAGTCCTACATGCTGGGATGGTATCTGCTCCTGGTTTACAGATCAATGCACTGGGGTGGGGTAAACAGTCCTACATGCTGGGTGGAATAACAACTCCTGGTTTACAGATCAATGCACAGGCGAAGTGTACACGTTCCTACATTCTGGGAGGGCAACTGATCTTGGTTTACAGATCAATGCAGTGGTGTGGTGTCCACAGTCCTACATGCTGGGAGGGTAACTGCTGCTGGTTTTCAGATCAATGCACTGGGGTGTTGTATACAGTCCTGCAAGCGGGGAGGGTAACTGCTCCTGGATTTCAGATCAATGCACTGGGGTGGCGTAAACAATCAGACACACTGGGTGGCGAACTGCTCCTGATTTACAGATCAAAACACTGGGGTGGTGTACAAAGTCCTACATGCTGGGATGGTATCTGCTCCTGGTTTTCAGATCAATGCACTGGGGTGTTGTACACAATCCTACATGCTGGGTGGGTAACTGCTTTTGGTCTACAGATTAATGCAATGGGGTGCTGTACACAGTCCTACATGCTGGGTGGGAAACTGCTCCTGATTTACAGATCAAAACACTGGGGTGGTGTACAAAGTCCTACATGCTGGGAGGGTAACTGCTCCTGTTTACAGATCAATGCACTGTGTTGATGTACTCACTCCTACATGCTGAGACGGTAACTGCTCCTGGTTTGCAGATCATTGCACTGGGGTAGTGTCTGCAGACCTCCATGCAGGGAGGGATGCTGCTCCTGGTTTACAGATCAATGCACTGCGTTGTTGTACAAGGTCCTACATGCTGGGACGGTAACTGTTCCTGGTTTACAGAACAATGCACTGGGGTGGGGGACACAGTCCTACAATCTGGAAGGGTAACTGTTCCTGGTTTACAGATCAATGCACTGGGGCGGTGTACACAGTCCTCCATGCTGGGGGATAACTGCTCCTGGTTTACAGATCATTGCACTGGGTTGGTGTACACAGTCCTAGACGGTAGGAGGGTAAATGCTCCATGTGCCCAGATCAAAGCAGTGGGGTAGGGAACACAGTCCTACATGCAGGTGGCTAACTGCTCCTGGCTTAGAGATCAATGCACTGGGATGGTGTACACAGTCCTACATTCTTGGTGGGGAACTGTTCCTGGTTTACAGATCAATGCACTCGCGTGGTGTACACAGTCCTATATGCTGGGATTGTAACTGCTCCTGGTTTATAGAGCATTGCACTTGGGTAGTGTATGCCGACCTACATGCAGGGAGGGTGTGTGCTCCTGGTTTACAAATCAATGCACTGGGGTGGTGTACACAGTCCTACATCCTGGGAGGGTAACTGCTCCTGTTTACAGATCATTGCACTGGGATGGTATACACAGTCCTACATTCTTGGTGGGGAACTGTTCCTGGTTTACAGATCAATGCACTGGGGTGGTGTACACAGTCCTACATGTTGGGAGGGAAACTCTTCCTGGTTAATTGCATAGTTCATTGCACTGTGGTAATGTATGCAGACCTACATGCTGGGAGGGTAAATGCTACTGTTTTTCAGATCAATGCCCTAAGGGTGTGGTACACTGTCCAACATGCTCGGAAGGTAACTGTTCCTGGTTTACAGATCAATGCACTCGGGTGGTTTACACAGTCCTTCATGCTGGGAGGGTAACTGTTCCTGGTTGACAGATCAATTCACCGGGGTTGTGTACACAGTCCTACGTGCTGGGAGGGTAACTGCTCCTGGTTTACAGATCAATGCACTCGGGTGGTATATACAGTTCTATATGCTGGGATTGTAACTGCTCCTGGTTTATAGAGCATTGCACTTGGGTAGTGTATGCCGACCTGCATGTAGGGAGGGTGACTGCTCCTGGTTTACAGATCAATGCACTGGGGTGGTGTACACAGTCCTACATACTGGGTGGGGAACTGCTCTGATTTACAGATCAATGCACTGGGGTGGTGTACACAGTCCGACATGCTGGGAGGGTAACTGATCCTGGTTTACAGAACAATGCACTGGGGTGGGGGACACAGTCCTACAATCTGGGAGGGTAACTGTTCCTGGTTTACAGATCAATGCACTGGGGCGGTGTACACAGTCCTCCATGCTGGGGGATAACTGCTCCTGGTTTACAGATCATTGCACTGGGTTGGTGTACACAGTCCTAGACGGTAGGAGGGTAAATGCTCCAGGTGCACAGATCAAAGCAGTGGGGTAGGGAACACAGTCCTAAATGCGGGTGGCTAACTACTCCTGGCTGAGAGATCAATGCACTGGGATGGTGTACACAGTCCTACATTCTTGGTGGGGAACTGTTCCTGGTTTACAGATCAATGCATAGTTATGGGATACATAGTCATACATGCTGGGAGGGTAACTAATCCAGGTTAACAGATCAATGCACTGGGGTGGGGTACACAGTCCTACATTCTGGAAGGGTAACTGTTCCTGATTTACAGATCAATGCACTGGGGCGGTGTACACAGTCCTCCATGCTGGGGGATAACTGCTCGTGGTTTACAGTTCATTGCACTGGGTTTGTGTACACAGTCGTAGACGGTAGGAGGGTAAAAATGCACTAGGTGCACAGATCAGTGCATTGGGGTGAGGAACACAGTCCTACATTCTGGGGAGGTAACTGCTCCAGGGTTACAGATCAATGCACTGGGGTGGGGTACACAGTCGTACATTCTTGGTGGGGAACTGTTCCTGGTTTTCAGATCAATGCACTGGAATGTTGTACACATTCCTACATGCTCGGGGGGGGAACTGTTCCTGGTTTACAGATCAATGCAGAGATGTAGTGTACACAATCCGACATGCTGAGAGGGTAACTGCTGCTCGTTTTCAGATCAATGCAATGGGGTGGTCTACACAGTGCTACATGCTGGGAGGTTAACTGCTCCTGTTTTTCAGATCAATGCACTGGGGTGGTCTACACAGTCCGACATGCTGGGAGGGTAACTGCTCCTGGTTTACAGATCAATGCAGTGGGGTGGTGTACACAGTCCTACATGCTGGGAGGGTAACTGCTCCTGGTTTACAGATCAATGCACTGGGTTGTGTACACAGTCCTACATGCTGGGAGGTTAACTGCTCCTAGATTACAGATCAATGCACTGGGGTGTGGTACACAGCCCTCCATGCTTGGAAAGTATCTGCACCTGGTTTACAAATCAATGCACTTTGGTGGGGTACACAGTCCTACATGCTGGGTGGAGTAACTGCTCCTGGTTTACAGATCAATGCACTGGGGTGTTGTGCACAGTCCTACATGCTGGGACGGTGTAACTTCCCCTGGTTAACAGATAAATGCACTGGGGTGGGGTACACAGTCCTACATGCAGTGAGTGTATCTGCTTCCGGTTTTAAGATCAATGCACTGCGCTGTTGTGCACAGTCCTACATGCAGGGCGGGTAACTGCTCCTGGTTTATAGATCAATGCACGGGGGTGGTGTACACAGTCCTCCATGCTGGGGGATAACTGCTCCTGGTTAAAGTTCATTGCACTGGGTTGGTGTACACAGTCCTAGACGGTAGGAGGGTAAATGCTCCAGGTGCACAGATCAGTGCATTGGGGTGGGGAACACAGTCCTACATTCTGGGGAGGTAACTGCTCCAGGGTTACAGATCATTGCACTGGGGTGGGGTACACAGTCGTACATTCTTGGTGGGGAACTGTTCCTGGTTTACAGATCATTGCACTGGGGTGTTGTACACATTCCCACATTCTCGGGGGGTAACTGTTCTTGGTTTACAGATCAATGCAGAGGGTTCGTGTACACAATCCGACATGCTGAGAGGGTAACTGCTGCTCGTTTTCAGATCAATGCGCTGGGGTGTTGTATCAAGTCCTTCAAACTGGGAGGGTAACTGTTCCTGGTTGACAGATCAATGCACTGGTGTGGGGGAACACAGTCCTACATGCTGGGAGGGTATCTGCTCCTGGTTTACAGATCAATGCAGAGGGTTAGTGTACACAGTCCTACATGCGTCGGGGGGTGGGGGGGGGTAACTGTTCCTGGTTTACAGATCAATGCGCTGGGGTGGTGTACACAGTCCGACATGCTGCGAGGGTAACTGCTCCTGGTTTACAGGTTAATGCACTGCGGTGGTGTACACAGGCCTGCATACTGGGTGGGAACTGGTACTGATTTACAGATCAAAACACTGGGGTGGGGTACACAGGCCGACATGCTGCGAGGGTAACTGCTCCTTGTTTACAGATCAATTCACTGGGGTGCTGTACACAGTCCTACATACTGGGTGGGGAACTGCTCCTGATTTACAGATCAAAACACTGGGGTGGGGTACACAGGCCGACATGCTGCGAGGGCAACTGCTCCTTGTTTACAGATCAATTCACTGGGGTGGTGTACACAGTCCTACATGCTGGGGGATAACTGCTCCTGGTTTACAGTTCAATGCACTGGGTTGGGGAATACAGTCCTAGGCGGTAGGAGGGTAAATTCCTCCAGGTGCACAGATCAGTGCATTGGCGTGGGGAACACGGTCCTACATTCTGGGTAGGTAACTGCTCCAGGGTTACAGATCATTGCACTGGGGCGGCGTACACAGTCGTACATTCTTGGTGGGGAACTGTTCCTGGTTTACAGATCAATGCAGAGAGGTCATGTACACAATCCGAAATGCTGAGAGGTAACTGCTGCTCGTTTTCAGATCAATACACTGGGGTGTTGTATAAAGCCCTTAAAGCTGGGAGAGTAACTGCTCCTGGGTTACAGATCATTGCACTGTGGTAATGTATGCAGACCTACATGCTGGGAGGGTAACTGCTATTGGTTTTCAGATCAATGCCCTGGGGTGTTGTACACAGTCCTTCATGCTGGGAGTGTAACTGTTCCTGGTTTACAGGTCCATGCACTGGGATGGTGCATGCAGTCCGACATGCTGGGAGGGTAACTGTTCCTGGTTTACAGATCATTGCACTGGGGTAGTGTATGAAGACCTACATGCGGGGAGGGCAAGTGCTACTGTTTTTCAGATCACTGCACCGGGGTGTTGTACATAGTCCTTCATGCTGGTAGGGTAACTGTTCCTGGTTTACAGATCAATGCACTGGGGTCGTGTACACAGTCCTACATGCTGGGAGGGTAACTGTTCCTGGTTGACAGCTCAATTCACTGGGGTGGGCTACACAGTCCTACATGCTGAGGGATAACTGCTCCTGGTTTACAGTTCAATGCACTGGGTTGGGGAATACAGTCCTAGGCGGTAGGAGGGTAAATGCTCCAGGAGTACAGATCAATGCAGTGGGATGGGGAACACAGTGCTAAATGCTGGGTGGGTAACTGCTTTTGGCTGAGAGATCAATGCACTGGGGTGTGTACACGAACTTACATTATTGGTGGGGAACTGTTCCTGGTTTACAGATCAATTCACTGGGAAGGTGTATGCAGTCCTACATGCTGGGAGGGTAACTGCTCCTGGTTTACAGGTCAATGCACTGGGATGGTGTACATAGTCCTACATGCTGCGAGGGTAACTGCTCCTGGTGTACAGATCAATGCACTGGGGTGGTGTACACAGTCCAACATGCTGGGAGTGTATCTGCTCCTGGTTTTAAGATCAATGCACTGCCTTGTTGTACACAGTCCGACATGCTGCGAGGGTAACTGCTCCTGGTTTACAGGTTAATGCACTGCGGTGGTGTACACAGGCCTGCATACTGGGTGGGAACTGGTACTGATTTACAGATCAAAACACTGGGGTGGGGTACACAGGCCGACATGCTGCGAGGGTAACTGCTCCTTGTTTACAGATCAATTCACTGGGGTGCTGTACACAGTCCTACATACTGGGTGGGGAACTGCTCCTGATTTACAGATCAAAACACTGGGGTGGGGTACACAGGCCGACATGCTGCGAGGGCAACTGCTCCTTGTTTACAGATCAATTCACTGGGGTGGTGTACACAGTCCTACATGCTGGGGGATAACTGCTCCTGGTTTACAGTTCAATGCACTGGGTTGGGGAATACAGTCCTAGGCGGTAGGAGGGTAAATTCCTCCAGGTGCACAGATCAGTGCATTGGCGTGGGGAACACGGTCCTACATTCTGGGTAGGTAACTGCTCCAGGGTTACAGATCATTGCACTGGGGCGGCGTACACAGTCGTACATTCTTGGTGGGGAACTGTTCCTGGTTTACAGATCAATGCAGAGAGGTCATGTACACAATCCGAAATGCTGAGAGGTAACTGCTGCTCGTTTTCAGATCAATACACTGGGGTGTTGTATAAAGCCCTTAAAGCTGGGAGAGTAACTGCTCCTGGGTTACAGATCATTGCACTGTGGTAATGTATGCAGACCTACATGCTGGGAGGGTAACTGCTATTGGTTTTCAGATCAATGCCCTGGGGTGTTGTACACAGTCCTTCATGCTGGGAGTGTAACTGTTCCTGGTTTACAGGTCCATGCACTGGGATGGTGCATGCAGTCCGACATGCTGGGAGGGTAACTGTTCCTGGTTTACAGATCATTGCACTGGGGTAGTGTATGAAGACCTACATGCGGGGAGGGCAAGTGCTACTGTTTTTCAGATCACTGCACCGGGGTGTTGTACATAGTCCTTCATGCTGGTAGGGTAACTGTTCCTGGTTTACAGATCAATGCACTGGGGTCGTGTACACAGTCCTACATGCTGGGAGGGTAACTGTTCCTGGTTGACAGCTCAATTCACTGGGGTGGGCTACACAGTCCTACATGCTGAGGGATAACTGCTCCTGGTTTACAGTTCAATGCACTGGGTTGGGGAATACAGTCCTAGGCGGTAGGAGGGTAAATGCTCCAGGAGTACAGATCAATGCAGTGGGATGGGGAACACAGTGCTAAATGCTGGGTGGGTAACTGCTTTTGGCTGAGAGATCAATGCACTGGGGTGTGTACACGAACTTACATTATTGGTGGGGAACTGTTCCTGGTTTACAGATCAATTCACTGGGAAGGTGTATGCAGTCCTACATGCTGGGAGGGTAACTGCTCCTGGTTTACAGGTCAATGCACTGGGATGGTGTACATAGTCCTACATGCTGCGAGGGTAACTGCTCCTGGTGTACAGATCAATGCACTGGGGTGGTGTACACAGTCCAACATGCTGGGAGTGTATCTGCTCCTGGTTTTAAGATCAATGCACTGCCTTGTTGTACACAGTCCTACATGCAGGGCGGGTAACTGCTCCTAATTTACAGTTCAATACACTGCGCTGGTGTGCACAGTCCTATATGCGGGGACGGTAACTGCTCCTGGAATACAGATCAATGCACTGGGGTTGTGTACACAGTCCTACATGCGGGGACGGTAACTGCTCCTGGATTACAGATCAATGCACTGGGGTTGTGTACACAGTCCTACATGAGGGGACGGTAACTGCTCCTAGTTTACATATCAATGCACTGGGGTGGTGTGCACAGTCCTACACGCGGGGAGGGTGTAACTTCCCCTGGTTAACAGATCAATGCACTGGGGTGGGGTACACAGTCCTACATGCTGGGAGTGTATCTATTTCTGGTTTTAAGATCAATGCACTGCGTTGTTGTGCACAGTGCTACATGCAGGGCGGGTAACTGCTCCTGGTTTATGGATCAATGCACTGTTATGGGGTACATAGTCCTACATGCTGGGATGGTAACTATTCCAGGTTGACAGATCAATGCACTGGGGTGGTGTAAACAGACCCTACACGCTGGGAGGGTAACTGCTCCTGGATTACAGATCAATGCACTGGGGCGGTGTACACAGTCCTCCATGCTGGGAGGGTAACTGCTCCTGGTTTACAGTTCATTGCACTGGGTTGGTGTACACAGTCCTAGACGGTAGGAGGGTAAATTCCTCCAGGTGCACAGATCAGTGCATTGGGGTGGGGAACACAGTCCTACATTCTGGGTAGGTAACTGTTCCAGGGTTACAGATCATTGCACTGGGGTGGGGTACACAATCATACATTCTTGGTGGGGATCTGTTCCTGGTTTACAGATCATTGCACTGGGATGTTGGACACATTCCCACATTCTCGGGGGGTAACTGTTCTTGGTTTACAGATCAATGTAAGCGGGTAGTGTACACAGTCCTACATGCTGGCGGGGGGGGGGGGGGGGGAATGGGGTAACTGTTCCTGGTTGACAGATCAATGCACTGGGGTGGGGGTACACAGTCCGACATGCTGGGCGGGTAACTGCTGCTGGTTTTCAGATCAATGCACTGGGGTGTTGTCTACAGTCCTGCAAGCAGGGAGGTTAACTGCTCATAGGTTAGTGATCAAGGCACTGGGGTGGGGTACACTGTCCATCACGCTGCGAGGGTAACTGCTCCTGGTTTACAGGTCAATGCACGGGGGTGGTGTACACAGGCCTACATGCTGGGAGGGTAACTGCTCCTGATTTACAGATCAAAACACTGGGGTGGCGTACACAGTCCGACATGCTGGGAGGGTAACTGCTCCTTGTTTACAGATCAATGCACTGGGGTGGGGTACTCTGTCCATCACGCTGCGAGGGTAACCGCTCCTGGTTTACAGGTCAATGCACGGGGGTGGTGTACACAGGCCTACATACTGGGTGGGGAACTGGTCCTGATTTTCCGATCAAACCACTGGGGTGGTGTACACAGGCCGACATGATGCGAGGGTAACTACTCCTTGTTTACAGATCAATGTACTGGGGTGGTGTACACAGTCCTCCATGCTGGGAGGGTAACTGTTCCTGGTTGACAGCTCAATGCACTGGGTTGGGGAATACAGTCCTAGGCGGTAGGAGGGTAAATGCTCCAGGAGTACAGATCAATGCAGTGGGATGGGGAACACAGTGCAAAATGCTGGGTGGGTAACTGCTTTTGGCTGAGAGATCAATGCACTAGGGTGTGTACACGAACTTACATTATTGGTGGGGAACTGTTCCTGGTTTACAGATCAATGCACTGGGAAGGTGTATGCAGTCCTACATGCTGGGAGGGTAACTGCTCCTGGTTTACAGGTCAATGCACTGGGATGGTGTACATAGTCCTACATGCTGCGAGTTTAACTGCTCCTGGTGTACAGATCAATGCACTGGGGTGGTGTACACAGTCCTACATGCTGGGAGGGTGACTGCGCCTGGTTTACAGATCATTGCACTGGGGTAGTGTATGCAGACCGACATGCTGGGAGTGTAAATGCTACTCTTTTTCAGATCACAGCATTGTAGTTTTGTACACAGTCCTTCATGCTGGGAGGGTAACTGTTCCTGGTTTACAGATCAATGCACTGTGATGGTGTACACAGTCCTACATGCTGGGAGGGTAGCTGCTGCTGGGTTACAGATCAATGTACTGTGATGGTGTACACAGTCGTACATGCTGGGACGCGAACTCCTCCTTGTTTACAGATCAATGCACTGGGGTGGTGTACACAGTCCTACATGCTGGGAGGTTAACTGTTCCTGGTTTACAGATCAATGCACTGGGGTGGTGTACTCAGTCCTACATGCGGGGAGGGTAGCTGGTGCTGGGTTTCAGATCAATGTACTGTGATGGTGTACACAGTCCTACATGCTGGGACGCGAACTCCTCCTTGTTTACAGATCAATGCACTGGGGTGGTGTACACAGTCCTACATGCTGGGAGGGTAACTGTTCCTGGTTGACAGCTTAATGCACTGGGGTTGGTCTACACAGTCCTACATGCTGGGGGATAACTGCTCCTGGTTTACAGTTCAATGCACTGGGTTGGGTATACAGTCCTAGGCGGTGGGTGGGTAAATGCTCCAGGAGTACAGATCAATACAGTGGGATGGGGAACACAGTCCTAGATGCTGGGTGGCTAACTGCTGTTGGCTGAGAGATCAATGCTGGGGTGGTGTACACGGTCTTACATTCTTGGTGGGGAACTGTTCCTGGTTTACAGATCAATGCACTGGGAAGGTGTTTGCAGTCCTACATGCTGGGAGGGTAACTGCTCCTGGTTTACAGGTCAATGCACTGGGATGGTGTACATTGTCCTACATGCTGCGAGGGTAACTCCTCCTGGTGTACAGATCAATGCACTGGGGTGGTGTACACAGTCCTACATGCTGGGAGGGCGACTGCGCCTGGTTTACAGATCATTGCACTGGGGTAGTGTATGCAGTCCTACATGCTGGGAGTGTAAATGCTACTCTTTTTCATATCACAGCACTGTGGTGTTGTACACAGTCCTTCATGCTTGGAGGGTAACTGTTCCTGGTTTACAGATCAATGCACTGGGGTGGTGTACTCAGTCCTACATGCTGGGAGGGTAGCTGCTGCTGGGTTACAGATCAATGCACTGTGATGGTGTACACAGTCCTACATGCTGGGACGCGAACTGCTCCTGGTTTACAGATCATTGCACTTTGTAGTTGTGCACAGTCCTACATGCTGGGACGCGAACTGCTCCTGGTTTACAAGTGAATGCACTGGGGTTGTGTACACAGTCCTATGTGCTGGGAGGGTAACTGCTCCTGGTTTACAGTTCAATGTACTGGGGAGGTTTACACAATCCTACATGCTGGAATGGTAACTGCTCCTGGTTTGCAGATGAATGCACTGGGATGGTGGACACAGTCCTAGATTCTTGGTGGGGAACTGTTCCTGGTTTACAAATCAATGCACCTGGGTGGTGTACACAATCCGACATGCTGGGAGTATAACTACTCCTGGTTTACAGATCAATGCATTGTGGTGGTGTACACAGTCCTACATGCTGGGTGTGTAACTGCTGCTGGCATTCACATGGGGTGGGGTACATAGTCCTACATGCTAGGAGGATACCTGTTCCTGCTTTACAGATCAATGCACTGGGGTGGGGTACAAAGTCCTACATGCTGGGAGGGTAAGTATTCCTGGGTTACAGATCAATGCACTGGGGCGATGTACACATTCCGACGTGCTGGGGGATAACTGCTGCTGGTTTACAGATCAATGCACTGAGTTGGGGTACACAGTCCTAAACGCTGGGAGAGTAACTGTTCCTGCTTTACAGATCATTGCACTGGGATGGAGTACACAGTTCTACAAGCTGGGAGGGTAAATGTTCCTGGTTTACAGATCAATGCAGTGGGGTGGAGTACACAGTCCTACATGCTGGGAGGGTAGCTGCTGCTGGGTTACAGATCAATGCACTGAGGTGGTGTGCACAGTCCTACATGCTGTGAGGGTAACTGCTCCTGGTTTACTGATCAAGGCACTGGGGTGGGGTACACAGTCATAAATGCTTGGTGGATACCTGCTCCCCGTTTACAGTAAAATGCACTGAAGTGGTGTACATAGTCCTACATGCTGGGAGGGTAACTGCTCAAGGTTTACAGATCAATGCACTGGTGTGGTGTACACAGCCCCACATGATGGGGTGGTTCCTGGTCCTGGTTTGCAGATCAATGCACTGGGTTGTGTACATTGCTCTAAATGCTGGGAGGGCTGCTGCTGCTGGGTTACAGATCAATGCACAGTTGTAATGTACATAGTCCTACATGTTGTGTGGGTAACAGCTCCTGGTTTACAGATCAATGCACTGGGATGGTGTACACAGCCCTACATACTGTTAAGGTAATTGCTCCTGCTTTACAGATCAATGCACTGGGGTGGTGTACACAGCTCTACATGCTGGGAGGGTAACTGCTCCTGGTTTGCAGATCAAAGGACTGGGGTGGGTTAGACAATCTTAGACTCTGGGAGGGTAACTGTTCCTGGTTTATAGATCAATGGACTGGGGTGAGTGAGACAATCTTAGACTCTGGGAGGGTAACTGCTCCTGGTTTACAGATCAATGCACTAGCGTGGTGTACACAGTCCTCGATGCTGGGAGAGTAACTGATCCTAGTTTACAGATCAATGCACGGGGAGGTGTAAATAGACCTACATGCTGGGAAGGTAGCTGATCCTGGTTTACAAATCAATGCACTGGGGTGGTGTACACAGTCCTACGTGCGGGGAGGGTAACTGCTCCTGGATTACAGATCAATGCACTGGGGAGGTGTACACAGTCCTTTCTGCTGAGAAGGTAGCTGCTGTTGGGTTACAGATCTATGCACTGTGGTGGTGAGCACTGTCCTACATGCTGTGAGGGTAACTGTTCCTGGTTTAAAGATCAGTGCACTGGGGTGGAGTACACAGTCATAAAGGCGAGGAGGGTAACTGCTCCTGGTTTACAGATCAATGCACTCCGTTGGTGTACACAGTCCGAAAGGCTGGGATGGTAAGTTCTCCTGGTTTACAGATCAATGCACTGAGGTGGTGTACTCAGTCCTTCCTGATGGGAGTGTAACTGCTCCTGGTTTACAGTTCAATGCACTTGGGTGGGGTACACAGTCCTAAATGCTTGGAGGGTCCCTGCTCCTGGTTTACAGAGAAATTCATTGATATGGTGTACATAGTCCTACATGCTGGGAGGGTAACTGCTCAAGGGTTACATATCAATACACTGGGGTGTTGCACAAAATCCTACATGCTGGGTGTGTAACTGCTCCTGGTTTACAGATGACTGCACTGTGGTGGTGTACACAGTCCTAAATGATGTGAGGATAACTGCTTCTCGTTTGCAGATGAATGCACTGGGGTGGTGTACACTGTCCTACATGCTGGGAGGGTAACTGCTCCTGGTTTCCAGATCAATGCACTGGGGTGGTGTACAGTGTCCTTCATGCTGGGAGGGTAACTGCTCCTCTTTTACAGATTAATTCATGGTGATTACTGCACAGTTCGCTGTGCTGGTCAGAGTAACCGGTTGAGGTTCATCGATAATGCAATGGTGTCATTTGTGCTGCTCCACATACTGGATGGATAATTCTTTCAGGTTCACACATTAGTGCACTGCTGAATTCTGCACAGCTCCCGGTGCTGGACAGATATCTAGTCTGGGTTTATAGATCAATGCACTTCCGTGGGCTACACAGCTCCCCGTATTCCTGTGTAGCAGTTTTGGAATGCTTATGTTCCCTTCATTTCCTGTGTAAGCGGTCTGAGAGATTAAAACATCTGCTCCAATCGCTGAGTAACAGACTCCAATGGCAGAATGGCCTCATTCTATTCCTGTGTTATACTCTTGATGGGCTGAATAGCCTGTTTCAGTATCCGTGCAGTTGTGAATGGTGCTGAATATTTTGAAACCATCAGTGAACAGCCCACTTCTGACTTTATGATGGAGGGAAGCCCATTGATGCTGCAGCTGCTGCTAGCCCACAGTGCCTCATGGATGGCCAGTTTCCATGTGCTCAGTCCTTTAGACGTCTGTCCTACTTCACAGGAGGGAGTGCCAGATCACACAGTGAGCAGTCCGCCTAATATGATTTATCTCTCCATCCCGGAGTCTCTCAGCCTCATTCGTGATGAAGGTTTGCTGCCCGAAACAGTGATTTTCCTGCTCCTCGGATGCTGCCTGACCGGCTGTGCTTTTCCAAGAACACACTAATCTTGACTTTGTCAAATATGAGGCTGAGACTTTCCCTCCACCAGGACTGTGTGCTGGCTGCTCCTACAGATACTGTCAGGGACAGATCCCTCTGGGACAAGGAATTGGGTGAGAATGTTTCCCCCAGTCTGGCTGTTGTGTATTGAAGCCTGTTCTACTCAGGCATCGGTGGGCCTGTGAGGACACTCCTGGTGATGGACATTGAAGTGCCACACCCAGAGGACGGTCTGCGTCCTTGTCACCTTCAGTTTTTCCTCTGATTTGTTTTCAACATCGAGGGGAACTGAGTTATCACCGAGAGGAGGGGTGGGGGGCAGGAGATAACCATCCTCAGGCGATTTCTTTAACCATGATCTGTGACCATGAGATTTCCTGGGTTCTGGAATCAATGTTGGGGAATTGCAGGGTAACTCCTTCCTGACTGTATCCCAGGGTGTCCCCACCGCTGGTGGGTCTGTCCTGCCGGTGGGACAGAATATCCCCAGGGA
Source organism: Chiloscyllium plagiosum (assembly GCF_037043375.1). NCBI lineage: Eukaryota > Metazoa > Chordata > Chondrichthyes > Orectolobiformes > Hemiscylliidae > Chiloscyllium > Chiloscyllium plagiosum. The sequence goes on along the minus strand of NW_028270207.1, from coordinate 37,223 downwards.
TGGTGATGGGGCTTCATGAAACACTCTGGGTGACACGGTGGCACAGTGGTGAGCACTGTTGCCTCACAGCGCCAGAGACCCGGGTTCAATTCCCGCCTCAGGTGACTGACTGTGTGGAGTTTGCACATTCTCAACGTGTCTGAGTGGGTTTCCTCCGGGTGCTCTGGTTTCCTCACACAGTCCAAAATAAATGTGCAGGTTAGGTGAATTGGCCATGGGAAATTGTCCGTAGTGTTCGGTGAAGGGGTAAATGTAGGTGAATGGGTTTGGGTGGGTTGTGCTTCGGCGGGTCAGTGTGACTTGTCGGGCTGAAGGGCCTGTTTCCACACTGTAAGTAATCAAATCTAAGCTAAATTGCCCATCAGGTCTGATCCTGTGAGTATGACGGTGTCGGACTGTTTCCTGACTGGGAGTGTGGTGCTAGAAAAGCACAGCAGGTCAGGCAGCATCCGAGGAGCAGTGGAATGTACGTTTCAGGCATAATCCCTTCATCAGGAATGAGGCTTGTGGGCTGGGAGCTTAGAGATTCATGGGAGGGGGCTGGGCAGGAGCTGGGGCTGGGTGGGGGAGAAAGGAGCTGGGCTGGTGCAGGAGCTGGGGCTGGGGTGAAGGGAGCTGGGAATGTGATCAGGAGACGGAGATGGGGGAGAGGTGATATGTCAGAGAGGAGGGTGGGGTGGATGGTGGGGAAGGTCATGGAGAGGTCAAGGAGTTCCCGGGAACATTCCGTTCCCGACATTCTATAATTGACATTCCCCGGAACGTTCTGTCCCTGACATTCTATAAATGACATTCCCCGGAACGTACTGTCCCTGACATTGTTTGTGAACGGCCGGACGTCAGTGAATTGAACAAACGATAATATCCCGAGGGAAGAGATCCCGTTCCAGGGAGAAGGAGGCACTGTTCCGAAGGCCCCTCAGGCAGTTAAAAGGGGGAATACGTTTTCCCTGCGTTTACATTTCTTCCACAATTTAGACGAAAATACAGAAATTGCCAAACTCAGTTTGTCTTCAGAAAACTGGGAGAGAATCCTTCAGGACAGCGACGTTTCTACCGTCCGTATTAGGATCTGGGAAGGAGTGACCTGTGTCTGCTCTCGAGTGATCGAGTGTGTGGGAATGTTCTAGAAACCATCTGTCCTTATTGATGTGTCTCTGTGTGTTTGGGAAGGGAGGGTTTCTTGTGGTTTATGTCACATTTTTGTCAGTAATTCCAACCTTACCATTTGTTATTCCAGCTCCAATTATTTTAATAAATCCCTGAATACAGGGACACATTTGAAAATCTCACTGGGCCCCTGATCAAACGGGTCCCTTTGCCTCCAGTCTGATGGATAATAGGTCTGTTTTCCTTCCTCACAGTTAACATAGTGACCATCTACGTCCTGCTTTATAAAGATTGTGGATTGTCTCCCTGTGTCAGACGTTACCTGGGAGCCATGGCAGCGGCGGATCTCCTGGTCATTATCCTCGACCTGATCCTGAGACACATTCCCATTGTTTATTGGGAACAGTTTGAATTCCTGAGGGACTCCGTCCCCGTGTGTAATATCCACGCCGTCCTGCTTTATGCAGCCACTGACTGCTCTGTCTGGTTCACCGTCACTTTCACCTTTGATCGGTTTGTGGCTATTTGTTGCCAGAAGCTGAAAAGTAAATATTGCAGTGAGAAGACGGCGGCTGTGGTTCTGGGAGCAGTGACTGTGCTGAGCTGTTTAAAGAATATTTCCTGGTATTTTATGTTCACGGCTTGGTATTACCTGGGGAATCTCCCCTGGTTTTGTTATGTAACAAACGCTGTTCTATTCTCTATTGTCTGGGTCACGATCGAGTTCCTCCACAACATTCTAACCCCGTGTGTCCCATTTCTCCTGATTCTGCTGCTCAATGTTCTCACCGTCAGACACATTGTAGTGACCAGCAGAGCCCGCAGGAGACTCCGCGCTCACACTAATGGGGACGCTCAGTCTGACACTGAAATGAGAAACCGAAAAAAATCCATCATTTTACTGTTTGTCATCTCGGCCAATTTCATCCTGTTATGGTCAATATTAATGCTGTATTCTATATGGAGACGGCTGGATGATATTGGGTATACCCCTGTGTATCTCCATCCCTTTGTTCAGGAATTGGGCTTCATGCTGCAGCTCCTCAGTTGCTGCACAAACACCGCGATTTATGCCGTGACCCAGACGAAGTTCAGGCAGCAGCTGAAGAATGTGCTGAAATATCCCTTCACCCAAATCCATCCATCCATCAAATTCCCTCATTAATCAATCCATCCGGGATTTTCTCATTTCTGTTCAGTGTTTCAGCGATGGAGCAGCCTGTCGCTATGGTAACAGACTGAGGGTAGCGCTGGTTTGTCCATCCTTATCCCACAGGGGGGTTACAGGGACACATGTCAATGTTTCTCACAACTCAGGGGCCAGTGAGAAAAGGCACCATCCCACTGACTGTATCCATCACTTCCACTTGTAAACAATAAAAATGTTGACTAAAGCGTGCCGAGCAGCAGAGTGACCGATGTTGTTGTGTGTCTTTGTGTTGGAGAAACTGAGCTGGAGAGAGACAGACTCAATAACAAGTCCAAGTCCTCAGGGAAGGGGAGGGCACCGCGCCCTGAGCTCAGGAGCTGGGATTAACTTCCTCTGTCCTTACTTTCACCTCTGGGTCTCCCACTGCAACTTGGCTCTCAGCAGAATTCACCTTGCTCCCTTTATCACTCTCTCCCTCCGTATATCCCTCCCACTCTCACACTGCACTGCTATTTCTCTCTCCTTTTCCCATTTACACACTCAATTCCACTGTCGTTGCCTTCCCCAATCTCATTCACTCTGTCTCCATCTTGCGATCATAACCTCCCAATGCTACCATCTTCCTCGAATCCTTCAGTGCTGGGGGAACAGAAGAGGGTTGTCGAACCTCAGGCCGATGTTAGGGAACAGAATTGGGACGCCATATCAGGCCATTGCCAGGGCAACATTATGGAGCTTGGGCCAAATGCCATTGCTCCAGGACATAGTGGGTGTGAGAACATGAGCCATTACTGGGGGGTAACAGGTGGAGTGGCACCGTAGGCTGTAGCTGAGACTGGTATAACAGGACATCACAAACAGAACACATTGTGTGGGACATGGAACATAGAACATAGAAGAATACAGCGCAGTACAGGCCCTTCGGCCCTCGATGTTGCGCCGATCCAAGCCCACCTAACGTACACTAGCCCACTATCCTCCATATGCCTATCCAATGCCCGCTTAAATGCCCATAATGTCTGTTACTCAGGGAATAGAATGGGGATGGGGTCAAAGGCCATTTAGAGGGGATCAACTGGGTCGGTGTTCACAGGCAGGAGCTCAGTTTAAGGTGTGAGAGGCGTGTGATGGTGGGAGACTGCGTGGGCATGTGAGTGTGATGGTGGGGGAGTGTGCGAGGGAGTGAATGTGATGATGGAGGAATGTGTGGGGGAGTGAGTGCGATGCTGAGCGACTGTGCAGGTGAGTGAACGTGACGGTAGGAGAGTGTGTGGGAGAATGGGGGATTATGTGGGGGTGAGCGTGAAGGTGAGGGTGGTGTGGTGCAGTGTGTGGGAGTGAGTGTGATGGTGGGGATTGTGTGGGGCAGTGTGTGTGTGTTCTGGAGTGTGTGGGGCTGAGAATGACGGTGAGGGTGGTGTGGGGCAGTGTGTGTGAGAGTGGTGGCGTGTGTGGGGCTGAGGATGACGGTGAGGGTGGTGTGGGGCAGTGTGTGTGATGGTGTTGGAGTGTGTGGGACTGAGGATGACGGTGAGGGTGGTGTGGGGCAGTGTGTGTGATGGTGTTGGAGTGTGTGGGGTGAGCGTGATGGTGGAAGTCGTGTGGGGCATTGTGTGACGTAGTGAGTGTGAGGGGGTCAGGGTGTTGGTGATGGAGTGAATGTGAGGGGGTCAGGGTGTTGGTGATGGAGTGAGTGTGAGGGGGTCAGGGTGTTGGTGATGGAGTGTTTGTGAGTGGGTCAGGGTGTTGGTGATGGAGTGAGTGTGAAAGGATCAGGCTGACGGTGATGGAGTGAGTGTGAGGGGATCAGGGTGACGGTGATTGAGTGAGTGTGAGGGGGTCAGGGCGGTGGCGATGGAGTGAGTGTGATGAGATGAGTGTGATGGTGATGGAGTGATGGTGAGGGAAACAGGGTGAGGATGATGGAGTGAGAGTGAGGGGGTCAGGGTGAGGATGATGGAGTGAGAGTGAGGGGATGAGTGTGACGGTGAAGGAGTGAGAGTGAGGGGATCAGCGTTAGGGTGATGTAGTGAGTGTGACGGGGTCAAGGGGATGGTGACGGAGTGAGTGTGAGGGTGTCAGTGTGACAGTGATGAAGCGAGTGCGAGGGTGTCAGGGTGACGGTGATGGAGTGAGTGTGAGGGGGTCAGTTCGACGATGATGGAGGAAGTGTGAGGGGGTCAGTTTGACGATGATGGAGGGAGTGTGAGGAGGTCATGGTGACTGTGATGGAGTGAGTGTGAGCTTATCAGGGTGACAGTGATGGAATGAATGTGCGGGGTTCATGGTGACGGTGATGGAGTGAGTGTGAGGGGGTCAGGGTGACTGTGATGGAGTGAGTGTGAGGGAGTCGGGGGACGGTGATGGAGTGAGTGTGAGGTAGTCAGTGTGACGGTGATGGAGTGAGTGTGAGGGGGGTCAGTGTGACAGTGTTGGAGTGAGTGTGAGGGGGTCAGGGTAACGGTGAGAGAGTAAGTGTGAGGGGGTCAGATTGACGGTGATGGAGTGAGTGTGGGGGATCAGGGTGGCGGTGATGTAGTGAGTGTGAAGGGGTCAGGGTGAGGGTGAAGGAGTGAGTGTGAGCGGGTCAGGGTGACAATGATGGAGTGAGTGTGAGGGGTCAGTGTGACGGTGATGCAGTGAGTGTGACGGGGTCAGTTTGACGGTGATGGAGTGAGTGTGAGGGGGTCAGTTTGACGGTGAAGGAGTGAGTGTGAGGGGGTCAGGGTGACGATGAAGGAGTGAGTGTGAGGGGATCAGTGCGACGGGGATGGAGTGAGTGTGAGGGGGTCAGAGTGACTGGAATGGAGTGAGTGTGAGGGGGTCAGGGTGACGGTGAAGGAGTGAGTATGAGGGGGTCAGTAGACAGTGATGGAGTGAGCGTGATAGGGTTAAAGTGACGGAGAAGGAGTGAGTGTGAGTGGGTCAGTGTGACTGATGGAGTGAGTGTGAGGGCGTCAGGGTGATGATTATGGAGTGAGTGGGAGGGGGTCAGGGTGACGGTGAAGTTGTGAGTGTGAGAGGGTCAGGGTGAAGGTGATGGAGTGAGTGTGAGGGTGTCAGGATCACGGTAATGGAGTGAGTGTGAGGATGTCAGGATCACGGTAATGGAGTGAGTGTGAGGGGGTCAGGGTGACGGTGATGCAGTGAGTCTGAGAGGGTCATGGTGTGGGTGATGGAGTGAGTGTGAGGGTGTCAGGATCTCGGTAATGGAGTGAGTGTGAGGGGGTCAGAGTGATGGTGATGGAGTGAGTGTGAGGGGGTCAGTCTGACGGGGATGGAGTGAGTGTGAGGGTGTCAGGGTGACGGTGATGGAGTGAGTGTGAGGGGGTCAGTCTGACGGGGATGGAGTGAGTGTGAGGGTGTCAGGGTGACGGTGATGGAGTGAGTGTGAGGGGGTCAGTCTGACGGGGATGGAGTGAGTGTGAGGGTGTCAGGGTGACGGTGATGGAGTGAGTGTGAGGGGGTCAGTGTGACGGTGAAGTTGTGAGTATGAGGGGGTCAGGATGACAGTGAAGTTGTGAGTGTGACTGGGATAGGGTGACCGTGAAGGAGTGAGTGTGAAGGTGTTAAGATGTCGGAGAAGGAGTGAGTGTGAGCGGGTCAGGGCGATGGTGATGGAGTGAGTGTGAGGGGGTCAACATGACGGTGAGTTAGTGAGTGTGAGAGTGTCAGGATGATGGTGATAGCATGAGTGTTTGGGGGTCAGGGTGACGGTGATGGAGTGAGTGTGAGGAGATCAGGTTGACTGTGATGGAAAGATTGTGAGGGGGTCAGGAGGGTGGTGATGGGGTCAAAGTGATGGAGAAGGAGTGAGTGTGAACGGGTCAGTGTGACGGTGATGGAGTGAGAGCGAGGGGATCAGGGTGACGATGATGTAGTGAATGGGAGGGGGTCAGAGTGACGCTGATAGAGTGAATGTGAGGGGGTCAGTTTGACGGTGATGGAGTGAATGTGAGGGGGTCAGTGTGACGGTGATGGAGTGAGTGTGAGGGGGACAATATGACGGAGATTCAGTGAGTGTGAAGGACCAGTTTGACGGTGATGGAGTGAGTGTGAGCGGGTCAGGTTGATGGTGATGGAGTGAGTGTGATGGGGTCAGGGTGACGGTGATGGAGTGAATGTGAGTGGGTCAGGGTGACGGTGATGGAGTGAATGTGAGTGGGTCAGGGTGACGGTGAAGGAGTGAGTGTGAGGGGATCAGTGCGACTGGAATGGAGTGAGTGTGAGGGGGTCAGGGTGATGGTGAAGGAGTGAGTATGAGGGGGTCAGTGTGACAGTGATGGAGTGAGCGTGATAGGGTTAAAGTGACGGAGAAGGAGTGAGTGTGAGTGGGTCAGTGTGACTGTGATGGAGTGAGTGTGAGGGCGTCAGGGTGATGATTATGGAGTGAGTGGGAGGGGGTCAGGGTGACGGTGAAGTTGTGAGTGTGAGAGGGTCAGGGTGAAGGTGAGGGAGTGAGTGTGAGGGTGTCAGGATCACGGCAATGGAGTGAGTGTGAGGGGGTCAGGATGACGGTGATGCAGTGAGTCTGAGAGGGTCAGGGTGTGGGTGATGGAGTGAGTGTGAGGGTGTCAGGATCTCGGTAATGGAGTGAGTGTGAGGGGGTCAGAGTGATGGTGATGGAGTGAGTGTGAGGGGGTCAGTCTGACGGGGATGGAGTGAGTGTGAGGGTGTCTGGGTGACGGTGATGGAGTGAGAGCGAGGGGATCAGGGTGACGATGATGTAGTGAATGGGAGGGGGTCAGAGTGACGCTGATAGAGTGAGTGTGAGGGGGTCAGTTTGACGGTGATGGAGTGAATGTGAGGGGGTCAGTGTGACGGTGATGGAGTGAGTGTGAGGGGGACAATATGACGGAGATTCAGTGAGTGTGAAGGACCAGTTTGACGGTGATGGAGTGAGTGTGAGCGGGTCAGGTTGATGGTGATGGAGTGAGTGTGATGGGGTCAGGGTGACGGTGATTCAGTGAGTGTGAGGGTGTCAGGGTGACGGTGATGGAGTGAATGTGAGTGGGTCAGGGTGACGGTGAAGGAGTGAGTGTGAGGGGTTCAGTTTTAAATGATGGAGTGAGTGTGAGGGGTCAAAGTGACCGTGAAGGAGTGAGAGTCAGGGGGTCAGAGTGATGGTGATGGAGTGAGTGTGAGGGGGTCAGTTTGACGGTGATGGCGTGAGTGTGAGGGGGTCCGTTTGACGGTGATGGAGTGAATGTGAGGGGGTCAGTGTGACGGTGATGGAGTGAGTGTGATGGGGACAGTGTGACGGTGATTCAGTGAGTGTGAGAGGGTCATGGTGTGGGTGATGGAGTGAGTCTGAGAGGGTGTCAGGATCTCGGTAATGGAGTGAGTGTGAGGGGGTCAGAGTGATGGTGATGGAGTGAGTGTGAGGGGGTCAGTCTGACGGGGATGGAGTGAGTGTGAGGGTGTCAGGGTGACGGTGATGGAGTGAGTGTGAGGGGGTCAGTCTGACGGGGATGGAGTGAGTGTGAGGGTGTCAGGGTGACGGTGATGGAGTGAGTGTGAGGGGGTCAGTATGACGGTGATGGAGTGAGTGTGAGGGGGTCAGTCTGACGGGGATGGAGTGAGTGTGAGGGTGTCAGGGTGACGGTGATGGAGTGAGTGTGAGGGGGTCAGTGTGACGGTGAAGTTGTGAGTATGAGGGGGTCAGGATGACAGTGAAGTTGTGAGTGTGACTGGGATAGGGTGACCGTGAAGGAGTGAGTGTGAAGGTGTTAAGATGTCGGAGAAGGAGTGAGTGTGAGCGGGTCAGGGCGATGGTGATGGAGTGAGTGTGAGGGGGTCAACATGACGGTGAGTTAGTGAGTGTGAGAGTGTCAGGATGATGGTGATAGCATGAGTGTTTGGGGGTCAGGGTGACGGTGATGGAGTGAGTGTGAGGAGATCAGGTTGACTGTGATGGAAAGATTGTGAGGGGGTCAGGAGGGTGGTGATGGGGTCAAAGTGATGGAGAAGGAGTGAGTGTGAACGGGTCAGTGTGACGGTGATGGAGTGAGAGCGAGGGGATCAGGGTGACGATGATGTAGTGAATGGGAGGGGGTCAGAGTGACGCTGATAGAGTGAATGTGAGGGGGTCAGTTTGACGGTGATGGAGTGAATGTGAGGGGGTCAGTGTGACGGTGATGGAGTGAGTGTGAGGGGGACAATATGACGGAGATTCAGTGAGTGTGAAGGACCAGTTTGACGGTGATGGAGTGAGTGTGAGCGGGTCAGGTTGATGGTGATGGAGTGAGTGTGATGGGGTCAGGGTGACGGTGATGGAGTGAATGTGAGTGGGTCAGGGTGACGGTGATGGAGTGAATGTGAGTGGGTCAGGGTGACGGTGAAGGAGTGAGTGTGAGGGGATCAGTGCGACTGGAATGGAGTGAGTGTGAGGGGGTCAGGGTGATGGTGAAGGAGTGAGTATGAGGGGGTCAGTGTGACAGTGATGGAGTGAGCGTGATAGGGTTAAAGTGACGGAGAAGGAGTGAGTGTGAGTGGGTCAGTGTGACTGTGATGGAGTGAGTGTGAGGGCGTCAGGGTGATGATTATGGAGTGAGTGGGAGGGGGTCAGGGTGACGGTGAAGTTGTGAGTGTGAGAGGGTCAGGGTGAAGGTGAGGGAGTGAGTGTGAGGGTGTCAGGATCACGGCAATGGAGTGAGTGTGAGGGGGTCAGGATGACGGTGATGCAGTGAGTCTGAGAGGGTCAGGGTGTGGGTGATGGAGTGAGTGTGAGGGTGTCAGGATCTCGGTAATGGAGTGAGTGTGAGGGGGTCAGAGTGATGGTGATGGAGTGAGTGTGAGGGGGTCAGTCTGACGGGGATGGAGTGAGTGTGAGGGTGTCTGGGTGACGGTGATGGAGTGAGAGCGAGGGGATCAGGGTGACGATGATGTAGTGAATGGGAGGGGGTCAGAGTGACGCTGATAGAGTGAGTGTGAGGGGGTCAGTTTGACGGTGATGGAGTGAATGTGAGGGGGTCAGTGTGACGGTGATGGAGTGAGTGTGAGGGGGACAATATGACGGAGATTCAGTGAGTGTGAAGGACCAGTTTGACGGTGATGGAGTGAGTGTGAGCGGGTCAGGTTGATGGTGATGGAGTGAGTGTGATGGGGTCAGGGTGACGGTGATTCAGTGAGTGTGAGGGTGTCAGGGTGACGGTGATGGAGTGAATGTGAGTGGGTCAGGGTGACGGTGAAGGAGTGAGTGTGAGGGGTTCAGTTTTAAATGATGGAGTGAGTGTGAGGGGGTCAAAGTGACCGTGAAGGAGTGAGAGTCAGGGGGTCAGAGTGATGGTGATGGAGTGAGTGTGAGGGGGTCAGTTTGACGGTGATGGCGTGAGTGTGAGGGGGTCCGTTTGACGGTGATGGAGTGAATGTGAGGGGGTCAGTGTGACGGTGATGGAGTGAGTGTGAGGGGGACAATATGACGGAGATTCAGTGAGTGTGAAGGACCAGTTTGACGGTGATGGAGTGAGTGTGAGCGGGTCAGGTTGATGGTGATGGAGTGAGTGTGATGGGGTCAGGGTGACGGTGATGGAGTGAATGTGAGTGGGTCAGGGTGACGGTGATGGAGTGAATGTGAGTGGGTCAGGGTGACGGTGAAGGAGTGAGTGTGAGGGGATCAGTGCGACTGGAATGGAGTGAGTGTGAGGGGGTCAGGGTGATGGTGAAGGAGTGAGTATGAGGGGGTCAGTGTGACAGTGATGGAGTGAGCGTGATAGGGTTAAAGTGACGGAGAAGGAGTGAGTGTGAGTGGGTCAGTGTGACTGTGATGGAGTGAGTGTGAGGGCGTCAGGGTGATGATTATGGAGTGAGTGGGAGGGGGTCAGGGTGACGGTGAAGTTGTGAGTGTGAGAGGGTCAGGGTGAAGGTGAGGGAGTGAGTGTGAGGGTGTCAGGATCACGGCAATGGAGTGAGTGTGAGGGGGTCAGGATGACGGTGATGCAGTGAGTCTGAGAGGGTCAGGGTGTGGGTGATGGAGTGAGTGTGAGGGTGTCAGGATCTCGGTAATGGAGTGAGTGTGAGGGGGTCAGAGTGATGGTGATGGAGTGAGTGTGAGGGGGTCAGTCTGACGGGGATGGAGTGAGTGTGAGGGTGTCTGGGTGACGGTGATGGAGTGAGAGCGAGGGGATCAGGGTGACGATGATGTAGTGAATGGGAGGGGGTCAGAGTGACGCTGATAGAGTGAGTGTGAGGGGGTCAGTTTGACGGTATTGGAGTGAATGTGAGGGGGTCAGTGTGACGGTGATGGAGTGAGTGTGAGGGGGACAATATGACGGAGATTCAGTGAGTGTGAAGGACCAGTTTGACGGTGATGGAGTGAGTGTGAGCGGGTCAGGTTGATGGTGATGGAGTGAGTGTGATGGGGTCAGGGTGACGGTGATTCAGTGAGTGTGAGGGTGTCAGGGTGACGGTGATGGAGTGAATGTGAGTGGGTCAGGGTGACGGTGAAGGAGTGAGTGTGAGGGGTTCAGTTTTAAATGATGGAGTGAGTGTGAGGGGGTCAAAGTGACCGTGAAGGAGTGAGAGCCAGGGGGTCAGAGTGATGGTGATGGAGTGAGTGTGAGGGGGTCAGTTTGACGGTGATGGCGTGAGTGTGAGGGGGTCCGTTTGACGGTGATGGAGTGAATGTGAGGGGGTCAGTGTGACGGTGATGGAGTGAGTGTGATGGGGTCAGTTTGACGGTGATGGAGTGAATGTGAGGGAGTCAGTGTGACGGTGATGGAGTGAGTGTGAGGGGGACAGTGTGACGGTGATTCAGTGAGTGTGAGGGGGTCAGGGTGACGGTGATGGAGTGAATGTGAGGGGATCAGGGTTACGGTGAAGGAGTGAGTGTGAGGGGATTAGTGTGACGGTGATGGAGTGCATGTGAGGGGGTCAGAGTGACGGGTGATGGAGTGAATGTGAGGGGGTCAGGGTGACGGTGAAGGAGTGAGTGTGAGGGGGTCAGCTTGACGGTGATGAAGTGAGTGTGAGGGGGACAGAATGACGGGTGATGGATTGAATGTGAGGGGGTCAGGGTGACGGTGAAGGAGTGAGTGTGAGGGGGTCAGCTTGACGGTGATGAAGTGAGTGTGAGAGGGTCAAAGTGACGGAGAAGAAGTGAGTGTGAGGGGTCAGAGTGATGGTGATGGAGTGAGTGTGAGGGGGTCAGTTTGACGGTGATGGAATGAGTGTGAGGGGGTCAGTGTGACGGTAATGGAGTGAGTATGTGGGAGTCACGGTGACAGTGATGGAGTGAGTGTGAGGAGGTCAAGATGACAGTGATGGAAAGATTGTGAGGGGGTCAGGAGGGTGGTGATGGAGTGAGTGTGAGGGGGTCAGTTTGACCGTGATGGAGTGCGTGTGAGGGGTCAGTTTGACGGTGATGGAGTGAGTGTGACGGGGTCAGTTTGACGGTGATGGAGTGAGTGTGAGGGGGTCAGGTTGACGGTGATGGAGTGAATGTGAGGGTGTTAGGGTGATGGTGAAGGAGTGAGTGTGAGGGGGTCGGGGTGACGGTGATGGCGTGAATGTGAGGGCGTCACTGTGACGGTGAAGGAGTGAGTGTGAGGGGGTCAGTTTGACGGTGATGGAGTGAGTGTGAGGGGGTCAAAGTGACGGTGAAGGAGTGAGTGTGAGCGGGTCAGGGTGACGATGATGGCTTGAGTGTGAGGGGGGTCACTGTGACGGTGAAGGAGTGAGTGTGAAAGGGTCAGTTTGACGGTGATGGAGTGAGAGTGAGGGGATCAGAATGATGGTGATGGAGTGAATCTGAGGGGGACAGTGTGCCGGTGAAGGAGTGAGTGTGAGGGGATCAGTGTGACGGTGATGGAGTGAGTGTAACGTGATCAGGGTGACGGTGAATTTACGAGTGGGAGGGGGTCAGGGTGACGGTGATGGAGTGAGTGTGAGGGGGTCAAAGTGACGGAGAAGAAGTGAGCGTGAGGGGTCAGGGTGACGGTGATGGAGCGAGTGTGAGGGGGTCAGAGTGATGGTGATTGAGTGTGTGTGAGTGGGTCAGTTTGACGGTAATGGAATGAGTGTGAGGGGTTCAGGGTGACAGTGTGGAAGTAGTGTGAGGTGGTCATGGTGACGGTGATGGAGTGAGTGTGAGAGGGTCAAGCTGACAGTGATGGAAAGATTGTGAGGGGGTCAGGAGGGTGGTGATGGAGCGAGTGTTGGGGTTGTCAATGTGACGTTAATGGAATGAGTGTGAGGGGGTCAGAGTGATGATGATGGTGATGGAGTGATTGTGAGTGTGTCATGTTGACAGTGATAGAGTGAGTGTGAGGTGGTCAAGATGACGGTGATGGAGTGAGTGCGAGAGGGTCAGGATGACGGTGATGCAGTGAGTGTGAGGGGGTCAGTGTGATGGAGATGGAGTGAGTGTGAGATGGTCAGGGTGACGGTGATGGAGTGAGTGTGAGTGGTTCAGTATGACGGTGATGGATTGAGTATGAGATTGTCAGTGTGATGGTGATGTAGTGAGTGTGAGGGGGTTAGGGTGATGGTGATGGAGTGAGAGTGATGGGGTTAGGGTGATGGTGATGGAGCGAGAGTGAGGGGGTCAGGGTGACGGTGATTAAGTGAGTGTGTGGTGTTCACATTGACGGTGATGGAGTGAGTATGAGGCGGTCAGGGTGACCGTGATGGAGTGAGTGTGACTGGGTCATGGTGACGGTGACGGGATGATTGTGAGAGGTTAAGGGTGACGGTGATGGAGTGAGAGTGAGGGGGAAATGGTGGCATTGATGGAGTGAGTGTGAGGGGATCAGTGTTAGAGTGATGGAGTGAGAGTGAGGGTGTCAGGGTGACGGTGATGGAGTGAGTGTGAGGGTGTCAGGGTGACGGGTGATGGAGTGAGTGTGAGAGGGTCTGGGTGACGGGTGATGGAGTGAGTGTGAGGGGGTCAGTGGGACAGTGCTGGAGTGAGTGTGAGGGGGTCAGTATGACTGTGGTCGCGTGAGTGTGAGGGGGTCAGGGTGACGATGATGGAGTACGTATGAGGCGGTCTGGGTGACATTGATGGAGTGAGTGTGAAGGGATGAGTGTGACGTTGATGGAGTGAGGGTGAGTTGATCAGTGTGACGGTGATGGAGTGAGTGTGAGATTGTCAGTGTGATGGCGATGGAGTGAGTGTGAGAGGGTCAGGGTGTCGGTGATGGAGTGAGTGTGAGAGGGTCAGGTGTCGATGATGGAGTGAGTGTGAGGGGATCAGTGTGACGGTGATGGAATGAGTATGGGATTGTCAGTGTGATGGCGATGAAGTGAGTGTGAGGGGGTCAGGGTGACAGTGATGGAGTGAGTGTGAGGGGATCAGTGTGAAGTTGATGGAGTGCGTGCAAGAGGGTCTGGATGACGGTGATGCAGTGAGTGTGAGGGGACATGGTGACGGTGATGGAGTGAGTGTGAGGGGGTCAGTGTGATGGAGATTGTGTGAGTGTGAGGTGGTCATGGTGAAGTTGATGGAGCGAGTGCGAGAGGGTCAGAATGACGGTGATGCACTGAGGTTCAATACATATGAAACAAATGACAGGCAAAAATAGATATTGGGCCATTTCAAACTGATGCTGGAAGCCTCGTGATGGGAGATAAGGAAATAGCAGGAGACCGTAATAAGTACTTTGCGTCAGTCTTCACAGTGAAAGACATGAGTAATATCCCAACAATAAAAGGGAGTCTGGGGGCTGGGTTGAGTATGGTTGCCATTACTAAAGAAAAAGTGCTAGAAAAGCTACAAGGTCTTAAAATTGATAAATCTCCTGGCCCCGATGGGATACATCCTAGAGTTCTGAGGGAGGTGGCTGAGGAAATAGCGGAGGCATTGGTTGACATCTTTCAAAAGTCACTGGAGTCAGGGAAACTCCCCGATAATTGGAAGATCGCTGTTGTAACCCCCTTGTACAAGAAAGGATCAAGACAAAAGATGGGAAATTGTAAGCCAATTAGCCTAACCTCAGTTGTTGGTAAAATTCGAGAATCCATCATTAAGGATGAGGTTTCTAAATTCTTGGAAGAGCAGAGTCGGATTAGAACAAGTCAACATGGATTTAGTAAGGGGAGGTCGTGCCTGACAAACCTGTTGGAATTCTTTGAAGAGGTGACAAGTAGGTTAGACCGGGGAAACCCAGTGGATGTGGTCGATCTAGACTTCCAAAAGGCCTTTGATAAGGTGCCATACGGGAGGCTGCTGAGCAAGGTGAGGGCCCATGGTGTTCGAGGTGAGCTACTGGTATGGGTTGAGGATTGGCTGTCTGACAGAAGGCAGAGAATTGGGATAAAAGGTCCTTTTTCGGAATGGCAGCCGGTGACAAGCAGTGTCCCGGAGGGTTCAGTGTTGGGGCCGCAGCTGTTCACGTTATATATTAATGATCTAGATGAAGGGACTGGGGGCATTCTAGCGAAGTTTGCCGATGATACGAAGTTAGGTGGACAGGCAGGTAGTACTGAGGAAGTGGGGAGGCTGCAGAAGGATCTAGACAGTTTGGGAGAGTGGTCCAGGAAATGGCTGATGGAATTCAATGTGAGCAAATGCGAGGTCTTGCACTTTGGAAAAAAGAATACAAGCATGGACTACTTTCTAAACGGTGAGAAAATTCATAAAGCCAAAGTACAAAGGGATCTGGGAGTGCTAGTCGAGGATTCTCTAAAGGTAACCATGCAGGTTGAGTCCGTGATTAAGAAAGCAAATGCAATGTCGTCATTTATCTCAAGAGGGTTGGAATATAAAAGCAGCGATGTGCTACTGAAAATTCATAGAGCTCTGGTTAGGCCCCATTTGGAGTACTGTGTCCAGTTTTGGACCCCACACCTCAGGTAGGACATACTGGCACTGGAGAGTGTCCAGCGGAGATTCACATGGATGATCCCTGTAATGGTAGGTCTAACATACGAGGAACGACTGACGATCCTGGGATTGTATTCATTGGATTTTAGAAGGGAAAGGGGAGATCTAACAGATACTTACAAGATAATACATGGCTTGGAAAGGGTGGACGCTAGGAAATTGTTTCCATTAGGTGAGGAGACTAGGACCCGTGGACACAGCCGTAGAATTAGAGGGGATCAATTCAGAAGAGAAATGTGGAAACATTTCTTCAGCCAGAGAGTGGTGGGCCTGTGGAATTCATTGCCGCGGAGTGCAGTGGAAGCCGGGATGCTAAATATCTTCAAGGCAGAGATTGATAAATTCTTGATGTCTCAAGGAATTAAGGGCTTCGGGGAGAATGCGGATAAATGGAGTTGAAATGCCCATCAGCCATGATTGAATGGCGGAGTGGACTTGATGGGCCGAATGGCCTTACTTCCATTCCTATGTCTTATGGTCTTATGGTCAGGGTGATGGTGATGGAGTGAGTGTGAGAGGGTCAGTGTGACGGTGATAGAGTGACTGTTTGGGGGTCAGTGTGACAGTGATGGAGTGAGATGTGGGAGTCAGGGTGACATTGATGGAGTGAGTGTGAAGAGGTCAGGGTCACAGTGATGGAAAGATTTTCAGGGGGTCAGGAAGGTGGTGATGGAGTGCGTGTTCGAGTTGTCAGGGTGACGGTGATGGAGTGAGTGCTTGGGGGTCAGGGTGACAGTGATGGAGTGAGTGTGAGGGTGTCAGGGTGACGGTGAAGAAGTGAGTGTGAAGGATTCAGGGTGATGGCGATGGAGTGATTGTGAGTGTGGCATGTTGGCAGTGGTAGAGTGGGTGTGAGGGGGTCAGTTTGACGGTGATGGAGTGAGTGTGAGATTGTCAGTTTGACGGTGATGGAGTGAGTGTGAGATTGTCAGTGTGATGGTGATGGAGTGAGTGTGAGATTGTCAGTGTAATGGTGATGGAGTGAGTGTGAGATTGTCAGTGTGAAGGTGATGGATTGAGTGTGAGATTGTCAGTGTGATGGTGATGGGGTGAGTGTGAGGGGATCACTGTGACACTGATGGAGTAAGTGTGAAGGGGTCAGTGTGAATGTGATCGCGTGAGTGTGAGGGTATCAGGGTGACGGTGATGGAGTGAGTGTGAGGGGGTCAGGGTGAGTGTGATGGAGTGAGTGTGAGGGTATCAGTGTGACGATGAAGAAGTGAGTGTGAAGGATTCAGGGTGATGGCGATGGAGTGATTGTGAGTGTGTCATGTTGACAGTGGTAGAGTGGGTGTGAGGGGGTCAGTTTGACGGTGATGGAGTGAATGTGAGATTGTCAGTGTGATGGTGATGGGGTGAGTGTGAGATTGTCAGTGTGATGGTGATGGAGTGAGTGTGTGATTGTCAGTGTGATGGTGATGGATTGAGTGTGAGATTGTCAGTGTGATGGTGATGGGGTGAGTGTGAGGGGATCACTGTGACAGTGATGGAGTAAGTGTGAAGGGGTCAGTGTGAATGTGATCGCGTGAGTGTGAGGGTATCAGGGTGACGATGATGGAGTGAGTGTGAGGGGGTCAGGGTGAGTGTGATGGAGTGAGTGTGAGGGGATCAGTGTGACAGTGAAGGAGTGAGTGTGAAGGTTTCAGGGTGATGGCGATGGAGTGATTGTGAGTGTGTCATGTTGACAGTGGTAGAGTGGGTGTGAGGGGGTCAGTTTGACAGTGACGGAGTGAGTGTGAGATTGTCAGTGTGATGGTGATGGAGTGAGTGTGAGATTGTCAGTGTGATGGTAATGAAGTGAGTGTGAGATTGTCAGTGTGATGGTGATGGAGTGAGTGTGAGGGGATCACTGTGACGGTGATGAAGTGAGTGTGAGGAAGTCAGTGTGATGGTGATGAAGTGAGTGTGAGGGGGTTAGGGCGACGGTGATGGAGCGAGAGTGAGGATGTCAGGGTTTCATTGATGGAGTGAGTGTGTGGCGGTAAGCGTGAAGGTGATGAAGTGGGTGTGAAGGGGTCTTGGTGATGTTGATGGAATATTGAGAGAGTTTAAGGGTGACGGTGATGGAGTGAGTGTGAGGGGGTCAGGGTGACTGTGATGGACTGAGTGTGAGGGGATCAGTGTGAATGTGAAGGAGTGAGTGTGAGGATGACCGATTGACGGTCGTGGTGTGAGTGTGAGGGGGGCAGTGTGACTGTGATGGAGTGAGTGTGTGGGGTTCAGGGAGACGGTGATCGAGTGAGTGTGAGGGGGTCAGGTTGACGGTGATGGATTGAGTGTGAGTGGGTCAGGGTGAATGTGATGGAGTGAGTGTGAGGGGGTCAGGGTGACGGTGATGGAGTGAGTGTGAGGGGGTCAGGGTGTGGGTGATGGAGTGACTGTGAGAGGGTCAGGTTGACGGTGATGGTCGAGTGTTCGGGTGTCAGTGTGATGGTGATGGAGTGAGTATGAGGCGGTCAGGGTGACTGCGATGGAGTGAGTCTGAAGGGGTCAGCGTGACGGTGATGGAGTAAGTGTGAGGGGGTCAGGGTGAATATGATGGAGTGAGTGTGAAGGCGTCATGCTGACGGTAATGGGATGACTGTGCAAGGTTAAGGGTGACGGTGATGGAGTGAGTGTGAGGGGAGCAGTGTGAGAGTGATGGAATTAATGTGAGGGGGTCAGGGTAACGGTGATGGAGTGAGAGTGAGAGTTTCAGGATGACGGTGGTGGAGTGAGTGTGAGTGGGTGAGTGTGAGAGTGATGGGGTGAGTGTGAGGGGTCTGGGTGACCGTGATAGAGTGTGTGTGAGGGTGTAAGTGTGATGGTGTTAGAGTGAGTGTGAGGGGATCACTGTGACGGTGATGGAGTGAGTGTGAGGGGCCAGTGTGACTGTGATGACGTGAGTGTGAGGTTTTCAGGGTGAAGGTGATGCAGTGAGTCTGATGGGATCAGCGGGATGGTGAAGGATTGAGTGTGAGGCAGTAAGCGTGAAGGTGATGGTTTGAGTGGGAAGGGGTCTTGGTGACGGTGATGAAATGATAGTGAGAGATTAAGGGTGACGGTGATGGACTGAGTGTGAGGGCATCAGTGTGACAGTGAAGGAGTGAGTGTGAGGTTGACCGGTTGACGGTAGTGGAGGGAGTGTGAGGGGATTAGTCTGACGGTGATGGAGTGAATGTGAGGGGGTCAGTGTGACGGTGATGGAGTGAGTATGAGGCGGTCAGCGTGATGGTGATTGAGTGAGTGTGAGGGGGTCAGCGTGACGGTGATGGAGTGAGTGTGAGGGGGTCAGGGTGAAGGTGATGGAGTGAGTGTGAGTGGACCAGTGTGACGGTGATGGTGGGAGTGTGAGGGGCTCAGGGTGATGGTGATAGAGTGATTGTGAATGTATAAGGGTGACAGTGATAGAGTGGGTGTGAGGGTTCAGTGTGACGGTGATGGATTAGTGTGAGGGGATCAGTGTGATGGTGCTGGAGTGAGTGTGGGGAGTGTCAGGGTGACAGTGACGGAGTGAGTGCGAGGGGATCACTATGGCGGTGATAGATTGAGTGTGAGGGGGTCAGCATGACGGTGATGGAGCGAGTGTGAGCGGGTCAGGGTGACGGTGATGGAGCGAGTGCGAGGGGGTCAGGTTGAATGTGATGGAGTGAGTGTGAAGTGGTCATGGTGACGGTGATGGGATGATTGTGAGGGATTAAGGGTGACGGTGATGGACTGAGTGTGAGTGGATCAGTGTGAGAGTGATGGAGTGAGTGTGAGTGTGTCAGGGTGACAGTGATTGAGTGATTGTGAAGGGGTCAGGTTGATGGCGTTGGAGTGAGTGTAAGTGTGTCCGGTGACGGTGATGGAGTGAGTGTAAGGGGGTGAAAGTGATGGAGTGAGTGTAAGGGGTGAAAGTGATGGTGTGAGTGTGAGGTGAACAATGTGACAGTGATGGAGTGAGTGTGAGGGGATCAGGGTGACGGTGGTGGAGTGTATGTGAGGGGGTCAGGGTGACATTGATGGAGTGAGTGTGAGGTGATCAGTGTGAGAATGATGGAGTGAGTGTGGGGGGTCTGGGTGTCGGTGATGGAGTGAGTCTGAGGGGGTCCGGGTGACGGTGAAGGAGTGAGTGTGAGGGGGTCATTGTGATGGTGATGAAGTGAGTGTGAGGGGGTCACGGTGGCAGTGATGGCGTGAGCCCGAGGGGATCAGGGTGACGGTGAAGGAGTGAGTGTGAGGGGGTCAGGGTGATGGTGATGGAGTGAGTGTGAGGGGGTCAGGGTGATGGTGATGGAGTGAGTGTGAGGGGGTCAGGGTGGCAGTGACGCAGTCAGGGTGATAGTCATGCAATATGTGTGATGGGGGAGTGTGATAGTGACGTAGCAATGTTTGGGAGAAGATTTGTAGCTCGGGTCCACGTTGTTGTGGTTCTGTTCGCCGAGCTGGGAATTTGTGTTGCAGGCGTTTCATCCCCTGTCCAGATGACATCCTCAGTGATTGGGAGCCTCCTGTGAAGCGCTTCTGTGATCTTTCCTCCGGCATTTATAGTGATTTGTATCTGCTGCTTCCGGTTGTCAGTTCCAGCTGTCCGCTGCATTGGCTGGTATATTGGGTCAGAGTGCATCCAAAAAGTGCAACAACTACTTGCAGATACCAACACCTACCAAAAGAGGGAGTTTGACCCCATGCCACAGCTCACCAATAGGATAACACACTGAGGAACCTACAAAAAAACGGACAAATAACCAGGTTTGACCTAGAGAGAATGAAACCTGAAAGCAACAGCACCCTCAGATTATATGGACTACCTAAATTGCACAAACCAGACATCCCACTCAGACCCATAGTATCACTACCAGGGACACCATCA
The DNA here is from genome assembly GCF_037043375.1 of Chiloscyllium plagiosum. Taxonomy (NCBI): domain Eukaryota; kingdom Metazoa; phylum Chordata; class Chondrichthyes; order Orectolobiformes; family Hemiscylliidae; genus Chiloscyllium; species Chiloscyllium plagiosum. The sequence goes on along the minus strand of NW_028270207.1, from coordinate 17,306 downwards.
CACAAACTGGCTAAAGAACTACAGCAGAAACTGAAACACCTGATCAGCGGATCCAGACACTGTACAGTCAACACAGCAATTCTTGGACATCATCAGAAATATGCACATAGACAAGGAAGAAACTGTGGTCTCATTCGATGTAACGGCACTGTTCACCTCTATCGACAAAACCCGAGCCAGAGAAACAATAGCCAACCTGCTGGACATACAGAACAGACAACAGGACGGTGAACCTATCAACAAAGACGGCATACTCAAACTACCGGACCTGTGCCTCACAACACACTTCACATTCAACAACCAAATATATGAACAAATCAACGGCACACCCAGGGGCTCACCCATCTCTGGACTCATAGCAGAAGCAGTAATGCAAAGATTAGAACAAACAGTCTTACCGCAAATTCAACCCAAACTCTGGGTCAGATATGTAGATGGCAACTTTGTAATCATTAAAAACACAGAAATAGAGAACACACACCGGATCATCAACACCACACTCACAGGAATCCGATTCACTAGAGAGGAAGAAAAGGACAACCACCTCCCATTCCTCGACGTGATGGTACAGAGAACACCAATCGGAGAATTCACCACAAAGGTATACAGGAAAGCCACACACACAGACCAAGTCCTGAACTACAAAAGCAACCACCCCAACACACCCAAAACAAGTTGCACCAAGACACTGTTCAAAAGGGCCACAACACACTGCAGTACACCAGAACTGCAAAAAGAGGAAGAAGAACACCTATACAATGTATTCGCCAAAAACGGATACCCGCGCAATTTCATTAGGGATTGTCTGTATGGATTTGCGAGAAGACTGTCCTCTGATATTGATGAGGGCCGTGCAGATGATGTGGTTTATATGGAGTTCATTAAAGTCTTTGACAAGGTTCCACATGGAAGGCTGGTCCAAAAGGGAAGATCCCATGGGATCTAAGGCAAGTTGGTAAATTGGGTCCTCAAACGGTGGAGGTTTGTTTTTTTGATTGAAAGCCATTGTCCAGCGATGTACCACAGGGATCTGTGCTGGAACCATTGCTGGCTGTTACGTACATTAATAACTTGAATATCAAAGCAGAAGGAATCATGAGTAGGTTTGCGGATAACATGAAAGGTGAGGGCATTGTCCACAGTGAGGGGGATGGACTCAGGCTGCAGTCTGATATCGATCAGATGATAAACTGAGCAGAGTAATGGCAGACAGAGTTTACTTCTGATCACTGTGAGGTAATGCACTGTGGGAAGTCTAATAAATGAATGATATACATCATGAATGGTAGGTCCTCCTGGAGTACTGAGGAACACAGGGACCTTGGTGGGCAAGTCCCTGGATGTCTGAAGGTGTCAGCAGAGATAGACTGGGTGGGGAATACACCTGAACTGGGAGGAGGAGGGGGTCCCACATCCTGGTGAGGAGCGTTGCTGGAGCTGCTCGAGAGGATTTAAACTCGTCTGGCAAGGCTGTGTGACCCCAAAGAGTCGTAAGGCCAGAAAGAAAGTTGAGGCTGGTACAAATGTTCAAGAGAGCAATATCAGTAGACAAGGCAGGCAAGAACATAGCAGACAATTAGGGAAAACTGGTGGATTAAACTGCAGTTATTTCAATGCAAAAGGTTAGACAGATAAAGCAGATGAACCCAGAGCATGGATGGGAACATGGGATTGGGATACCATAAGTATGACAGAAACACAGCTGAGAGAGCAACAGGACCAGCAGTTCAATGTTCCAGAGACAGATGCTACAGGAAGGATAGAACAGGAGGCAACACAGGAGGAGAGCTGGTGGTTTTGATTGGGGGAAACATCCCAGCAGTACCTAGAGGGAGTATTCATGCAGGATCGCCCAGTTAAGCGATATTAGTGGAACTGAGAATTAAAAATTGGTCATTCGGTTTCTACGGTCGTACTACAGTGATTGGCAATGGGAGATGAAGGAGCAAATATGTCAGGAGATTTCAGATATCTCTTAGAATAATAGGGTTGTAATGATAGGGGATCTTAACCGTTCCAAACCTGGACTGGGATTGCTACTAAGTTAAGCATTTGGATGGAAGGAATTTGTTAAGTGTGTTCCAAAAACTCCCAGTCATTATGTAAGTGGCCCAACTGGAGAATGGGGATAAACCTGACCTTCCCTTGGGAAACAAGGTAGGGAACGGGACTGAGGTGTTAGTGGGGGAGCACTTTGGAAAGTTACCACAATTGTATTAGTTTGAAAATAGCGATGGAAAAGGATAGGCCTGGTCCACAAGTTAAAGTTATTCAATGGAGCAAGATAGAATTAGACAGGAATTTTTAAAGTAGATCTGGGGAGGCTATTCGCAGATAAAGGGAAGTCTGGCAAGTAAGAATATTTTAAAACCGAGATAAAAGGAGCGTTCAGTGCCAGCGTGTTCCTGTTAGTGTGCAGCTCAATGCTGACTGAATTTGGAAACATTGGCTGAGTTTCGAGGCGATGGACAAGATAAAAAGGGGTCACATGTCAGATATAACTGGCTGACTCAAGGGAATCCCTTCAGGAGCATCGGGGCTGTAGAAATACACTTAGGATGGAAATCAGGAATGTAATAAGGGGACACGAGGTTACACATGTAGAATGGCACTGAGCCCCACAGAGATTTGGAAAATCCCAGTCTCCATTCCTGACCTGTGCTGCCTCATCTCTCTGGAGTGGAGGATTCTGTCAGCTCATGATCTGGAATAGCTTCAAGAGTGAGAGACGCTGATAGAGGCAGCAATTAGACTCACACAGTCAGGGATACCACATGGAGAGGTACTGAGTCACATCATCAGAGTACCGGGTCAAACAATTGTGCAGGAAGAAAGGGTTTTGATTCATGTTGCACTGGGATATACAAACTGTGAGCAGGCGAAGTGATGGCCTAGTGGCATTACTGTGTGACAATTTATCCAGAAGCTCAGCAAGTGCTCTCTGGACACAGGTCCAAATCCCACCATTGCAAATCATTGAATGTGAAGTAAATGCTTCAAAAACGATGTAAGTAAAAACCTGCAAGTGAGTATTAAACAATTGCTGATGTTAAGAAAAATCCATCGGGTGCATTCCTGTCTTTAGTGAAGTGATCTAAGGTGGGACGGATATCACAAGTATTACAGAACAACAGCTGAGGGAGGGACAGGACAGGCAGCTCAATGTTCCAGGGGACAGATGCTGCAGGAAGGACAGAAGGGGAGCTAAGAGAGGAGGACAGCTGCTGGTTCTGACTGGGTGAACCATCCCAGCAGGACTGAGAGAGGATATTCCTGCGGGACCGCCCAGTGAAGCTGTGTACGTGGGATTAATCAGTAACAATGGGTCTTCCCTTTCCTCTGATTGTTCTACAGACCCCGAGAGCCCCGCCCTCCTGCACCTTGACCTTCTCAAGATGGCGGTCCTGAGCGCTCCCTCTTCCCTCAAACAAATGGCGGCCGTGATCCTGGGCCCCTTCCCTGATCAGAGACCGCCGCCTCCTTACACGGGCCTGGAGGGTCTTTTCCGAGTTATTTTTAACCTTTATCCGGGACTTGTGAATTCTCTCCGCTCTTTTCTCCCAGCGAGGCTCCCACACACCGGCTCTGAGCGCCGCTCTCTGAAGCCGATCGCAGCCGCTGCCGGAGAAAGCAGCTCCACCTCTCTCTCTCCTGACCAATGTGACACTGCGCATGCTCCACATAGAAACCAAACTGCGCGTGCGTCTGAGGTTATCAGTGAGTTTATAGAGAATATTTATATCTGCACAGACTGATGGGTAAAATATTAGTCATTAACAATTGCTTTGTCGAGTTATCGTCAAAGAGCTGTCTAACATGCAACTTGTCCGGTCCAAATCAACCATACCGGCCAGGTATGTAAATTACCAATTGTTCTGGGAGTTTGAAAAGAAGTTTCTTACTCGAGTAGTGTAAATCGATTGGAAATATGTACGTTATCAGATTTACATTTCAACTACAGTATTTTTTTAAAATCTCACATTGATTTATGAGAAACGTTTAATGCTCCACTATGTCGTGAGAATGATCAATCCTGCAAAATAGTTTGCTCTCTGACCAATCTTGAAGCGTTCACTCTCGAGAATGCTTTGGCCCCTCTCCTCATTCACTCTGGTTAGAGGACCGGCCACTACTCGATCCTTCTGTTCCGCCCCTTCCTCCCAGTTGCAGAGTTGATTCAGGTGTGACTTAGCAGGCAAGGGACAAAGGAAGTTCGAGTCGATGTTTTGTGACGCGGTGAAAATATCCCGAATCTTAGACCGAGAGGCCTGGGTTCAATTCAAAGCTTGTGCAGATGTGTGTAATAACAACTTTTAGCAGGTTCATTAGGAAAACCAAGGGAAGTCAGGAACAGAGTGCAAACAAGAGAAAATGCATGCAATGTGGTGGGGCTCTCAATGCTCAGATGATTTGACTCCTTACCAAGCGTTTCAGGGTCCCAGTACAGACTGTTGCACTCTTCTTGGTGCACAGCCAGATACCACGATCGTGGGGCAAAGTGGTGGGATATAGAGGTGCTTTTCTGGAAGGCGCTCGGTTTTTGTGGTGAAAATAGTTGAGAAGCAGTCGGGTTTTGTATGGAGCTACCTGTCCCCCTCCTGTTGCAGCCTCTTATTATTGCCCTGACTCTACCTTGTACATGGAGAAAGTGAGGACTGCAGATGCTGGAGATCAGAGCTGAAAAATGTGTTGCTGGAAAAGCGCAGCAGGTCAAGCAGCATTCTCTACCTCGTACATGTTTGGTAGAGATCAGTGACACTTCGTAAGCCCACAATACAAGATCCATCACTCTGTTTAAGACAGTAAAAATCTCTTGTAGCAGAGAACAATACAGCGCAGAACAGGCCCTTCGATCCTTGATGTTGCGCCAACCTGTGAACTATTCACAGCTCGTCCCCCTACCCTATCCTGAAATCACCCATGTGCTTATCTAAAGGATTGTTTAAATCTCACTAATGTGGCTGAGTTAACTACATTAGTAGGTAGTGGATTCCATGCCCTAATCACTCTGAGTAAAGAACCTGCCTCTGACATCTGTCTTAAATCTATCACCCCTCAATTTGTAGATATGCCCCCTCATACACACCAATATCATCATCCTAGGAAAAAGACTTTCACTGTCTACCCTATCTAAGACTCTGATCATCTTGTATGTCTCTATCAAACCCTCTCTTAGCCTTCTTCTTGCCAATGAGAACACGTTCAAGTCTCTCAACCTTTCCTCATAACACCTTCCCTCCAGACCACACAACATCCTGGTAAATATCCTCTGCACCTTTTCCCATGCTTCCACATCCTTCCAGAAATATGGGCACCAGAACTGCACACAATATTCCAAATATGGCCGCACCAATTGTATAGTTGCAGCATGATATTGCGGCTCCAGAACTCAATCCATCTACGAATGAAACCTAACACACTGTATGCCGCCTTAACAGTACTGTCCACCTGGGTGGCAACTTTCAGGCATCTATGTACATGGCCTCCAATATCCTTCTGCACATCTACACTACCCAAGAATCTTTCGATTAACCCAGTACTCTGCCTTCCTGTTGTTCTTCACAAAGTGCATCACCTTACATTTAGCTGCATTGAACTCCATTTGCCACCATTCAGCCCACTTCTGCAGTTTATCCAAGTCCCCTGCAACCTGTAACATTCTTCCACACTGTCCACTACTCCACTGACTTTCGTTTCATCTGCAAATTTACTAATCCATCCATCTATGTCTGCATCTAAGACTTTTATAAAAATGACAAACAGCAGTGATCCCAAAACAGATCCTTGTGGCACACCATAAGACCATAAGACAGAGCGGAAGTAAGGCCATTCGGCCCATCGGGTCCACTCCGCCATTCAATCATGGCTGATGGGCATTTCAACTCCACTTACCACATTCTCCCCTTAGCCCTTAATTCCTTGTGACATCAAGAATTTATCAATTTCTGCCTTGAAGACATTGAGCGTCCCAGACTCCACTGCACTCTGTGGCAATGAATTCCACAGGCCCACCACTTTCTGGCTGAAGAAATGTCTCCACATTTCTGTTCTGAATTTACCCCCTCTCATTCTAAGGCTGTGTTCACGGGTCCTAGTCTCCTCGCCTAACGGAAACAATTTCCTAGCGTCCACCCTCTCCAAGCCATGTAGTATCTTGACACCACTATTAACCGCACTGGAAGCTGATTATTTTCCATCTTCCTTCTTTCAGAAAGCCAGTTTCTAATCCAAACTGCTAAATCACACTGAATTCCATGTTGCTGCATTTTCTCTAACAGCCTACCATGTGGAACCTTATCAAAGGCTTTACTGAAATCCATGTATACCACGTCAACTGCCCTACCCTCATCTATATGCTTGGTCACCATCTCAAAAAACTCAATGAGGTTTGTGAGACACGACCTACCTTTGACGAAACCATATTGACGATCTGAAATCATATTGTTGTTTTTCAGATGATTACAAATAGTGTCTCTTATAATCCTTTCCAAAACCTTTCCTACAACAGAAGTAAGACTCACTGGTATATAATTACCTGGGTCATCTCTACTGCCCTTCTTGATCAAGGGCATAACATTTGCAATCATCCAGTCCTCTGGTACTGAACTTGTCGGCAATGATGACTCAATATCAAAGCCAAAGTCTTTGCTATCTTCTCCCTAGCTTCCCAGACAATCTACGGATAAATCCCATCTAGTCCAGGGGACTTGTCTACTTTCAATCCTTCTAGCATTGATAACACCTGTTCGTAACTAACCTCGATCCTTTATAGTCTTACATCTTCTACCTCATTATTATCTACAATATTCTAATTTTCCTGAGTGAAAACCAATGAGAATGTTCGTTTAGCACCTCTCCGATTTCCACAGGATCCACACTCAACTTCCCACTTCTGTCTTTGATTGGCCCTATTCCTACTCTATCCTTTATTCCTCACATACCTATAAAAAGCTTTAGGGTTCTCCTTTATTCTATTCGCTAAAGACTGCTCGTGTCCTCTCTTTGCTCTTCTTAACTCTCTTTAAATCCTTCCTAGCTGATCTGTAAGTCTCCATCGACTTATCTGTACCATTTGTCTCATCAACACATAAGCCTCCTACATCTTCTTAACAAGAGATGCAATTTCTGTGGTAAACCACGGTTCCCTTACCTTATCATTTCCTCCTTGCCTGACAGGGACATACCTATCAAGGATATGCAATACCTGTTCCTTAAAACAGCTCCGCATTTCCGTTGTCTGCATCCACTGCTACCCCATCCTATGCATCCTAATTCTTGCTGAATCGCATTATTATTGCCACTGCCCCATCGATAAGTCTTCAGCTGTGGCATGTACCTATCCCTTTTCATCGCTAAACTAAACATAACTGAATTATGATCACTCTCTCCAAAGTGATCACCTACAACTAAATCAAACACCTAGTCCGGTTCATGACCAAGCACCAGATCCAATGTGGCCTCCCCTCTTGTCGGCCCTTCGACATACTGTGTCAGGAAACCCTCCTGTACACATTGGACAAAAACTGATCCATCCGACGTACTAGAATTATAGCATTTCCAGTCAATGTTGGGGAAGTTAAAGTCCCCCATAATGACCACCTTGTTAATTTCACTCCTACCCAGAGTAGTTTTGCTAATCCTCTCTTCCCCCTCACTGGAACTCTGTGGCGGCCTATAAAAAAATCCAAGCAGTGTGACCTCCCCTCTCCTGTTTCTAACCTCAGCCCATACTATTTCAGTAGACAAGTCCTCATTAAATGTTCTCTCAGCCACCGTTATACTATCCTTGACTAACATGACATGCATGGGCCCATTGCGGTGCTTCAAACTCCATGAGGCAGCCATAATATCTATGACAGACAGACTCAGTTAGGAACCTCCTCTATCCTTAAGACCCTATGCACTGCCTGCGCTCCTCCATTTCCCCTTTGTACATTCCCTTTTCAACCCACCCCACCTGCGTCATTCCACAATTGGAGCTGTCAAGGGAAGAAGTTTGTGGAAAACCCTCCCTAACCTTCTCTATCCTTCTTTAAGATGTATTTTAAAATCATTCTCCTAAATCAATGTTTTGATCATCCATGAAGCACCTTAGGAGATTTGCCATTGTGAAAGATTCCATACAAAGCAAGTAGTTGTTATTATTGCTGTACGTTAGGAGAAACAGGAATGATGCTTTCAAAATTCTAACAAGAAATTCACTGATAGGCGCAGTGTGTAGGCATCAAATTGGGATGGGCAATAAACAAAGAAATAACTAATGCCTGTAAAAATGGCATGTCTATTACCATGGGTGATTTTAATCTACATGTAGATTGGTTGAACCAGCTCAGTCAGGGTAGCCTTGAGGAGTTCATTAAGTGTATCCAGGATAGGTTTTTTGAACAGTATGAAATGTAACTGACAAGGCGCAATCTATCCAAAATCTGGCCCCTGTGCAATGGGACAGGAATAATTAATGATCTCAGAGTTAGGGATCCTCTTGGAAGAAGTGATCACTGTATGGTTGAAGTTAGAATACATATGGAGAATGTGAAGATAAAATCTAATACCTTGCTCCTGTGCCTGAACACGGGGAACTAAAATAGAATGAGGGAGAAACTGGATAAAGTAGACTGGAAACAAAGATTTTATGGTGGGACAGTTGATGAGCTGTGAAAAGTTTTCAAAGACATTTTAGGAAGTGCTCAGCAAAGACATATTCCAGTGAAAAAGAAGAACTGTAAGAAAAGGCGGCGGACAAAAGATAGGGAATTCTACACCAGTTAGTTTATTCTCTGTAGTTGGAAATATGCTTGGGTCTATTATCAAGGAAGAAATAGCAGGGAATCGGATAGAAATTGTCCCATTGGGCGGACAGAGCATGGATTCATAAAGGGCAGGTCATGCTTGACAAATCGTTTGGAATTCTATGAAGACATTTCGAGCAAGGTGGACAATGGGGACCCAGTGGATGCGGTGTACCTGGATTTCCAAAAGGCCTTCAACAAGGTGCCACGCAGGTGGCTGTTGCATTATATAAGGGCGCATGGGATAGAGTATTAGCATGGATAGAAGATGAGTTGGCTCACAGGAAGCCAAGAGTGGGGATAAATAAGCCTTATTCTGGCTGGCAATCAGTAACTAGTAGTGTGCCTCTAGGATCAGTGTTGGGACTGCAATTATTTAGAATTGATACAGATGATTTGGAGTTGGGGACCACATGTAGGGTATCAAAATTTGCATATGAGACTAAGATGAGTAGCAGAACAAAGTGTCCGGAGGACTGGGAAACTTTGCGGAGGAACAGAGATACATTGAGTGAGTGGACAATGGTTTGGCAAGTGGAATATTATGTTCATAAATGTAAAGTCATACTCTTTGGTTGGAGTAACATTAGTAAAAAGATTATTACTTGAATTTTAAAAAGTTGCATTATTTGCTATGCAGAGGCACCTGAACATCCTTCTGCAGGAGGGTTGGTCACCAGGTACAACAATCAGTTCAGAAGGCAAATGGAATTTTGTCCTTCATTGCTGAAGGGATTATGTTTAAAAGCAGAGGTTAATGTTCTAGCTATAGTGGGTGCTGGTGAGGCCACACCTGGAGCACTGCATGCAGTTTTTATCTCCTTACGTGCTCAAGGATGTACTGGCACTGGAGCGGGGTGCAGAGGAGGTTAACTATGTTGATTCCGGAGGTGAGGGGTTTGGCTTAACAGAGACAAAGTAGATTGGGATTATATTCATTGGAATTCAGAAGAATGGAAAAATATAAAATAATGAATGGAAAGAATAAAATAGAAGTAGAGAAGATGTTTCCACTGGCAGGTGAAGCTAGGACAAGAGGGCTTCACCACAAGGTTAGAGGCAGCAAATTTAAGAGTGAATTCAGAAGTAACGTCTTGACCTCGATGGAGTGCATTGCCCAGGGAAGTAGTTGATGCTAGTTCAATGAACGTTTTTAAAGCGAAGTTTTTTTTTTAAAAAAAGATTTAATTACTTAAGGAATACGGTGAGAACGTGGGTAAATGGCTCTGTGTCCACGAAATGATCAGACATGACCTTATTGAATGGTAGAGCAAGCTCAAAGGGCAGGATGGCCTTCTCCTGTTCCTAGTTCTTATGTTATGCATTCCTCCCTCACTCGTGACTTGGAGATGCTGGTGTTGGATTAGGATGGACAAAATTAAAATTCACAGAACACCAGGTTATAGTCCAACAGGTTAATTTGGAATCACAACTTTGCTGGTCCTTCATCAGGTGGTTGTGTGATATTTAACTTTGTCCCTCAGCGCCGAATCCCCCTCTTGTAACTGAGAAACAGCAGCAAAAGCCACGAAGCAGTGCGCAAGCTCCATCCAACAGTTGGTATTGTGGAAAATCTCAGAGTACAATGGGATATTGATGAGATGGGCCAATGGGCTGAGGAGTGGCAGATAGGATTTAATTTAGATAGATTAGGTTAGGATATCTGGTTGGCATGGACAGGTTGGACCGAAGAAGTGATTGATGTCAGCGGCGGACCAATGGAAAGGCAGGGGAAGGAGCTGGAGGACCTGGCGGGGCAGTTAGTCCTCCGACCAATCAGTGAATGAGGGCGGGAATAGACTATACCACGTGATCATCTCGCGGTGGGTGCGGATGTTCGGAGTGTGTGTCCGCAGAGTCCTGTCGCTAAGGAAAGAAATAAACTGCAGGAAGCGGGAGGGAAATGGTGTTGGTATCGTCTGAGAGGTTTTACAATCATTTGGTACACATCGGAAAATACAGGTTTGAAACTTACAGTCCCGTTTTTGCAGCAAACGGGAATATGCCTCGTTGAGTAATCGGCCCGAGTGAGCGCCGCCATCTTTATTCGGGGCAATGACTCACTGGACACGTACGCGGCCGCCAGCTTTGTAGGGGGCAAAGTTCAGAGGGGTGCATGTACAGCCTTCCCTGGTAAAAAGAGTCAGAGGGCAGGATTTACATAGAGCACATTCAAACCCAGAGAAATGTATTTTCTTTTCTGGATTTGTTTCGTCATTCATTTAAATGATTTGGATGTGAATAGAGGCCGTATAGTTAGTAAGTTTGCAGGTGACACCAAAATTGGACGTATTGTGGACAATGAAGAAGGTTATCTCAGAGTCCAGTGGGATATTGATCAGATGGGCCAATGGGCTGAGGAGTGGCAGATAGGATTTAATTTAGATAGATTAGGTTAGGATATCTGGTTGGCATAGGTTGGACTGAAGAAGTCTGTTTCTGTGCTGGACATCTTTGACTGTGGGTTCATAAAAGTGAACTTTGCTCTGGTTCACCTCTGGGTTCTCTGATGTCCACCTGTTCATTATCTAGCTTCCTCGGTCTCTCATGGGTGTATTTTTGGTCTGTATAATATTTTACTATTACTTTCACAGCTGTTTTGGAAATGAATTGAAAAATGTAGAGCTGGAAAAACACAGTAGGCCAGGCAGCATCCGAGGAGCAGGAGAATCAACGTTTCGGACATAAGCACTTCTTCAGGAATGTAAATGAATTGTCCACTGCTGCCCGGCTCCTGACCATATGCTGTTCCATTATCAGGTTATTTTTTCCACAATATCTTTGACAGTCAAGAATTCTTTTTTCCAATGAGTGAGTGCATTTTCCTTCAATTTCTGACAGTGAAAGTCTACACCATTTTCATTCCCTATAATTTGTATTGCCCTCCCTGAAACATCAACTGCAATATGAGTTCTCCTTCCACAGAAACCAGCGATCAATGCCAAATCCTTGTTGCCTGTGGAGAGGGTGATGTTTGACTTCCTTGTACTGCTGCAGTTTGTATTGTATAGGTGCTCCCACAACGTGGTTGGGTAGGAGACATTACAGATTATTCACTCAGCGATATCGAAGAGTAGAAGATATCTGTACAAATCATCATGGTTTTAATTTCACAAAAATATTATTGAAAACTTTTGACATAAGGCAAGAGATGGAGAATATTGTGTCCAGTGACCAAAACCATTGCCAAATAAGCAGTTTTTCAAGAATGCCTTAAAGGAAGAAAGTAGATCTTAGAGGGTTAGAGTGGGGATTCCAGACCATGTTCCCTTGGAGTCTATAGAAACAGTCACACAGGTGAACTCAAAAATAAACACATCATTGAGAGTCTGAACTAAAATGAGTTATTGTGATATGAAAGGGTGTGTGGTGCAGGGAGATAGGAATGCTTACAGCCAGGAATTAATTCAAAGGTGCGAAAGTAAATTGTTGTTGCTTATAAATGGGAGTCTTTTGATTGATCAGCAAGTTTTGGTACAAGTGAGCACTTCAGCAGTGGAGTTTTCAATATTCTTGAGATTATCGGGAGGGTGAATGTGGGATGCTGGCCAGGAGTGGGTTTAGATAATGAAATCTACAGTTAACAAAAGGAATGAATGAGAGTTTCAGCAAATGAGCTGAGATTGTGGTAAGGTCAGGTGATATCACTGAAGTCAAAATAGTGGTCTTGGAGTGGGACTGGGCTGTCATCCTCACCTCATTTAGCTGTCTGTCAGTTTGTGAATCAAGTCTGGAACAAGCTCAGGAGCTGAGTGGCCCTGGCAGAACCCAAACTGGGCATCACTGAGCAGGTTATTGCTGAGCAGGTGCTTGACAGCACTGTTGATGACACCTTCCATCACTTCACTGCTGAGCAAGTGTGGACTGATGGAGGGGAATTGGCTGAATTGGTTTTGCCCTGTGTTTTTGTGTTGGAACATCCCTGAGCAATGTTCCACAAAGTCAGTAGGTGTCAGTGCTGGAGCTGTACTTGCCTTGGTGGGCAGCAGGTTCTGGAGCACAGCCAACAGTATTATTGCCAGAATATTGGCAGGGCCCATACCTTTACACTGCTTATCCATTTCTTGATCTGATTTGAAATGAGTTTTCAACCAAGTCGATTCATATCTGTGATGTCAGGGACCAATGGAGAAGGCTCATCCACTTGGCACTGCTGAAAATCGCTGCTAATGCTGTCCTCTTATCTGTTGTATGAATGTGTGAGACCCCTCCATCAGTAAGGGTGGGGATATCTGTGATGCTTCCTCCAGTGAGTTGTTTAATTGTCCATCACTCTTCTTGACTAGGTGTGGCAGAACTGCAGAACTCTGATCTAATCTATTGGTTATGGGATCACTTAGTTCTATTTGGTGTTGCTTGTGCTGTTTGGCATGCAGGTTTGGTAGCTGCACCAGGTTGGCACCTCATTTTTAGGTATGCCTGGTACTGCTCCTGGCATGCCCTCCTGCATTCACCATTGAACCAGGTTTGATTCCCCTGGCTTGATGTTAATGGTTGAGTGGGGGATATCAGGCCATGAGTTTCAGATTCGGCTGGAGTATAGTTCTGCTGCTGTTGTTAGCCCATAGTGAGGTGGAAGTTGCACAGTCAAAAGGGCTGATTGTGTGGTTGTATTTGCTAGTGCATTGGTAGATGTAATGTGATCCATCCAGTTTCATTCCTTTGTTGAGACTGTGCAGTGATTAATACAATGAGTGACTTGATGGGCCACTGTCGGGTTTCTTTCCCTCAAGGACATTGTCAATGGCAGAAAAACATGCCCAATGGTTCCATGGCAAACATTAGATTCTTCATTCCAGTTATCTTTTTCTTGACTTCAGAGCCACCCTCTACCGATTTGGGATTCAAACCTGAACTTCAGTTGTATATTTTAATATTCTTGATAAATGATAAGTACGACAGGTTTCTTCACTTATTTTTAGAATCACTATCACAGGTTATGTTTATTGTTTTGGAAATAAAAAAAAATGCCCATTATCCTGTCTCCTCCATCCTCCCCTCCAACAACGAGTGAGGAGCACATGGAGTTTCTCTGTCAATAACATTGAGACAATCCGATCAGCTGCCTCTGCTTCTTTCCGCCCTCTTCACTAGCCCACCGAGCCAAACTGCCTCACAAGGGTGCACCTCATTTTAGTCCTAAACTTGCATTTCCTAGAGTCTCTTGTCAAGCCTTATTAGAGGTCATCTTGACCATTTACCCTAGTGTAGCCAAATCATGGACATTCGAAATCTCTCTCTCATCCTCCTGCTTGTCACCGCCCTCCCCGCCTTGCAATTCACAGATATTGTTCCATGATCTGTCTGTCTGTCTTTTCTGGTTATGTCCTTCTCTCCCATTCTGCTAAAACCTAATGTTTGACCTCACCATCATTGGAAAATCCTGCTCCATCTCCACTCTCCCTTTCCTTTCTGAATTTATTGTATTTGGTGTCCCTCCAGGATCTATCTTTGGTCCGTCCTGTTTCTCACCTACAGACTGCCAGGAGGTAACATCGCCCAAAAGCACTGTGTTAGGTTTCACATGTACACTGACAATGTCCAGCTCTCCCTCCCCATCATCCGTCTCTATTACTCCACTGTTACTCAGTTATCAAACTGCTTACCACGCTTCGATTAGCTGCAATTCACTCCAATGAAACACTGTAATTGTTAAACCCATTGCCTTCAGTTGCTATTCCAAATTCATTTCCCTTACTGTTGTGTCCCTCCCTCTCACTGGGAAGTGTCTGAGGCAGAACTACATTCTTCACAATATTGCTTTCATATCTGACCCCAAGGTGACCTTCTGATCAGACATCTACACAATCACAAACACCAGGAATTCCAATCTCTAAAACGTTGCTTGTCTCCTTCTCACCCCAGCTCCATCGCTACTGAAACCCTAACCTTTGTCGGTGTTGCCTTTAACTTGACAAATCTGAAACAGAACCCTTGATTCCGCGACTGACCCAGAATCTGGTTCAAGACTCACCCGTAATGGGACACATCCTCTCCACATTTACCCTGTCAAACCTCGACAGAATCCTGTATGTTTCAAAGATATCACCTCTCATTCTTCCAAAGTCCAGTGAGAAGATTCCCAACTTGTTCAGCCTTTGCTTACAGTATAATCCCTTCAAAACAGGGATCATCCCAATGGATCTTCTCTGAAATGCCTCCAATAAACTGCTCTATTTCATTAACTAAAGCGACCAAATCTGTTCATGTTACTCCAGATGTGGTCTCACTCGCCATTTGTTTAGTTGCCCTAAGGTATATACTCCAAACTCTTATATGGCAAACTCTTTGAAATAAGGGACAGCATTCCATTCCCCTACCTGATTCAATGTTATAACTGTGTGCTAGCTTTCTGGTTTTACTGCTCATTTTCCCCCAGTCTCTTTGTGGTGCAGCTTTCTACAGTTTATCCCAAGTTATACTCTATTTGCCAACTTGTTGCCCACGTTTCCTGTGAATATCTCTCTGTAAGCTGTTTATAATCCTTTTGGAACTTTCCTGTTTTCCCTTTTCTAGGAGATTTGCCCCCTCATTATTCGAAACATGTACTGTGAGCACTGGGCAGTGGGAAGCATGCGTAGTTGCTATCTTTCAGGGATACTCTGTTTCATGACTGGGAGGAGCTGGCTGCCCAATGGTCAGAATGGAGACATCTTGCCCATCAAGCTGCATGAGCCTTTCACACCCCATGTCTTATTGAGGAGGAATAGCGACAGAACGGCACGATGGCACAGTGGTTAGCACTGTTGCCTCACAGCGCCAGAGACCCGGGTTCAATTCCCGACTCAGGCGATTGACTGTGTGGAGTTTGCACGTTCTCCTCGTGTCTGCGTGGGTTTCCTCCGGGTGCTCCGGTTTCCTCCCACAGTCCAAAGATGTGCAGGGTCAGGTGAATTGGCCATACTAAATTGCCCGTAGTGTTAGGTAAGGGGTAAATGTAGGGGTATGGGTGGGTTCGCTTCGGCGGGTCGGTGTGGACTTGTTGGGCCGAAGGGCCTGTTTCCACACTGTAATGTAATCTGTAATCTGTAATCTGTAAAAACGGAAGGAAAGAAAAGGAAGCAAATCCTGCTCTCCATATCTCACTGAATCTTGGGACATTCTGTCCTATGTTCAATCACATGAAGTCCCAAGGTGGAAACTCAACGAAACCCACACAGATTTGCCCTTGAAGTGCCTGCTAACCTCCACCAGGGGTAATGTGTACAGTCATCCTGGGCCAGGAGGAGAGGATTGTATGAGTTTCAAACTTGAACTGACAGTGACGGATTTTATAAACTTGTATTACAGGCAGATATTCAGGTGGTAATCTCAGTCATTGTAATGCCAAACTCTTGACAGAATTACTCCATTCATCAGGACCTGGATATTCATATTGTGTGAGAGTATTGTGTTCCAGATCATTTGCTGCATAAAAATTCTCCTTTGAATCAAACCATCCTCTCAATAGATCTTCCCAAATCTTCAACATGTGTCCTGTAATCCTTGTATAATGAGCTAATGGGTGTAAGGTTTATTATTATAACGTGTAACGTTTGTAAACCGCTTTGTCACAGCTCCCCAAATTTCCTTTGCTACAAGGAGAACAATCTCAGTTTTTCCAAACCGCGAAATACCCAATGTCTGTTTGCTCTCTATAAGGTACACATCAGGGTTGTGTTGGAACATTCTCCACTTGCCTGCATCAGTGCACCGCCCCCCCAACAATATTAAAGAAAGTGAACATCCTCAGGATAAAGCACTGTGTCTGAGTGGTTTCCCATCCAGCACTTTCAGCATTCCCTCTCCCCACCCTCGAGGCACAGTGGCATCACTGTGTAAACGATCAAGTCAGCATTTTCCTACCCGACCATAGGACTGCTCTCTCATTCGGGAGAGATGTCTGGTAGTGGTTAACCTGAATATTACTACAGCGCAAGCAAGGTGAGAGGTTGAAAAGGAGAGACCATTAATTGTGGATGGTTATTCTTAATGTGTATTAGCAACACACATGTCACGTGAACAATTAATGTTAAAAAAGCCCCACAAATTCTGCAACTAAAATCCCTCATTCCTTGAACCATCCTGGTAAATCTCCTGTGCCCCCTCTCAGGGACCCTGCCATTCTTCACAATGTGTGGGCGATCTGTGATTCACACAGACCCAGCTGCTCTGAACCCTGTGGGTGTCAGCATAGAGCAACAGTTGCACTAAACCTCACTGTCTGGAAGAGAATGAGAGACAGAAATCCCGATGGCATTTAAAATCTATTTAGGAACACACTTGCAAGGCCAAGGCTGACAGGTCTATGGGCTCTGTGCTGGGAAATGGGATTAAAATAGTTAGCTGGGAGATTTCTTTACAGCATAAACCCAATGGACCACAAAACCGTTTTCTGTCATGTAGACCACAGACGCATAATATAGGAATATGACAAGCCACAATAGAAACCAGGTCAGAGAAGGTGATATTAGAATAAATGATACGTGATTAATTAATGTTTTTTGGGGGAAAATGTGACAGAGGTTTAGTGGGACA